>NW_020229459.1:1565000-1896172 GCF_003227725.1 Camponotus floridanus | reverse complement strand
CTATATTTTCTCTGCTGCGTAGTTTAAGGTTTTTCGACTCATTTTCCATTTTTTAACAAATAACAATGTTATGTAGTTCGTGAAAGCAAATTATAAAATACATTTTATATTTATGATCAATTATTATATATGATTTAATTTTAGACACATATAGATTGGTTATACATGTATTTATTATATTATTAATCCATAATAATAAAAGAGACCATTTTCGATATATTTTATCACTGTCAATAAATATGACATATGAAAAGAGCTAATAAGCTCATAAAATGATAATAAGAAGCTTATTTTAATAAATTGCTAAAAAAAATTATCTATTTCTTTATTATTACTTAACACGGATTTAGTAAAACAACAGAAATCGCAATAGTGATAAAGTTTCGAATAAATATATGAATTATTTATATCTTATTATAAATTTATAATTTATAAATTTTTTAATATATTTAAAATCATAATTTATCATTATATATGAGTAACAATTATATATATATATATATATAATTATATGAATAATTATATGTACATATATATTATCACAATTATACATATATATATGTATATATATGTATAAATATAATTATAAATACATGTATTATAAATTTATATAAAATATAATTATATAATTTATATAATTATAGATAATTAACAATATATAAATATAAATATTAATTATATATAAATATATAAAAATTATATATAAATATATAAATATTAATATGTGAATTATTTATTAATTATATAAGAATTAAAAAGCAATAGAAAATTTCGATTTTGCGATTTTTAATAATAATGCGTTCTGCAATAATATGGAAAATGACTATTTTGCTATGACATAAAATACTTTTATGTATTATTATAAGAAAATTAGAATTGTACAATAAATAGAGATAAAGAAAAAAATATTAATCACCTTTTTTTCATTCCTGTTTTCAGTTTTATATATTGAAAATTTATCTATTTTTTAAAATGTAAATAGAAAGAGGTAAAATTACATCCTGCTCCGTACCGTGATACGTATTATTGAGTGTTAAGCTTTATGTATGTACAAATGCGATCTGTAAAATAACAAACATAACGCTATTTATCATTTACATCAAAATTATATGATTAAGTACTAACAATATAGTTAAACCATGTAGTTTGAATAATGTAGGTAATGCATTTTCGATTATCTTTATCATTCATATTGATTAACAAAGTTAAAGTAAATTTTTATTTGTAATAGATATTGTGTGCATATATTGTAATATTGCTTAAATATCACGTACATTATGTCAATGCGAATGAGATAATTTTAATAAAAAATGATACATTTAATTATTTTCTGATTATTTACAAATATATATAAATATATTTACATATACGTTTGAATGACTTTTGATGAAAGCATTAAGAAACTTTAACATCGATATTAAAGTTCGGGCCTTGAAAACATTATTATTGTTGAAATAAAATCAGTCAGGACCGAGACGCATAGAGTGGTATAACATGAGAATACATTTCAAGTTTCCGCACTATGTAAAATGATGTTATGTGGAGAACACGTGATGATGTACGGAAAACATGTTGTGGCAACCAGTTTAGATCTTCGTACCACTCTTAAATTCGTTGAATTAATTGATGATCTAAGAAACATTATTAAGATTGAGTTCCCTGATGTAAACCTATCATTGAATTTATCTTTGAAATTAATTCTAAATTTCTTTTTTACTGATAATTTTCTTCCTCTGATTGAAGATATTGTATTGCATAAGCATGTGCAATATTTTATCACCTTAAACGCTTTATGGAGCGCATATGAGCAGAGATATAGTTTGCAAAATTTCTTTGCCTGTTTCTTTACATTGCTCATCAAGAGCAATTCGATATAAAATCTTTTCACGTGCGCTCGGCTACACAATTATGAATCAACGCTAATTTTGGCAGTTCGACATTGTTCGCGATATGTGTCGCGGCATGCTTTCTACATTGGTTCACATCTGCAGAAGGATACTCACAATGATTTTGATGATTAGCAATTAGAAGAATTCATATTATATGTTACGATCTGTGAAAAAATTGTAATATATATATACAATATAATATATAATATATAATTATATTAAACAAGTAAACAATATAATTCAAAATACAACTAATATTATCTTTTATAATACATCTTAATCTATGGATATATATATATATATATATATATATATATATGTATATTGTGTGTAAAACTGCGACAATAAAAAACTAGATAAATTGTATCAATGCAATTTATATATTATTTGACAATTTGTTTGAGTCTAACATTGCAAATAATATATGATGTCAGATTATGTGAAAAAAGTAAATACATTTAGTATAATTCTTCTTTAAAAACTTCGACCTTGTCAATATTTTGGTTCGCATATTCGGAGCGCTTGCTTGAGAATTTCACGAGACAAAATCAGTCATAATCGAAACGCGGCTTGAACAACATCAAAACCTACCGGTAACGTCTTAAATAATTTGTGGCTTCTCTGTTTCTATGATAAATAATTTTAATAGTTTAATAGTAAATATATTGTATTCTCCAACTTGTGTGGAATCTTGATAGAAGAAGCAAACATGAATTGTGACAGAGGATTCAGAAGATTTTAGTTCGCAGAGAATAAAAACAATTGGAAAGACTTAATATCCGATTGGATATTAATTCTTATAAGTAGATTCTTATAAGTGGATTTTTCTTGCTTTGTATCGATATAATTCGATAATATATTAGTGACACATTATTTTTGTTATCTAATTTTGTTACATATCTGACGTTACGTTTCAACTTATATAAAACGAACAAATATTTTCAAATATTCGATGACCTCTTTTCAAATTGTATACATAAAAATACATTTTCTAATATCTATTTCTAAAAGTTGCAGATTAAAAATTTTATAATCAACGCTACATCGATCTTTCAACGAAGAAGAGATTTTGGCACGCAGAAAGTATGATTACATTCAAAATTTCAGCACCGGGTAGGATTATCTTATGCGGAGAGCATACGGTGATGTATGGAAAACAAGTTGTGGCGGCCAGCTTAGGTCTTCGTACCACGCTCAAATTCCGCCAACTACCTCTAGAGTCAGGAATGATTAAGATAGAATTCCCCCATGTCAATATGTCGTTAGACATACCTTTACAAATGATTGTAAACTTTACTTCCCGCGAAAATTATAATATTATAATCAGTAATTATACCCAATTCCTTGAAGAAGTGGGATATTTTATCACTTTCAACGGTTTATGGAGCACATATGAGCAGAGATTTAGCTTACAAATTTTCTTTTTTCTCCTATTGATTATCGCTCGAAAGGAAGAACTCGATATACAACCTTTCCGCGTACACTTGTCCACGGAATTAGAGATGAACGCTGATCTTGGCAGTTCGACGTCGTTCGCGACATGTCTCGCGGCGTGCTTTTTACATTGGTCGTGTCTACAGAAAGGTGACCACAATGGATTTACTCCGGAAGAATTGGAACGAATTTCGGCATACGTGATGTCCTCTGAGGAAGATATACAGAATTATGTGTTCAAGCAGGATCACATGGTGTGCACACACGGTCGTGTAATAGCATATCAATGTAGAGAACCGCTAGACGCCCAGAGTGAAATGATAAATACGCCACAAATGTATATTTTGCTGGTTGATGCAAATTTTAGCCAAAATAAGAGGCAACAAATAAAACAATTGGCCAAAAGGAAATATAAAGATGGCATCGCCACCAATGTCCTTTTAGACCAGATCGATTACATATCGAAAGAGGTTGTTGAAATACTCCGTAAGATCAGGGATCAGAAAACAAACACGAATTTACAATCATTATGTGATCTACAGGTGAGTCTTGTTTCATTTCATTGCGAATTATTTCGTTGTATAGTTTGATGCAATTATTTTTGCATTTATAATAATCTCGAATACATCATTATTCATAAATGGAAATTATGTTGTTTTTTTATTTAAATTTCTTAATGCTTTGCAGGCGAAATTGTCCTCGAATCAAAATTTGCTGCGTCAGTTGGATTTATCGCATTCGAATATCGATTTGATTTGTACAATTGCAGAATCTTGTGGATTCAGGGGAAAACTCACAGGAGATGGAGCTAGGAATGTAATAATTCTATTACCGCCGAATTATCATGCAGAAAACAATGATAAAGTATATAATCTTAAAAGGTGCTTGGGGGATGAAGATTTTTTTGGCAAAGTTGTTACAATATCTTGCGCGGGAGTGCGACTTGACTAGATACATTAAAATTGCACATAAATAATTGCATAATCTGATTAATTAAATCTTAATAATTTAGCAAAAACAATGTAGTGAAATTATGAATGTTATAATATTATAATTATATTTTATAATCGAGGAAGGAAAAACAATACACAATTTTATATATTTTCTGTTCCTTAATTTCTCTTCTTTCAATGATATCATGTTAAATTATGAAGTTATAAGCGAAGAGTTACTGTAAATATTTTTATTGTAAACTTTGTCAAAACGATTAATTTTTTATGTGCCACTTTATTTGATGATTTTCGATAATATAGATCGATTCGATAATGTAGAAGATTATCATTTCATTTTATAAATTTTATTATTATAGTGAATATTGAATATTATAGTGAATGTACTCCTTTGATTTTGTGTGATTTATAGTGAATATTATAGTGAATATACTCTTTTGATTTTGTTAATAAATAGCTGTGTATATTTCGATTGATTATTATATAGTCTATTATTATATAGTCCACTTTTGAATACGTAAAACACAAAGATGTGCATATAGTCTAATTTTGCATACATAAAAAACAAAGATGTGCATAAAAAAGATGCAATATATGATGATAATGAAAAGGATGATTTTTTTGGTATAATTTAACAAATGCAAATAGTAGGACATACATATAAGAAAGCCAACTTATACTAGTATTTTATTAATATTTTTTTGTAAGAAACATTTATGCTTTCTCGCGTATAATGTTATCATGGGATATGTGCAAGGAGGAAATAAAAATTTTTCAAAAATAACAAAGTGCGTATCAGCTGAACAAATATAGTTAACGTGTACATATATATTGAAATCTTTAAATTACTATTACAGATATATGCGTTGTTAATAGTTAGTAAAAGAGAAAAAGTGTTCATTTTTTTTATTTTATAGACTGAAATTTTATATACATATATATGCATGTAAAAAAATTAATAGACAAAGCATTATTATCCTTTTCTTGATTTTCATTCTTGAGATGTAATCGAGATGATGCATTTTACTTATTATTAATCGAATTAAAATTTACGCAATGCAATCTAAAAATAACAAGAGCGGCGCTGCTTATCGTCTACATCAAAATTACATAATCGAATTCTATTAAATGATGTAATTCAATGCACGAGTATTTTATTTCAATTACAAAATAATGTGCGTCAAAGTATATTTTGTTAGTATTTGCA
The DNA here is from genome assembly GCF_003227725.1 of Camponotus floridanus. Classification (NCBI taxonomy): domain Eukaryota; kingdom Metazoa; phylum Arthropoda; class Insecta; order Hymenoptera; family Formicidae; genus Camponotus; species Camponotus floridanus. Next base: position 1,890,692 of record NW_020229459.1, on the reverse strand, counting down.
TAAAATATTACATACAAAAAATATAGATATACATGTTCTACGATACGTAGATATATAAATATCACATAAATTGTATCAGTACAAATAAAATAATGACAATTTATTTAACTTTTACACATTACAAATAATATATTATTTTCAAATTTTCAGGTTATGTGTAAGTTTTGTGAATATTTTCTTATTAAAGTATATTAAAGAAAAAGAGAACGTCTCAACATCGTAATCGATGTTTAGATTCAGAGCGTTGCTATTGTTATTAAAAAGAAATCAGTAACGATCAAGACGCGAAATTGTACGACACGAAGTATAAACAGTGTTTTGTGCGATGATGAATGTTACCGAATAATTTTCATATCTTTTTTTTCGCGCGTTGTCCGTATATATTATAAAATTTTAATAGTTAAAATTAGAATGTATTATATAAACTTTTTGTGTATGTGAAGTATAAAAATAGAAGCAACGACAATTTATAATTCCTGTTAACAATAAAAATCAACGAAAGAACGAAAAGAACGAAAATCTGATTAAATTGTATGTGCATTTTTATGTGGAATACAAATTCGATATTGAAGAATTGTTTTTGTCATACAAAGTGGACATTTTTAACTTATATAAAATGAAAAAGGAGCGACAAATATTTTTGGTCAGTAATCGCAATGACCTTCTTTATGTTATATAAATATTATTTAATTCTGATAAATCTCAATACAAGAATTGCAGTAGGGTTTATCTCTCTTACGTCTTATTATTTAATACTTATTGATCTTTTTGGAGTGTAGAGATTTTTATTCGTAAAAAAATGGACGACGCTAAAAAATTGAAAAAGATTGAATTTAAAGTTTCTGCACCTGGCAGAATAATTTTATCCGGCGAACCTTCAATGATGTATGGAGGAAATGTTGTATCAGCCAGCATAGATCTTCGAACAACGCTTAAATTTTGCGAAATAACTGATAATCGAAAAAATATCATTGAGATAGATTTCCCTGATATCGATTTATACTTGAATTTATCTCTAGAACATGTTCTAAATTTCTTTTTATATAATAATAATAATAACGCTAATCTCTTCATAGAAGAATACATCATGTTGCTTATACACGTGCAATATTTTATCACAGTAAACGGCATGTGGAGCACATACGAACAAAGATTTAGTTTACAAACATTTTTTTTCCTCTTTATTTATACTATTTTAAACGAGGAGCTAAGTGCAAAATCTTTCCACGTGTGCCTGACTTCCCAATTACCTATGCGCGCTGGTCTAGGCAGTTCAACATCGTTCGCGACATGTCTCGCGGCATGCTTTCTACATTGGGCACGTCTGCAAGAAGGTATCGACGAATTTAGTGATGAGGATTTAGAACAAATTTCGGATCGTGTTTGGTATTGCGAGGAAATTCTACAAAACTATGTAAGCAATATTGACAACGAGGTGTGCTCATACGGCAAAATAATACGATTTCGACACGGTAATCGGACAGATCCTAATTTTAAAAGGTTTCTGAACGTATCAAAAATAAAAATTCTGCTGATCGACTCAAGAATTCGCCAAAATAAATTCGAACAAGTGAAAAGATTGGCGGAGATGAAATTTTCCAATTCTACGATTTTAAATATGATTTTGAATAATATCAATTATATATCAGAGGAGGTTTCTAATACTCTTACAAATATTGATTATATTCAAAAAATCAATTTTCCAACAAAACAATTAGAGTTACAGAATGCATATGAAACATTGAAAGTAAGTTTTTTTTTCTATTTTTGATTTACTTTCTTACGTATTTTGAATAGCTTTGTGATTACAACAATTTCAAATCGATGATTATTCATTAATAGCTGTGTACCATTTCTAATTTAAATTTCTTAATTTTGCTTTACAGCATTTCGTTCTATTACATCAATTATATTTTTGTTTCTTGAAATTGTCACATCCAAATATTGATATGATTTGTGACATTGTGAAAGAATATGGTTTTGCGGGAAAAATTACAAATTTTGGTGGAAGATATGTATGTATTTTATTGCCGCCAGATGCAATAGATGAAGATGTCATGATGCTTTCGGCACACCTAATGAGCCTGGGTTATTATGCCACAAAGACTAGCATGAGTTGTAGTGGAGTGAGAATTGATAATTCGTATTAAAATAATCAATTTAATTATATAATAACGAATAGTCTTGTATATACATAATATATACATATATATATATATATATATGTATGTATGTATGTATAAAATAAAATAATTATTAATTTTAATTGCGACATTATAAGTAAGAAAAAAATGAACACACAATATTCAGTTTTATATCATATATCCTGTGTTAAAATTTCTGTTCTTTAGATTGATGCCGTATTGAACCTTATAAAATTATTTATAATTTTATTAAATTAAGCGATGTCACTGTGAGCAATATATTTATTGCAAAATTTGTTTATTGAAAATAAATTAATTTTTTTCTTATGCTTATTACATTTTCATTATTATACATTTATTTATGCAAGATAAAAAAGAATTATTCTTCAATATATTTTTCCAATCTATATGATCGGACACGAGTAATGACGTTCGGAAAAACGAATTTATTTCAATTTATTTATAAATATATTGCTTCAATATATTTATTTAAATAAATATTAATTATTTTTATTAGTATTATTAATTTAAATAAATAAATATATATATATACAGGGTGAGGCATTTATAGTGACGCGGGCGTATTTCTCGGAAACAAAGCGAGATATTAAAAAATGTTTCAGACGAAAGTTGTATGGTTTCAAGGGGGACATAAAATGGTGTTATTAGTTTGATCTTGAAGAGCCACCTGAAGGACACGCGAAGGTCAGCTCCAACTTTTTAAATGGGACACCCTATATGCTTTTGCATATTCTTGTAGCTCATCTCAAGAGCTTTCCAAAACACTATAATTAAGTTAGTTTTCATTAAGTACTTTCCAAGTTATGAGACTTGAAATCATTTTTTAATTTTACATAAACCGTAAAATATCTTGTAAAATATTCATTTTTCGATTATTTTACCTTAATACTTTTATGTACAAAATAATGAGAGGAATCAATTGGTGTAAAGAAAAGACATAGTTATTTTTAAGAAAAAATATGTAATTGTTAATTGCAAATTACATATTTTTTTTCGAAACAACTATGAGTTTTCTTTACACCAATTGATTTTTCTCATTATTTTGTACATAAAAGTATTAAGGTAAAATAATCGAAAAATGAATATTTTACAAGATATTTTACGGTTTATGTAAAATTAAAAAATGATTTCAAGCCTCATAACTTGGAAAGTACTTAATGAAAACTAACTTAATTATAGTGTTTTGGAAAGCTCTTGAGATGAGCTACAAGAATATGCAAAAGCATATAGGGTGTCCCATTTAAAAAGTTGGAGCTGACCTTCGCGTGTCCTTCAGGTGGCTCTTCAAGATCAAACTAATAACACCATTTTATGTCCCCCTTGAAACCATACAACTTTCGTCTGAAACATTTTTTAATATCTCGCTTTGTTTCCGAGAAATACGCCCGCGTCACTATAAATGCCTCACCCTGTATATATATATTTATTATTTCAAATTATTATGTAAGAAATAAATATTCATGCTTTCTCGCTTAATTATATTTTTAATATTAATAATATTAATAATAATTTTATCAGTTTTTATTTATGATTGCGAGAGAGAACCAGGAATCTTAACAGAAGGATAATAAAGCGCGTGTTCTTTGAACAAATATATGAATTATCGCATTAATTGAATGGAAAAATGACAATGAAATATTTTTCTGCATTAATATTTGATAATGTGGCCAGTGGAAATATTGTTATCTTTTTAATTTACTATTAATATTTGTGCAGTCTGCAGAAATGACAAAAGAGAAAAAAATATTTCTTTTATGTTTTCATTTTATCTTTAGCTTTATAAATTGAAATTTTATCTATTCGTGGGAAAAGTTATTAAAGAACAAGTATCGCTATTTTACTCCCAAATTGACTTTCCAGTCGGAATTAATGATACACTGTACTTATTATTAACCGAATTAGCTTTATCCATAAAATAATAAGGAAAATTTGCTTACCACCTCTTACATCATAATTTTATTTTGATCGAATTATATTAAATAATATAAGTCAATATGCGAGTATTACGTTTTTATGTCAGGTATTAATTAATAAATGATCTATATCAAATTTCTTTTTCGTTTTTTGTTGTTTTTTGTATCTGCTACATAAAATATGTTTATCGGAAATATATTGTGTATATATACACACACACACACACACACACACACACACACACACACATATACATATGCATTTGTACATTTACTGTAAAGCGTCAATATATAAATATTACATACAATTAATGCAAATAAATAATGATAATTTGTTTGTCATATTGCATGTAACATATCTTTAAAAATAATGTTTATAAAATATAATATTAATATTATCTTAATTTATAATATATAATATTATTATAACATATAATAACATTATTATAATAACATTATAATATATTATTATTATATATAATATTATATATTATATAATGCTTATAATATATACAAATTTCGTGCGGTTTTATTAACTTATTGAAAAGTTTTGACATTGTAATCGCGCCATATTTAGATTTATTTCGTAGCGTTGTTATTGTTATTAAAACGAAATCAGTCTGTATCAGGATATGAGAATGTACAGTACAACACGAAATATAGTACAGTATTTGATATGAAAACGAATATTTTCGAATAATTTTCATAATTCCTTTTTCATTGCTCATAAAAAAATTATAAAATGTTAATAGTTAAAATTATAATGTATTATACACACACACACACACACACATACACACACAATCTTATTTTCTAATTGAAGCATTAAATGTAGAAGCAAAGACAATTTATAATTTGTTACAAGCACAATGGAAAACAACGAAAATCTAATTAAATTGTAAGCGTGTCTTTTGTACGGAATAAAAATTCAATATTGAAGAAATTATGTTTGTCATACATACAGTGAGAAAAATGAGAGAAATGTCCGATGAAAAGGTAACGAATTATACCGATCACTTTAATCGGATATCTAATCGGAAAATTCCGAATTTTGAACTTTCTGATCAGATATCCGATCGATTGATATTTTCTGATTGGATATCTGATCGGTTTCTTTTTTTCCGATTAAAGTGGTCGGTATAATATCCGTTCCTTTCACCGGTTTTTTTCTCAGTGTAGCCGATGCATTTCTAATGTATATAAAACGTAAAAGGAGCGACAAATACCTACGGTCTCGGTGACTTTCTTCATGTTACATAAATATTGTTTAATCCTCCGAGGTCACACCTATTTTTTCAAACAAGGAGGTCACTCTGGGTCAATGTGACCCGAGACGAACTTTGATGGTTCGCCATTTGACCACCATTTATCGTCTTGAAAAAATTCTCGAATTCACTTGTGACATTATTAAATCGATTGCTATAAAAAAACAACTGCCTTAGGAATTATTAACATATTAAAAAAAATTCACAAAAAAATTGTTTTTTTAAAAAGAATGAATTTTACGAAAAAATGAACTACAGCTAGAAGGCTTCATGCCCGCCAATTTTCAAATTGCTCGCAAGATATTTACGAGCAAAGTTGAGGTTCGAGTCATATTGACTTAGTGTGACCTCGGAGGGTTAATTCAGATAAATCTCTATAAAAAAACTGAAATACTCAGATTTATTTCCTTATTATTTAATACTTATTAATCTTTTTAAACAGTAGAGATTTTTATTCGTAAGAAAAAATGAACGACGCTAAAAAATTGAAAAGGAAGTTTCAGCACCAGGCAGAGTCATTTTATACGGAGAACCTTTGGCATTGGTGTGATAAACATATTATAGCGTCCAGTATAGATCTCTATATCATACTCAAATTCCGCCAACTATCTCTAGAATCAAGAATCATTAAGATAAAATTCCCTGATGACAATATATCGTTAGACATATCTTTACAAATGATTGCAAACTTCATTTCCGGCGAGAATTTTAATTTAGTTGTCGATGTTTATATTCTGTTCTTTAGACACATGCAATATTTGATCACCTTAAATCTGGTCTGTATTATACATTCTTGTTTTTATCTTTAGTTTTATGAGAGTGAAATTTCGTAACAAGGGTCAACAGAAAAAAAATAAATAAAACCATTTCAAATTATTTTTTGAGACATTGAAGTTAATATTACATCTTATTTAATTAATTATATTAAATTTAATGCAACGCAATCTATATAAAACAATAAAAATAGCACAGTTAAATTTTTGCTTAAGAAATTTTACCTATCCTAGAATGTCGATTTTTACGAAATTTTCGTCTATTTTTGAGATTTAAAAAAAAACTGTGACATGATGAAGCAATTCTGACATCAGATTCGAATTCAGCGGGCCAAAATACATAAGACTAGCCTAGTCAGATCGCCAGCACAGGGTACTTCTATTGTGGGCCTGTGTTATTGTAAGTGCCAAAAATTAAAATTTTATTGATTGATTCGAGAATTCGTCAGAATAAATGCAGTAGCAGATGGTACGAACGGCACAAATGAAACATTCCAATCCCGACGAGAGAGATTATTGTTTGGGTACAATCGACAAAATATCGAAGAGAACTTGCATCAGACTTGTTGCAATTAATAATAGCCAGAATAATAATAATTTGCAACAATTATACGACTCGTACAGATTGTTAGGATTAAATATATTTTTTAAGAATTTTTTGATAATATTTTATTTTATATTACTTTGTTATATTTTCGTGCAATGCCAAAAGATTTAAAAGATTTGCAAATACATAATATTCTGATATGGACAATATTGTTTTTTAACTTAGATTTCTTAACAGTTTTTAGATATCCATTTTGTCGAATCAAATTATATTTTATAAATCAGTTTTATCGCACCAAATTAGATACTATATGTTTAATTGCGAGAAATAATGGATTCATGGAAAAAGTACAGGTTTTAATGGATATGCATACATCCCGTTCATACCGAATACTAGCTCCAAGAGGAAACATCATAAATCTTTCGACATATTTAATAATGGAAGGTTTTACTGTTAGAATGACTAGCGTGAGTTGTAATAATATAAAACTTGACGAGATATAGAAAAATTGTCAAATGTATGAATAGTACGAATAATTAACGATAAGTTTAATTAAAATGAATAATTGACATTAAGTATGAATAATATAAGATTTCAATTTAAATGAGCTGTAATATTATAAATGCAAAGAACAAATAATATACAATATATTCTATTATATTAGAAATTCTTCTTGGTTTCTTTTGATCTACTTGATGCCGTATTGAATTATATCATTAGAAGGTTGGAATTACACTGTTAATATTTTTAAAATACATTTGTAATATACATTTAAAAAATTAGTTTTTTATATATTATCTTACTCGCAATGGACAAGATAGATTGATCAAAAAACGATCGTATCTTATCAAGTTATACACAAAAAAAATATATCGTCCTTTTTCGATTAATAAATTATTAATCTGAATGTTAATTGTATGAATATGCATATATAGCTTACTTTCAGTAGTGTAATGTACACATAGATTATTGTATGTATTTATTAATTATTTTATTAATTATAATTTATAGGGATTTTAAGGGATTTTAAGGATTATAGGGATTTTAATTTATAAGGATTTTATTAATAGGGATAAAAAAAAGAGAAAATTAAAATTTCATAAATTTATTTGATATATTTTTTATCACTCTATATTACAGAAAACAAGCATAATGATATAGGAAAAATCTAATTTTAAAAAAATTTTTTTCTATATTTTGCAAAAAAATATTAAAACGTTTTTTTGTAGTCTTAAACATCATTAAATATGGCTGTAATAAAAAGTAGGAATTTAACGATAATGAAAATAACAAAATGCATGTTTATCGAATTGTCACATAAGATGGCGAAAAATATTGTTATTAATAATGTTATTAATTTCATAATAATATGAAAAATATTTACAATATTACGTGGTACATTGTGACGTATTACATATAATATAGATATTTATATATTATTACATAAATTACAATTATATCGACTTGTATATTGCGTAAAGATAAAGCTCAAAAGAAAAAAAATTTTAATATTTTACCTTTATCTTTTGTAGTTTAAAATTCCATCTATTTGTAAGTAAGTAAAGTTAGTAAAAAAGTACCATCCTGTTTCGAACCGGAGTTGATGATGCATTTTATTTAATCAAATTTACACAGTGCCATTTATAAAGTAACGATGGCGCTGCTTATTCTTATGTCTATTAAAATTATATAATTATATTAAACAGGTAAATAATATAATTCAGAATACATCTAATACTATCTTTTATAATACATCTAAATTATGTAATAATTGACGTCAAAGCATATTTTTCTTAGATATACATATACAGGGTGATTCTGAACAAACGTTTGTTTTTAAAATATCAAATTCTTGAATGAATTCTAAGACGATTTTTCCTTTTGCAAAATTTTCCCCGGAGCTCAGTTTTTAAATTATAAAAGAAAATGGTTTACTAATTACGGAACGAGTACAAAAGGTAGGCATGAACGCATAACAATTATTTATCAGCAGTATAAAGATTCTCTAGAGGGGAATAGTAGGCGTAAGCTAAGAAATCTGACCGAAAGTTGCAAGTAAATCCCTGGCAAAAAGGACTGGCTTATATCGAACGATGAATCGCACCGTCTCTGCCTACCTCATTCCGTACTTGTTCCGTAATTAGTTAACTATTTTCTCGATTCAAGCGCCATCTTTCGCAACATTCTAATACCGCGTGTGATAGTCCAGAGTTTCAGCCATAATTTCAATATTTGTGCAAGTACATTTTAAATAATCAGCCCTTTTCAGAGCTAGTAACCTTCAGAACTATAGGGCATGAAATCCAACTCTGCAGCATAACCAAAGTTTTCTTTGTTCAAACCTAGACATGCCGTATACCGGCCCTATTTCCGCCATATTGCATCGCTTCGCATCCCTTTGTCTAAAATACGTACAGCTAAGTACATATCAGATATTTTTTAACGACTCGGGAGAGCCTAAAAATCCGGGTAATTAAGTTCTCTCAAATGACAGCAACGAAACACAAAAAGCTGTCGCCTCTCTGGAAGTACCCGATTCCATCTCCTCTAGCTTTCCCCAAAAAGAACATTCAAAAAAGCGTAAAATGTCTCCTGAACCTCATCGTTCAAGTTCACCTCAATCAAACTCACCTCAATTCTCACTAAACAACTCAAATTCCTCAACACAAGGTAAATCAAATAACAATCTAATCTTAAAAACAAATAAACAGTCTACAACTTTATTCACAAATACTACGTTCTGCCGAACAATTTCTAATCCCTCGGAGGGTTGACGGACGAGGACCTTAATGAAATATTTGAATATTTACAACGAGACCATTTTTTCAACTGAAGGGAATAATATTACGACGTTGTAATGAATAATAATCACATTTGAACATTCTCTTTGATTTACAAATACACGAAATGCTATAGAGGAAACATATATAATATATATATATACATATATGTCTATATGCGTTACACATACCTGCCAAATAATAACCATAATAATATTTGTAAAATTTAATAAGGAAATATAATAAAAGAAAGCAGATTAAAAGGACAAATCGAGTCAGGTTCAATGCACCTAGAGTTTATTTCCCGTCATCAATCCTGTTCCTGAAAGAAGCGTGAAAGATTCTTAGTCTCTGGCGTCCCAGGATATAGCCTAGCAGGTTGCCTTGAAAAAGAAATAGAGAGAGGTTACGAGACGTAACATAGTTTAGTAGTTCGCATCATCGCATGCTATCTTGAAAAAAAGCGTTTATTTCTCGTTTGTACGTCGCAAAGTCGTGCGCTATCCGGAAAAAAGCGTTTATTTCTAGTTAGTTCAATAGTTCGCATCATCGCATGCTATCTTGAAAAAAAGCGTTTAGTTCTCGTTTGTACGTCGCATAGGCGTGCGTTATTCGGATAAAAAGCATTTATTTCTAGTTAGTTCAGTAGTTCGCATCATCGCATGCTATCTTGAAACGACAAACATTGTCAAGGTCCATATAACGTATTAATTCAACATGAAAACAATATTATCTATTGATCTCCTCAGCATTGGTCGTCTCCTTCATTCGTCAGCTTCACCATTAAAAAAGACATAGTCGAGATTTTAAAAAACCGATTACTCGAAGACAACAGTTCAGCTAAAAACTAGAGAAGCAGCGAATAATCTCATTAACAATTCAATCCTAAAATCAAAAAATCTAATCGCATTTATTCCCTTTTATAGGATATCTAGACAAGGAATTATCCGCCATATTCCTACTGATCTGTCAGAGGATGAAATATTGAAAAGAATTGACTCCTCATTTAACATCTCCTCAGTCAAGAGGCTCAATAGAAAGATAGCGGGCAAAGACCTGTCACCCAAATGCGTTTCGTCGAAATCTATTTTAATCAGTTTTAAAGGTCAGTTCCTTCCAAAATACATTTATCTCTTTATAGTCAGGCACGAAGTTATTCCTTACGTTACTAAAATCATTCTCTGTTTTTCATTTCTACGATATGAACATCAAAAACTACAATGCAAGAGATACCCTCGATGCTCCCATTATGGTGAAAGATCCTATGAAGAAAATATAACCTGCTCCAAAATAAACCAGTCTCCAACTTGCGCTAACTGCAAATTAGCCCACAAATCCAACGACACTGCTTGTCCGGAGCTTGCATTCCAAAAAAGAATCAGAGAACTTGCTGCTCTCAAAAATATTTCTCTTGATGCGAAAAGCATTATTAAAAGTAAGGACAAAAACCTATCCAATCGTTCTCCTTACAGTTTTGCTGACTTCTCAAAACTTAATAACTCTCCCACTCCTGATTCTATAACTTTTTCTTTCTTCAATCCAATCTTCTTCTCTTCCCCTCAAAACACGCTCCCCCCCCCCAAGTAAGTCGTTTGCGGAGATAGCCTCCAAACAAATACATAACAAATACTTCTAATTCCTCCTCCCCCTCTTCCTTCCACCATTTCCCTAACCATTTTTCTTCCCACAATTTGCCTTCATCTCATTCCCTCTTTACCCACTTCCCCATCCCTAACTCCTAAATTAACAAATCCCAATTTACCTCTTCAAAGTACCTCTCTCCTCCTCACTCTTTGTTTATAACCCTCAATGGCAGATTGCCACACTCCTCTATCCCTACAACAAAATATAACTTAAATGCCAACGCATCTTCATTCTCTTCTCCTCAACCTTCCTATCCATCGCTATCACATGCAGCCTTTTCTAACAGCATTAGCAATGCAGAAATATCCACATTTCCCCAAATGCTACTCTCTTTCATTAACATTCTCACTGAAAAATTCTTCCTTTTATTGCCGCCTTCGGATTAAGTGAACAAACTATTAATCCTTAACAATTATCTTAAACTGACTAAATGCTTCTAAATCATAAATCAAATTAACAAAATGATCCAAGCCAAACCACCACCCCAACAAAAAATTAAACATAAATTCCTTTTCTCTGAAAATTCTACAATAGCATTGCCACTCGCTATCTAACAAAAACAGACCATAAATTTTTTTTGCTCAATCTCACGATTTAATTGCACTCTCCGAAATATGGCTTCACCCCAACTTCCACTTTTTTCATTCCCAATTTTAATATCTTCAGAAACAACTGTATTCTTCAGCTGAATCAAGGTCTTCTCCTTGCCGTAAGAAATCCCCTATCATTTCATAGGACACAATATTCTTCTTCCAAATAAACTTGAAATCACAACTCTCACTATTCCCCTTGATCAAGGGAATCTCCTAATTCTATCTTTAGATCTCCCCAATCTATTCTCAATGATCAAAAGTAGGATAACTTTATTCAACTTCTGCAATAATTATCCTTTCTCAATAATTTTCGGGGATTTTAACGCCCATCATACTTCATGGGGATTTGAGACCAATTCTGGAGCGCGTATAGCCCTTCTCAATGCATCCTTTCTAACCTAATACATCTGTATCAATGACTAGGCACAAATCTATATCACCCGTCCGAGCCAAAAGCTCTCCATAATAGACTCGATCTTTGTCTCTCCCTCCATAAATCACATCTGAAATTCGTACATCCATACGGATAGCCACTTCAGTGATCACTTTCCCATCTCTACTACGCTCAACTGTCTTTTTTTAAACCCTAAAGCCTATCGCACACGAAATTGCATAGCTGCATGTGCATAACATAAGACCATATGGACCAATGAGCATCGAGTATTAAGTAGCCATATTGATTTACATAACATAGCATAAGCATAAGCATAACATGTGCATAAGAAATGAAAAAATCCATAAGAACGAAATTTTTATGCATATGGTCTATGTACAGCCAATCAAATGTCAGACATGAATTCCCGCCAGGATGACAACCTAGTTCCACCGTTATAGAAGTCTGTGGTATTTATGTTCACGCTAGACTGCATTAAAGAAAATAAATAAAAATTCATAAAGCTAAAATATGGAAGATCATAATAATTATTATTTGAAAAGAAGTGAAAATGAAGAAAATATGTGTGAGAACAGAATAATTAATACAATGACTTCGAGAGAGGAAGATTCGTTATTAGTGGATCTTGTTAAAGGTTATCCGCATCTTTATAATAAGGAATCAAGAGATTTTAAAGATATTATTAAAAAAAATAACTCATGGAAAGAAATAGGAGATATATTAAACACAACAGGTATGGAATACATTTTTTATATTACTTATATACATTATATATATATATATATATATATATATATATATATATAATTAATATATTATATATATTTATATTTAGCTTATAAAATAGATATATTTATTTATTTACCTTGCTCTAATTATCATACCATACTGGCTCTTGCCAATTTTTAATTAATAATTTAATTATTAATTATTTATACCTTGCATTTTACCACTATTCAAAATGCGGTTAATGATACATGTCACTAATGACACATATGACACATGTCATTAATACTGATCGAAAAGCGTCGCTAGCGCAATCGCTCTATCGATTAAGGCTAGTAAGAATTCGATCCGTTCAGCCGTTATTGAAATCCGATAATCTGAGTTACTCTCAACTGTTTGACTCGCGTATAGATACACGGAGTGCCGCGCAATGCTTCGCATGAACTTGGCGCGAGACACTACCGTGTCTCTTGATTTATTAGTTAGTTACTTGCAGTGAATATAGTAAGGTGATTGTAGTGAAAATGATGAGAAAAAGAGATATTGGAAGAAAATACGTAAGTGGCGCAGAGAAGGAGAGAAAGCGCAAAGCTCAAGAGGAATTTATTAATAGCCAAAAAGGCTCCATGAATAAATTTTTAAAAAGCACTATCAATACAGAAAAAAACAGGCCTACTCAAGAAATACCTGGTACAAATTCGCAAGATGATGAACTTGTGGAATATACAGATAACAATAATGTAAGTGTTATTACCCTAAAAACAAAATACTCCTGACCTGAGTCGGTTTTTAATTTAAGCTTAAGTAATTACAAAATATATTTAAAAAGAATTGTTTTTGCAGGATAATGGAAAAGAAACAAAAAAATCAACTGAGAACATAGATGAATATAAAAAACTTGAGGACATAGGCACATGGCCAGTAAATCTCGAGGTAACTGAAAAAAATATTTTAATTGAAAAAGGACCCCGTAAAATTTGTTCAAATAACTATCCGAAAGATGAAAAGGATAGATGCTTTTCGGAAGTATATTACACAAGGAAAATGAGCAATGGCGAACAAATTGATAGACATTGGCTAGTATATTCAAAAGAAAAAAATGCTATCTTTTGTTTTCCTTGCAAATTGTTTCGGAGTGGGTCAGGCCAGTTGGAGACACATGGATTTAATGATTGGCAGCATGCATCAGAGAGAATTAAACAACACGAAGTATCTAAAGTACACTTCAAAGCTATGGACACATGGAATGAAGCTCGTTTAGCTCGTATTAGTGCTGCAAACTGTTCTAATATTTCTCATATGTCTGAAAAACTTTATATTGAAGAAAAACAGAAATGGAGAAATATTTTGGAAAGAGTAATAGCCATTATTCAATATCTAGCCGAACATAATATGGCATTGAGAGATTCATCCGATTTACTGAATACTCCAAATAATGGAAATTTTTTAGGCCTCGTAAAACTTATGGCTCGGTATGATTCTGTTCTAATGGAACATGTAAATCATGCTAAAGAATCAAGAAATGTTGTTACCTATTTAAGCAAAAATATACAAAACGAACTTATATCTCTGATGGGTAATAAAATCAGAAATACTGTGATCGGTCGAATAAAAGCTGTCAAGTATTTTTCTGTTCTTTTGGATTGTACTCCAGATACTTCTCATCGGGAGCAACTTTCTTGCATCATACGATATGTTCATATACACAACGGTGAAGTACAAATATGTGAAAGTTTTACCGGGTTTTTGGTGGTCAGACACTAGCGGATTAGGATTGGCAACAACTCTAAAACAACATCTGAATGATTGTGGACTTGATTTTACAAACTGCAGAGGACAAGGATATGATAATGGAGCAAACATGAAGGGATACAAAGCTGGTGTCCAAGCCCAACTTTTACGAGAAAACCCAAAAGCTTTTTTTACACCGTGTGGCTGTCATAATTTAAATCTCGTATTGGCAGATATTGCTAGCGTTTCTCCCAAGGCTGTTACATTTTTTGGTGTTATTCAACGATTTTACACATTCTTATCAGCTTCTAACTATAGATATGATATAACTAAGAAATATTTAAAGCTTACACCAAAAACGCTATCTGATACTCGATGGGAATGCCGCGTAGAAAGTGTAAAAGCTGTACGGTTCCAAATTAAAGAGTACAAATATTTGAAGAAATTTTAACCGAACCTAAAGATCCAAAAGCTGCTAGCGAAGCTACTTCTTTATTGAAAGAAATTCAATCTTTTCCATTCATATTATCCACTGTTATATAGTATGAATTACTCGTAAAAGTCAATAGAGTAAGTAAAATGCTTCAGCAAAGGGACGTGCAAATGGATGTGGCCATATCACTCCTTGATAATCTGCTAAAAGAGTTATTAACTTTTAGAGAAGATGGCTATCAAGAGTGTGTGAAAACCACAAAAATTATTGCAAAGCAAAATAACGTTATTCCTCATTTCCCTCAAAAACGGGTTGCTAGATCAAAACGACCGTTTGATTATGAAAGCATCGATGATCCAATAAGAAATGAAGAAGAACAATTCCGCATAGAATATTTTCTCCTCGTTACCGACCAAGCCATTGCATCATTTAAGGAACGTTTTAAGCTGTACGAAGATCTCAGGAATAACTTTGGATTTCTCTACGATTTCAGAAAAATAAAAACAACATCTAAAGAAGACTTGATGAAAAACTGCATGGACTTCCATAATATTTTACAGGATGGACAGAATTCTGATGTAGATGGAGCAGATCTTCTTGAAGAATTGTTATCTTTCATTCAGATAGTTCCAGAAAACAGTCAAAGTTGCCTTTTAGATGTACTGAACTACCTAATTGAATCAAAACTAAATCTAGTCTATCCGAATATTTATATTGCGATTAGAATTTTATTAACCATATCAGTAACAATTGCTTCTGCTGAAAGAAGCTTCTCAAAACTTAAACTAATAAAAAACTACTTACGTTCAAATACATCACAGGAAAGACTGGTGGGACTAGCCATGATGTCAATAGAAAAAGAGATATCACATGAAACCGATTTTTCTAATGTGATTAATGACTTTGCTTCCGCAAAAGCGAGAAAAGTTAATTTTTAAGATTATTGTTCAAAGGTTTTATGTTAATTTTTATTTTGGAGAGAAAAATATCTTTGTTTTAAATTTTTTTTTTGAGTTGCAAGAATCGGCCTCGCATTTTTTTTTTTGCACCCAGCCCCGCATTAACTAGAACCGGCCCTGTCAAGCACTTAAAAATAGAAAAGACGCTATGAGAAAATATAAAAAAGACCCCTCTTGGGTCAACTTCATTAACTTCAAAAAATTAGAGGTCATTACCAAAAAAATTTTCAAACTGGAAAAAAAGCGGAGATGGAGAACCTTTTGTGAATCCATCTCTCCTAAAACTTCCATCACTATCATATAGAAAATCATCAAAAGATACAAAAACAGATTCCTCAAACTTCCATCACTACCATATAGAAAATCATCAAAAGATACAAAAATAAATTCCTTATTTCTTCCCTCTCACCACCTGAATCCAATTTTATAATCCCCGAAAGTATGCTTAATGATTCTATATACCTCCCTCTACATTTTTCTCCACATACTCATCTATAAACGACATTCCACCGTCACCAATCCATTCCTAGAAGATCCCTTCACAATAGAAGAACTATACTCGATATTAAAAATCTCAAAATTAAATTCTCACCCGGTCCAAACCGAAATAGATAACAATATTATCTCCAAACTACTGTTACGTCCAGACCCTTGAAAGGTCGGGCCATCTGGAAGAACGTAATCTACTTACCCGGTAACATACTTTCGGGCGTGTATATGGATCGGGTCGAGCGCACTGAGGGGCCTGACACAGATCAGTGACCACAATGGTCCCTTTAACTCTGTGAGGCCGAGTTTCCACTGAGCGCGTCTCGCGTCGCGTCAGCCGGCGCGTCACGACGCGACGTGACGAAAGTTTTGAAACAGCGTCGTTCTTATTCATACTGAACGCGTCGCGACAAATGAAGGTAATGCATGAGCAGGTACAACATAACCTAATATCAATGATTGTTGATATTAGATAGTGTCTGTTCATGCATTGCGTTATTTGCTGCGACGTGTTTAGTATAGATAAGAAGGATTGTAGAATTATGGAGGCCTACCGACAACGTTGGCGAAAAAAAATTATTGGCATGATGCTACTCCATAGCCGAATCAAACTTGTCGATAAGGAACACCAAAGGTTTCATAGATTCTGGGTGCGTCCTATACTTGAAACTAGACGAACTCACGGGAACTGGGAACATTTGATACAGGAGCTTCGCTTATATGATCATGAAACTTACTTCAATTTTATGAGAATGACACCACACACTTTTGAAGAGATTCTTTCTTTGGTTGGATCACAGCTCGTACGACAAACTACAAATTTTCGAGAACCAATACGTGCAGAAGCTCGATTATCGTTAACAATTCGGTAAGTTATGAAATACTTAATACTTATGTTACCGTAAAACGATTTTCAAGTTAATAAAATATAATATTAAAATAAATAATTTCCCGGGAATGTTTCAGATACTTGGCTACTGGAGATTCTCTGAAATCACTTTGGCCTTCAGAATTGGGACAGCTACTGCATCTAAAATAATTCGAGAGACGTGCACAACAATATGGCACAACATGCAACATGAATTCTTTAGTCCTTCTCAAGAAAATTGGCTACACGTTCATAACGAATTTACACTGCGTTGGAACTTTCCACATTGTGTTGGTGCATTAGACGGAAAGCATGTTGTCATCACAGTAAGTTAATTTTGTCATAAACAATAAGACTATTGATGTTGGGATTCAACAACATATATACGCGTTTACAGATATTTTTTTTAATGCTTTGTATTTTTATTTTCTCATAGGCTCCACCGCATTCTGGATCATCATTTTATAATTACAAAGGACAACATAGTATTGTACTAATGACCTTGGTATCAGCAGATTATAAGTTTTTAATAGTAGATATAGGGGCTCAAGGCCGCCATAGCAACGGAGGCATTTTTAAAAATTCTGAGATTGGTCATCGATTCAATGAAAAGCTAATGGATTTGCCTCCTCCATCTATTATTGATTCATATACTCAACCACTTCCATTCGTAATAGTCGCAGATGAAGCTTTTCAATTGAACTCGTATACTATGAGGCCATACCCAGGGCGGAATATGACTCTAGAAAGGCGAATATTCAACTATAGATTGTCCAGAGCACGAAGAGTTGTGGAGAATGCCTTTGACATTATGACATCACGATGGAGAATTTATCAGAAGCCTATGAATACATCGCTGGCTACGACCGAAGCAATTGTACAAGCTACCATTTGCCTTCACAATTTTATGATAAAGAGAGATAACTATTGTGACGACAACTTTGCAGATCATGTGAATACCAATGGTATCGTGACAAATGGTGCGTGGCGAAAAAATATACAAGAAATATGTGCAATTCAAAATCGAGCTATCCTAGCATTGGCAGCGTCGAAGCAGATGTCTCTCAGGCAATTCGACGTGAAAACTGCGTTCCTGAATGGAGACCTGGAAGAAGATTTCTTCATGAAACAGCCGATTGGTTATGATGATGAGAGTGGACGAATATGTAAGTTGGTTAAAAGCTTGTATGGCTTGAAGCAGGCTTCTCCACGCTGCTAGAACCGGAAGTTCACATCGTTCATCACAAAGTTCGATTTCAAGGCCAGTCAATCGGATCCATGTGTGTTCGTATGCAACAGAAAAGAAATGATTGTGTTGGCA
Source organism: Camponotus floridanus (assembly GCF_003227725.1). NCBI lineage: Eukaryota > Metazoa > Arthropoda > Insecta > Hymenoptera > Formicidae > Camponotus > Camponotus floridanus. The sequence goes on along the minus strand of NW_020229459.1, from coordinate 1,872,091 downwards.
ATCTACGTGGACGATGGGCTCATTGCATCGGAAAACGAAAAGGCCATATTGCCGGTGATTGACCATTTGCAAAAAGAATTCGAGATTAAGATATTCGACGTAGGATGCTTTTTAGGATTTGAGATCGATCAACGATCGAACGGATCAATTCATGTCAGTCAACGGGCATACGCACAAAGAGTACTGCAACGTTTTGGCATGATGGACTGTCATGCAGTCTCGACCACTAGACGCCGGACAGAATTTGAGTGACTTCGAGGCGGATGGAGAGGTCAATTTTACAGGGAAGCGATAGGCAGCTTGATGTACTTGGCTGTAGTGACGCGACCGGACATCACCTTCGCGGTCGGAAGTGTCAGTAGATACCTGGAAAAGCCGGCCGAGGCGCATGTGAATGCTGTCAAACGCATTCTGAAATACGTAAAGGGTACCTTGGACATGGAAATACTCTTCGAAGGAGGCAACGATCTGACGTTCTGCGGCTATAGTGACGCAGATTATGCGGGTGACAAGCGAACTGCACGATCGACATCAGGATATGTCTTCCTATTTGGCGGAGGGATCATCAGTTGGGGTTCGGAACGTCAAAAATCAGTGGCGTTGTCAACAACCGAATCCGAGTACATGGCAGCGTCGTATGCCATAAAGGAGTTGATATGGCTGAAGCAATTGCTGTCGGAGCTGCTACAAACTGAAATGGGTACGCCGAATTTTTTCATGGATTGTTAGAGTGCGATTCGGCTTGTGAAGAATCCGGAATTTCACAAGAGGACCAAACACATCAATGTTCGATACCACTTCATTCGTGAGAAGTTCGAGGAAGGTGAATTCGAACTGAAATATATGTCAACGAATGAGCAGTGTGCAGACATTATGACAAAGACATTGCCAAGGGCAAGGCATCAATTTCTTCGTGTATTAATGAACATAGTTTCATTCGAAAATTGATTATTTCCTTGTTTTGTCATTCTAAAGTATTTGATTAATGCGTAACTTGTAACTAAAAGTGGGAGTATTGAGATTCGAATACGCGCCGATGTTTCACTGTAGTTTCAAGTTTTTTTTTGTAAGGTCCCCTACCCTTACGATTCTGTATGGATATGGTGATGGAAACTCGGCTATGTCTTGTAGCCTATGAGAATGACCCGGCACTTCTTGATCTGATTTCTCACAATAAACACGCGGTTCAGCGCTCTCGTAATTCTTCATTTTGGCAAGTTTTTGTGTGTTTTCTTTTATTTCATAATCACATCCTATTACACAACGCGATATCGTCAACACTAAATAATCATAATGGGACTAAACTGGTTGAAGGCACATTAAATATATAAAAAAAAAAATTCAAACATCTAAATTTGGTAGTATGAGCAAAAAAACATAAGCTCCTTGCCATCAAATACAAGAAGAACTATTTTCTCTTATAGTTTAAAAATTAAGCTCCGGACAAAATTTTGCAACAGGAAAAATCGTCTTAGAATTCACTCAAGATATTTTAAAGACACATGTTTGTTTAGAATCACCCTATATATAAAATAATTTGCGATTCAATTATGTAATAAGACGATATACTCAAGAAAATTTTATAATATAATAAAATTTAAAAGTAATACTAATGTTCTCTTTCTTTGAAATTCCAATTTATATAACTAGAAATATTCCTATAATCAACCCTAATTTCGATTGAAATATATATAATAAAATATAAATGAATAAAAGAAATATTCAATTAAAATGTCAAATGTTTTTAACACATTCGCTCCTCGGACATAGTTTGTTTCCACACGCCAAGTACTTTCATTTCTATAAGGTCAGTACGAGTCATCTCGTAGCTGGCTTGTGAAACTCATATATCAACTACGAGTATACTCATAGTTGGCAGCATGGACGTAAGAAATACTGGACAGAGCATAAAGTACTCTTTTAGACGAGGGTGTAAAGCCTGAGGGGTAAGGGATTTATTGTCGCGGCCATCTTAGATGCATCAGATTTAGCATCTATTTTCACATCGCACGGAATCGAATAAAATATGAGAGATTCCGTGAAATCATCTATCATCTGAAATCGCTGTGTTATTCCGAATCATTTTTGAATATTAAGAAATTCAAAAATATCACACTCCGTGAAATTAATATCCGTCGCCATCTTACATGCCTCATATTCCGTTGCAGTAGACATTTCTTTTCCCTCACCCTTTGAGCTTCACCCCCGCAGCAATACACTCTGTCCAATATTTCTTACGTCCATGGTTGGCAGCGAACGTGTTAATAAAATTATACCATTTCACATATGATGTGTATGATGTGTATCAAATTCCCAATGACTATTATTCACTTGATTATTTATGAAGTTGTACACACAAATTAATAAGATCATAAATTCTTAAGTTTTTATTCATACTGATGTATTAGGTTGGCAACTAAATTCCCGCCGTTTTTTTTAAATTTTTTAAAAGTTTATTTTTCAACAAAAATTAACAACTAATTAATAATGTATTCTTCCTTGTTGTTTACAACTTTAACAAGGAAGAATACATTATTAATTAGTTGTTAATTTTTGTTGAAAAATAAACTTTTAAAAAATTTAAAAAAAACGGCGGGAACTTAGTTGCCAACCTAATATATTAAAAAGTAATGGTAATATGGTGTCTGTATGCTATCTTAAAATTTTGTTAAAATTTACTAAATTTACTAAATGTTTGTTAAAAACTAATAATAACTGTAAATAAAGCAGAATTCTTATAATATTGATTTATTAATAAGTATAAATATCAGTAATTATCAAATAGACTGTGTGTGTATGTAAATATATTTCCAATCTAATTGACTAATTTGTGTCTCTCCACACAATTTTTATAAAATTTAACAATTATACCCGTATAAATGTGCTTCTGCATATGCTCTCGGCATATCATCTGAATTCCTACGAATCCTCCTACCAATTGGTTCTAGATCATTGTAACATTTTGTGAATACTCTTTCTATGGCTGCATTTGCTACTTCTTCTGATACTGTGTGTACTGCCATTACTGACATCTTAGCTTTATGTTTCACACAATTCTGGAAAAATACATTACACACATAAATATATATATTTTAAATTAAAAATAGCACGCACATATAGGGACAAATGTATCATCCCTCTTTAAAATCAATATTTTGATACAATTTACCTGATGTGTTGCTTTTATATTAATAAAAGACGAATCGCCTTGTAGCATTGAACTTATAAAACTACAATGACCGATATTCGCTGCTCTGATTTCGGTACAGGCTAGATGATCGATATTTTTCATATCTAATTTATTACGACAATAGTCAAACATATGAATCATTTCATGTAACAGAACACCGCGAACTATGTTTTCACTGTGTGCCATGTTCTGACAAATAACTACCTGCAAAAGAAATCAATTTTATTCTTTATAACATGTACATAAAATATAATAATACATAATAAACTTTTAAAATTTTAATTTAAAAAAATGCTTCGATATATGTGACATAATAAGACATTTCATCAACAAAAAACATACAATATAAAATAAATTTTAATTAAACAACTTAACAAGTTAAATAAATAAATAAATATACTCACTTGATTTAATTCGGAATCATATCCACCAGTTACAAGTGGATTGCATACTTCGCAAGAAATATGTCGACGCATATCTATTTCGCTGAAACATTATTTATTAATGATTTTTTTATACTACAATGAAACAAATGATCATAGATTTATATAATTAAATTAAAATAATAAGCTACAAACCATCCAGAACTCTTCAGTGCTCCCACCATTAGTTTTACTATAGGACCTACAACAAAATAAAATAAAATAAAATAATAAATTAAACAATTTTTTTTATCAAAAAAATAAACGTATATTTTTTATATTTATATTTATTTTCATATTTATTTAAAAATGTAATGGATTAAATTTTTATTAAAGACAAATATATTAAATTTTCCTTTGTGAAAAACATTCTTTACATATGTTTTAATAAAACAGTATTTTACACTTGTAAAAGCATGAAAGTAAAAAATTTATATCTTTACTCTTTTTATTTCACCCTTGTGCATAGATAAGGGATATCGTACTATCTTTTATGCATCTATAAACATTTTCTTCGCATTTGACTTTATCTATCGACTCTCGTCCCGCAGCTCCGATTAACAGATTAAACCAGCTACGCTTTTGTTTAGCTCCTTTCCTTTCGGGATACATATCAGATCCCCATAAACCGTTGTTGCTTGCATTATCTGCGGTGACTGCTTCTTTGCTAGCATCACCTTCGTTTCTCTTTCCATCATCTGACTTTTCATTCTTCACTGTCATTGTTACGCGAAATAGAAAACCAAAAATGTGAATAAACGAATAAATCAATATAAATAAATATCAATCGCACTGTAACTTATGATATTGTTAGTCAAATATTCATGTATCTATATAATACTGTGCGGATCTATTTCCCAACTTGAGGTTATAACTGGTTATAACAAGTTACATCATAAGGTGCGTTCGTTTATGCAGCAGTTAGTGCATCCACTGTATCTCTGGGTGCTTTCCAGCTATGGTAACACAGTGATACACTGTGTGACACAGTGTTACACAGTGTCGACTTGTAGCTGGAACGCTTTTTAGCTATTTTATTTTGCCACTAGAGTGCAGGGCAGTCACTTTTAATAGTTGTCACTAGGTCTAAATTTTCAGAACGTTCCCACACAACATTATGTCGTCTTAAAGACGTCTAGATGTCTTTAAGTCGTCTTTTAGATGTCTTTTGGACGCAATATCACGCAATACCATTCTTAAAAAAATTAATGATACCAAATATGAAATGTTATGTTGGCACTCACTGGGGTGCTACAAAACGACGACACAGGCGAACACAGCATTTTTGCTGTGTACGATTGTGTCGACTTGTGTCGTAGTTGGAAAGCACCTGTGTCGACACTGTAGCGACACGGTGTCGCCTGTGTTGCTTGCTGGAAAGCACCCTCTCTCTGCTCAGTCACGTGACGTAATTTCCCGAACGGATTTCTGCGCAAACCGCTGCTTGAATTGTATTGGATCGTATCCAATAAGGCCCTGTTCCACAACTCGAGTTAATCCGAGTTTAATACGTTAAACTGGGTCCTGATTGGTCCATTTGCTACTTAAACTCGGATTAACTGGATTGTGGAACTGGGCCTAAGAATATTAAAAACAGTAAACATTATAAATGTGTAATTTTTTGAAACATATGTCTATTTTATTTAAAAAATCATGACCCAGGTAGCACACGGTCGTTTTATATATGTTTCTTAAACGTATCCAATATTTTTTAACCGTAAAGCATTAAGGCCCGGTTCCACAACTCGAGTCAATCCGAGTTTAATACGTTAAACTGGATCCTGATTGGTCCAATCACTACTTAAACTCGGATTAACTGGATTGTGGAACTGGGCCCCAGTTCCACAATCCAGTTAATCCGAGTTTAAGTAGCAAATGGACCAATCAGGACCCAGTTTAACGTATTAGGGCCTATCCAGACAAACTTGCATAAGTAGAGAACCTCTAGGAGAGAGAATGGATAACTGATCAAGCTTTTTCATAATTGGCTGGCAGAAAATGTATCAATTTTAGCTATTGCGACGCCAATGCAAAATATGATGACACACAAATAGGACACACATGACACACATATATTAACCTATTTGTGTGTATCATATTTTGCATTGGCGTCGCAATAGCTAAAATTGATACATTTTCTGCCAGCCAATCATGAAAAAGCTTGATCACATGTCACATGATCAGTTGTCCATTCTCTCTCCTAGAGGTTCTCTATGCATAAGTGCATATGCATAACATAAGATCATATGAACCAATGAGCATCGAGTATTAAGTCGCCATATTGACTTATATAACATAAAGCCTATCGCACACAAAATTGCATAGCTTGCATGTGCATAGCATAAGACGATATGGACCAATGAGCATCGAATATTATGTTATGTAAGTCAATATGGCGACTTAATACTCGATGCTCATTGGTCCATATGGTCTTATGCTATGCACATGCAGCTATGCAATTTCGTGTGCGATAGCCCTAATACTCGATGCTCATTGGTCCATATGGTCTTATGTTATGCATATGCACCTATGCAAGTTTGTCTGGATAGGCCCTTAAACTCGGATTAACTCGAGTTGTGGAACCGGGCCTCACTGTCCTACTCTTTCGTCCCGTAGTGGGGACACTGATGGGATGAGTGAAAACGAAACAAGCATGCGTGTAGGAGATGAGGGGAAAGCAGCGTGCACCAGCATGAGCGGCATGTAGTCTCTTTAATTTCGTTTCGTTTTACATATTAAACATAAAAATACAAATAAAAATATGGTACGTTCCTGCTGCATTTGTCGCAAGCTGTACGGGACAGAAGGTATTACTTTCCACAGGTAAATATTCAATGTATATTCCTTAAAGGTTAGAAGAATAAATGCTCTAGCGAAAATGAATATTCGTAAGCGTAAGCCGAATGTAAGGAAGTGTAATAGAAGCGTAAACAAAGCTCCTAAAAAGCGTAAATTGAAACGTCGAAGTAACGAAGCGTTAAATGCTTGAAAAATTGCACACAAATTCATTTAGAAATATTATTACTTTTTTTATTACTTTTATTATTACTTTTTTTATTACTTTTATTATTACTTTTTAAAAATATTACTTTTATTATTACTTTTTTTATTACTTTTATTATTACTTTTATTATTACTTTTTAAAAATATTAAGAAACTATACTAAAAAACTAAATAAGAAACATTATTACTACATTAATTTGATAAACGGTAGCTACTTCTTGTTCTAGTATACCTACACAACAAGATTTGAAATTAAAATGGATCGATGCCATCGGAAAAGAAGTCTCCAAATATGCTTGTGTATGCAATCAACATTTTAAGGATAATGATATAATGTTTACCGGTATAAAAAAAGGAACTATACGAAGACGCTTACACTTTAAAGCTGTCCCCACTTTGCATCTAACGAAAGAAAAGGAGATTGAATATGAGTGAGTTTTATTTTATCTCTGTTTTATTCTAGTTTTGTATATTCATGTATAAGGATTATTAAGAAAAAATTGTTTCAGTAAAACAAACATAGATTTTGTGAAACAAGCTTGTGTAGATGAAACGAATCAACATCAAAATTTTATTAATCCTAATCGTACAAGTGAATTACAAGATATTGAAAATACAGCTGAAAATGTTAATACAGATAAGAGAAGGTAATTAGGGGTAGTAAAATTATTAACAAAAAAACATGATATTATCTCTTCAGTAATTTTTTATATTAATAATAATTTTGTTGTAGAGATGCTGAAAATAAGGAAGAACGCAAACGCTGTCATGTTACGAGATACGTTGGAGACTTTAATTGTGAAGATTTTACATCTGATCGTAATTGGAAAATATTTCGCAAATATTACAAAAATACATCAAAAAAATTAAACATTCTTCAAGGAATAATTAGACGTAGAGATAAGAAAATAAAAGAGTTAGAAGCTTTAATGGATTATTTGAAAAGAAGGCTTCGTAGATAGACTAGTCATAAAGTTTTTAACTGTACATAGATCTTTATGTTGCCTAAGTACACGTTCAGCAACTTTACAAATTATAATAACGTGTGGACTAGGAAGTAATAATCTTCCTTTATTTTTTATTTTTAATAATAAAGAATTATTTTCCTTACTCTCTAAACTTTGCCGACACATATCACATTTAATTTTATTCTTAATAATTTTTATCACATATCCAGCTATGTAAGTGACGACTTCTTAATTATTAATAATTAAGAAGTCTTAATTCCAGCACTAACCATTTGGAAACTCATAATCGTGATCAAATGATGTAAAAATATTTAAGATTTTATTTGACTTTCTGTATCTGTTTGAGATTTAAGAATTTGAGTTTCATTTTGAACACTACAATTTGCCCCTTCAGGTACACTGCGCGACAACGATTCGTTCCATGGTCCCTCTCGCGAGGCAAGGGGAGCGTAGCTTCTAGCCAATCAGCTATTGCCACGCTGCCAGCTGATTGGTCACTTCTACGCTCCCTTTGCCCCGCGAGAGAGGGGCCGTTGAACGAATCGTTGTCGCGCAGTGTACTATAGCAAAACATGGGTCATTAATTTTTTATTTGCTCTTTTAAATTGAAGGCAAGTCGGATTATTATTTAAATCCTCCCATTCTTCTTATACTGGAAAAAATGTCTCTATGTGGTCTTGAGACATTTTATAAGTTAATAAATATGAAATATATTTTTTTTCAAATAAATATTTGGCTATATTCAATACGCTATTCATGCCAAATATTAAACCCCAAAATCCGATCCTCTTACTTTCTAAAATAGGAATAACCATATAGAATAGACCGGCTCCTGCCGTAAAAGGCAGCGTTGAAAGATCTGAAGGACAGAGAGATGATTCCGGGTATCTCTGTCCTTCTCTTTTGTCTCGTGGTGGGGACACTGTAGAAGTTGAGGAGAAAGCAGTGTGCATGCTCGCTTCGTTTTCACTCATCCCATCAGTGTCCTCACCACGAGACAAAAGAGAAGGACAGAGATACCCGGAATTATCTCTCTGTCCTTTAGATCTTTCAACCCTGCCTAAGGCCCAGTTCCACAATCCAGTTAATTCGAGTTTAAATAGTGAATGGACCAATCAGGACCTAGTTTAACGTATTAAACTCGGATTAAGTTGAGTTATGGAACCGGGCCTAAAGCCAAGTTCCACGATCCAGTTAATCCGAGTTTAAGTAATGAATGAACCAATCAGGACCCAGTTTAACGTATTAAACTCGGATTAACTTGAGTTGTGGAACCGGGCCTTAGGCCCGTTTCTACCAACGCCGCTTAATTTTAATCTTAGCTTAACTCATTCTTTGTCTCTTTCTAAAAGAACAGTTAAAAGGAGACAAAGAATGAGTTAAGCTAAGATTAAAGTTAAGCGGCGTTGGTAGAAACGGGCCTTAGGCCCAGTTCCACAATCCAATTAATCCGAGTTTAAGTAATAAATGAACCAATCAGGACCTAGTTTAACGTATTAAACTCGGATTAACTTGAGTTGTGAAACGGGGCCTAAGGCCAAGTTCCACAATCCAGTTAATCCGAGTTTAAGTAGTGAATGGACCAATCAGGACCTAGTTTAACATATTAAACTCGGGCCTAAGACCGGACTATGAATACCGGCCAATAGTGCGTTCGAAAATATGTTTGGTTGGTGCTGGGAAAAAAGATAAAGTTAGCAGTATTGAAAACTCCCAGTGCTGCGTTTCGTTTCTCCCACTGGGATCACTAGGATTAAAAAAATTTGCTACTTGAGATATTAAAAGAGGTAAATAAGTAGTTAAATATATTTTATAATAATATGTTTAATAACATCACATATATTATTATTAATACGGACGTGTGTTTCATATTTAATAATGCAATAATTATAATAAAGTGACATAATTTACTTAAAATGTGATTTAAATTCAATATTTGTATATCTGGTAACAACATTTTCCAAATAATCTGTTATTTTTGGTACTATTTTCCTTTCACCTCTATTTTCGAATAAAATATTTTGTAATTCTTCATTATTATCATCATTATCTGAAGAATTACTCGAAGATTCAAAAATGATTTCAAGTAAATATAATAATAATAATTAGTATAATATAATAATAATTAGTATAATTGCAACACTTTCATATATTGTACACTGCGCGACAACGATTCGTTCCTTGGCCCCTTTCTCGCAGGGCAAGGGGAGCGTAGAAGTGACCAATCAATTGGCAGCGTGACAGTGGCTGATTAGTTAGAGGCTATGCTCCCCTTGCCCCGCGAGAGGGACCGCCCCCGGAACGAATCGTTGTCACGGAGTGTACATACGGTACAATACAATCCTAATGATCCCAGTGGGAGAAACGAAACGCAGCACTGGGAGTTTTCAATACTGCCAACTTTATCTTTTTTCCCAACACCGATCAAACATATTTTCGAACGCACTACAATATTCTATCATTGGATCTCCAAGATGTGACGTAACGGCGACAGCCAATCCGCTCACGCGAAAGTCCCGAAGAATTTTTTTTTTCTTTTTGCACTCTACGAAAACTTGGCGATGATTCTCATTCTCGCTTATCGAGTTTTCTAAGGGGAGGGGTGGATATTTGGAAAACAGCTGTTCGGTGGACATGTTTATCGCGCCGCGGCTGCCCGGGGGATGCGTACTGGTTCCTTCCCGTCGTCGTCGTCGTCGTCGACTCGCGAGATAACGCGGCGGGAATAAGATGTGATCGCGGGATGCGGGACACGGATCGCGACGGTCGTCACGAGAGCGCGTTCGGTGCCGCGAGAGACGTGGACGGCTACGCCACGGGTTATGTTTTGACGGTCCGCGCGTAAAACGGGATCATGGCACAGTGTAAGTTAACCCCTCGGGAGTTCATCGGCAATGCTTTCTCCCCACAGATCGCCGTAGTCTGCTCCACCGCGGCTGATGCCGCCTGCCAAAAGAATAATCTGTCGTTCGTCGAGCTGCTTCAACCCTTTTGCAAATTAAATACCGAAGGTAAGTCATAGCAATTTGCTGAAGATACTTATACGTTTCTTGAGAAATTTCTCACTTCTTGCACTGATATTTTCACATTAACTGTGTATTTGTCATCTGTGTATCTTCTCAACATTTGGAACACAATATTCTTTAATTTATATAAAATTTATATTTAAATAATTAAATTTATATTTAAAATTAAATCATTTATATTTAAATTTATATTTAAATTTATATTTAAAATTTATATTCTTAATTTAATTTATATTTAAATAATTAAATTTATATTTAAATTTATATTTAAAATTTATATTCTTAATTTAATTTAATTAAAGAATATAAATTTTATATAAATTAAAGAATATTCTTCAATTTTTATATTCTTTAATTTATATTCTCTATTTATATTCTTTAATTTATATTCTTTAATTTATATAAAATTTAATTTATTAAAAATTGTGTATACTTTCACAGGTCATTTTAAAGATCCTCAAGGGAACACTGTAACGATTAGGAATCTTCGGCTTTCCATACAAGATATCAATGCGCGTCCACCGGAACCGAGTCTTGCCAAGAAAATGTTGAACGAAGCAGTCAGTTCTACTTTGTGCGAACGCACAACCACGGTTCGCATTGGCTTCACTGAATTAGACGTTCCCATTTCTGTACCATGGTTCGAAGCATGGAGAGAGACGTTTCTGAGCGTCCAGTTTCCATCGGATCATGAGTTTACAAAGCACTTGCTTGCGTGTATGATAGTTGTTTCTACAACGGAGGACAGTCCGTTAGAAAAAATTCAGAGTATGGGAGCGCAGTTGCATCAAAATGTGTCGGGAAAATTACCTAAGTGGTTCAATAATAACGCTCTTAGGTATTACATCTTGGTTCATGATGCTATTCAGGATGATAGAAATAAGTAAGTATATATGTATTTTCTTTTTTTGTAAATTTATTTTTATAATAAATTATTTTTATAATTATTTTATTTTTATTTTTATAATAAATTATTTTATTTTATTATAATAAAATAAATATTTTATTTTATTATAATATATATTTATTTTATTATAATATATATTTTATTTTATTTTATTATAATATATATTTATTTTAATATATATATATTTTATTTTATTATAATAAATTATTTTATTTTATTTTTATAATAAATTATTTTGTCTTTGATATTTTCAAAATTCTCAATTAAAAGATAATTAATAGCTTTTTTGATTTTGACCTTGTGTTTGCGACTCTATTTCTTTTAATGTTATTATTTTTAAGAACAGCATTGAGAAGGATTTGAATGAGATCGAAACGTTTGCGCTTATTTTTGTATAATTTATGTACTATTTATATCACAATTTTCTCTTGAATATTATCATGATATTTGATGATTTAATTTACTTGTCTATGATTTGCATCGTACATCAACGCCTGTGATTATTTGCCTTGTTTATTTAATTTTTTCCTAGATATTTGTCTTTCAAGCCACATTAATTTAATTTTTTCTTTACTAGCTTTTTCATTAGACAAAAAGAAATATATGCATGTATATATATTTTTCAGAGCGGAAATAGTTTTTACAGAGATGAAGACTATTTATGGTGCTAACAATTGTTTTCTATTACAAATGAATTCAAGACCGCCAGGTCTTTCCGACGACAATACGCACTTGCCTGATCCATGGAGTCAGTTTTTGACAAGACATTCAGAATTGTCTGGTAACAGTGAACAAAATAGCTCGCCTCGTACACCCGCGGATACAGGTGGAGTATCAGCCATGCCAAGCGAGCTCACTATGGAGTCTGATAAGTATGTTCTTAAAATTGCTTATAATATTATTTTAAATAGTACATTAGCACCAAAAACTTTAGATTCTTATAATCTAAATATATTTATGTTTCTTGCTACAGAACAAGTCAAGCTGGGACACCGCTAATGCCACACAATTCTATTGGATTGCCATCTTCGGATTTGACGCAGCTAATCTCCGGAATTGATACAATTAATTTTCCTCCCGAATTATCCGAATCGACGAATGCACAGCTAGAAGTTGGACAAGAAGCAGTCCCGGTTACAATTCATCCACTCAGTCCAAACGACGACAAATTGCAAAGTTTTATTTCCGCAACTAATGTCAAGGGTCAATCTGTTACTACTAGCTCACCGATAAATACAAATGTCTGGGCGGATTCTCCGAATTACGTGGTTGCTCAACACGGTGCTCGTCTTTCCACTCAAGATTTGGAAAGACTACGGACGTTGATTACCGAATTCTGCCTGCGAAGCTTGTTGCCTTATGTAGAAAAACAGATTGGCCTATTGAACGATGTGATTTCGAACAAGAAGGGAGTCAGTAGATCACTATTTAGTGCTACAAGACGGTGGTTTGGTACAAATAAGCCTGGTGTACCAGGTTCGGCGCCTTCAAATGCTGTAATGTAAGCAAAAAAATTATTTTTTTATTATCTTTTATATTTTATTTGAAGAGAAAAGGACATCTCTTTTTTTATTCAATATGCAGGGTGCCCCATTTTAAAGGACCCACTCAAATATCTCAGAAACACTGCGTCAAAATGAAAAATGTTTCAAACAAAAGTTGTGTGGCTTCAAGAGGGCCATAAGATGGTGACAATGATTTGACCTTGGAAAATCATTTGAAGATCATGTAAAGGTCAACTTTAAAATCTTAAATGGAAACCCCAATTTTTTATTTGGTATTCTTGTAGCTGACATCGAGAGCTTTCTAAAACACTATAATTAAATGTTTTTCCATTAAGTACTTTTCGAGTTATAAGGCTTGAAATCATTTTTTAATTTTACATAAACCATAAAATATCTAGGAAAATATTCATTTTTCGATTATCTTACCTTAAAACTTTTATGTACAAAATAATGAAAGGAATCAATTGGTGTAAAGAAAAAACAGTTATTTTTAAGAAAAAATATGTAATTGTTAATTGCAAATTACATATTTCTTTTTCGAAACAACTATGTTTTTTCTTTACACCAATTGATTCCTCTCATTATTTTGTACATAAAAATATTAAGATAAGATAATCGAAAAATGAATATTTTACTAGATATTTTATGTAAAATTAAGAAATGATTTCAAGCCTCATAACTCGAAAAGTACTTCATGGAAAAATAATTTATTATAATGTTTTGGAAAGCTCTCGAAGTAAGCTACAAGAATATGCAATGAAAAGTAGGGGGTTCCATTTAAGATTTTAAAGTTGACCTTCACATTACGTTCAAATGATTTTCCAAGATCAAATCATTGTCACCATCTTATGGCCCCCTTGAAGCCACACAACTTTTGTTTGAAACATTTTTTGATTTAATGAGTTTCTGAGATATTTGAGTGGGTCCTTTAAAATGGGATACCCTATATATATATATATATATATATATATATATATATATATATATATATATGTATATATAATTTCAACTGACAAGGAAAGGTACCCAACTGTCACTCACGGATTCTAATGAAACTTTGTACACTTGTAAAACTATGCAAAATAGTAGACACGTATTTTTTTTTATCTGCGGAGAAGCAATTTTGGGGGCAGAAACAACTGTCCCATCTACTGTAATGTAACTTTCAAGCCTTATAACTCGAAAAATACTTCATGTACAGTAACATTATTATAGTGTTTTGGAAAGCTCTCGAGATAAGCTACAAGAATATGCAATAAAAAGTAGGTGGTTCCATTAAAAAAAATGACCCATCCTATATACAAGGGGTTGTTTCTGCCCTAAAAAAAAATATGTGTCTATTATTTCGCCTAATTTTACAGATGTACAAAGTTTCATTAGAATCCGTGAGTGACAGTTGGGTACCTTTCCTTGTGAGAATCAAGCTAATACATTAACACGACACGATTGGCTCCAAAAATTGAATTCTAAAATCGTATTTATTTACATTTCAGTTACACAGCGGAATCTCCGGAATTGCAATTACGACGCTTGGGTGATTTGTGTTTCATGTTCGGTCACTATTCGCTCGCTTATCAAGCGTATCACAGCGCGAAGCGCGATTTCGCAGCCGATCAAGCTTGGGTGTATTATGCGGGAGCCCTAGAAATGGCTGCTCTAAGCGCCTTCATGCAAGGCGAAACAAACAGGAAGACCATCGAGTACATGGACGACGCGATATTAACTTATACGAATAGCTGTAAGATGCCTCAGTTCGCGACAAGAGCGACGCTGCTCAGCGCCGAGTGTTTGAAGGGTCGGGGGTTGTGCGGAGAAGCCGCGAAGCAACTTATACGAATGACAAGCGAGGACTCGGATCTACGTTCGGCCTTGCTACTCGAGCAAGCCGCTTATTGCTTCATCGGGCCGAAGATGATGCGTAAATACGCCTTCCATGCGGTTCTGGCTGGACACAGATTTTCGAAGGCCGGCCAAAGGAAACACTCCCTGAGATGTTATCAACAGGCGTATCAGGTAGACGCACACTGCCCATTAATCCCTTTTAGGGGCACATTTTTTGTGCGAGATCAACAACAAAGATCATGATGGTTTTGTAGGTTTTTATAGGGTCACCGATTACGAATCTGGCATCATAATTTTAAAATTCAAGTTGGCGGATTATATCTTAGAAATATTGACAATTCGTGGATTTTTTTCTCAAAAACTACACATCTAATCGAAAAAACAGCAAGAATACTTTCTTCTTCAAATTATATGCAAAATATGATAAGATTTTTTAAAATTGAAAATTATCAGATTTTAGATATGTCATCCGCCATCTTGGATTTCCAAAATCTGAGGCCGGCATTGTGATCAGAGACCCCGAAAAGCTATATATGCGCAATTTGGGGTTGATTCCACAAGACCTGTATTCAAAACTGATTTTTTTCCGAAAAAAATAGTGCTTTTTTCATATTGATTATTTATTAATTAATTATTGTCAACCCCCCCAGTGAAAAGTGATGGAAGATTACTATATGTAGGTAATCAGAAGTCTAAGGAACTTGATTGCATGCATATAATTGTAATACATCCATAATGAGGAAAATACTAAAGATAAATAGGTGTATCATATATGATGCCCCTCAAACGCCGCGATTTATCTTGCAAATTGCCGAACTATTTTACAAATAATGTTTATTACACTAGGTATATTACGAAAGAGGCTGGTCTTTGGCCGAGGATCACATCCATTTTACAATCGGCAGACAGGCTGCGTCCCTGAAACAAGTTTCCGAGGCTGTGAAGGCATTTGAAAAGTTACTTAACGCTTCTAGTAAACAACATGCTGTGCAACAAGCCGCGTTTTTACGAGAATTCTTACACACTCGTAACGTGAGTATACACGGATCCGTTATCACATAAAAAAAGCAGAGTTGGTAAAAAACTTGTTTTTTTTTATTTTAAACAAAAAACATTGTTTTTTTTGTTTTATTTGTGTTTTTAAGTAAAGTAAAAAAAAAACATGTTTTAAACAAGCAAAAAACACTTAATAGCTTTGATCTGTGTAAATATTTAAATTTTTCGCTTGCATTAAACTGTAAATAACGTTGCCAAAATTGACAACGCTATTAAAAATATAAATAATAAAATAAAAATGATAAGATGGGTATTATTTTAGCAGAATATTTATTTTTGGATATTAAATAACAATCAGTACAATAAAGATTACTTGGAAAATATTGATTGACTTTACATTTTACATTTTAACATTTTAAATTAATAGTACATAACTCATAGGTCAGTAGTTCCGAAAAAAATGTTCTAGTTAATAATATTTAATATATAATACTTTGGTTCCTATTCTTATTAAGTAACCTCACACTTAACTCTCAACACATAAATTATAAATAAAATAAAAATAAAAAAACCTCAATTTTTCTTTTTAAAAGAAGAACTTTTTTTAGAATTGACCTTTGCTATGAGTTATGTACTATTAATTTAAAATGCTAAAATGTAAAATGTAAAATCAGTCAATATCTTTTAAGTAATCTTTATTGCATTGATTGTTATTTAATATCCAAAAATAAATATTCTGCTAAAATAATACCCATCTTATCATTTTTATTTTATTATATTTTATTTATATTTTTATATTTTATTATTTTATTATATTTTTATTACATTTATTATATTCTGCTAAAATAATACCCATCTTATCATTTTTATTTCATTATATTTTATTTATATTTTATATATATTTTATTATTTTATTATATTTTATTTATATTTTTATATCTATATATTACATAAATATAGATAAAAACTGGAAACACTAAAACAAAAACTTTTTTGCAACATACACACCTATTAGTTTTTTTTTTTTTTTTACAATTTCTCTTTTCCAAATAATCATACATTTTATTTGCGATATTTTAAACGATTCTAAATAGTAGTTTAAAACAGTTTAAAAAACAAAAATGTTTAAAACAGTGTCCACTGTTTTAAACAAGTTTTAAACACATTGTTTAAAACATGCCAACCCTGTAAAAAAGAAACATCAATATTGGACAATCCTCATTCATGGCCATTGTACAGTTATTGTTTCAGGAAAATGGCACTAGTTATAAAGGATTTCCTATTTTGCCTTTGCCGTTGATAGATAGCGACAATATTAAAGTATTATACGGCCCCTTGAGTAGGCAAAGTGAAAGCAATATTCCGGCAAGCCACGTTACGTTTAATACCGAGGAGACGGACGACGCAAAATGGTCGAAAATGGAGGAATTATTAATAACCGAGGCGCAGGGATCTCCACCTATGATATTTAAGCCAACAGTCGCGCTGTATTCTAGAATGAGTAATAATGCTACAAAACCGACTGCAGTTCTAGACGAGCCAGTGCATTACTCTATCGAACTGCATAATCCGTTGCACGTCCCGCTACCGTTGTCAGACGTGACCTTACTTTGGTCGTTTACTTGTAATAATGAGATTATTACGAATGAGATGGAAACGAGCGACGATTCAAATCCGGTCGTCTTGAGCGTCATAGACGCGATTCTCTTACAACCGACATGTAAACAGAACATCGTACTGTCCCTTGTACCCAAGCGAGTAGGAGAATTGAGGGTCTTAGGTATAAGTTACAAACTGTCCAACTCGATACAGGGGATAAGTGACTCACCGGTTGCGAATTCGGCTGTAATTATCGCCGGTAAAAGATTGTTTGAGATTACACCACCGAAATTAAAAAATATCAAGGAAAAATCAAATACGAGCTTGTACGGAAAGGATTATCGACTGGAAATGAACGTGATAGAAAGAGCACCATTTATGCAGGTATGAATTTTTATGAAAATAATGTTATTCATGCGGAGATTCATATTTATATTTTCCCTTGCAGATATTCTTCACCAAGCTGTCACCAGAAATGTTGTGCGGTGAGGTACAGAAGGTGGAAGTCACGTTAAAAAATATAGGCAACGCGCCATTGACAAGTGTATATATCGCATCTACTGATGCCAAGCTCTTCACGTTAGAAGATTCGGAAATTAATAGGAACGAAGGTAGGGATCTTTATTAGGACACATTGTTCTGCAGGGTTGGCATGTTTTAAACAATGTTTTTAAAACTGATTAAAAACAGTGTCCACTGTTTTAAACATTTTTGTTTTAAACTGTTTTAAACTACTGTTTAGAACCGCTTAAAATATCGCAAATATATGATTATTAAAATAAATGATTATTAAAATATATGATTATTAAAATATATGATTATTAAAATATATGATTATTAAAATATATCGCAAATATATGATTATTAAAATATATGATTATTAAAATATATGATTATTTGGAAAAGAAATTAAAAAAAAAATCAAAAACAAACAAAAACTAATAGATGTGTATGTTGCAAAAAAGTTTTGGTTTTAGTGTTTTTAGTTTATGTATATTTATGTAACATATACAGGGTGTCCCAAAACTCATAATGAATCTTTCAAAGACAGATTCCTGGGATCATCTGAAGACGATTTTTCCTCAACGAAAAAGTCGAGGCACTAATAATTTTCGAATTATAAGTGATTGGAAATAAGGGGTTTTTCGTAAACTAAGCTTTGTAGAAATAAAATATTAACAAAACCACATTCTTCGATTAATTTTAAATAGAGTTTACTTTAGTTGAATTTTAATTTAAGGCTTAATTGCAAAGATATATGATGACAAAAATTGGGAACATGCAAAAAATGATGGCCTTCATCGACATTTTCGCTGAGGAAAAATCGTCTCCAAATGATCCCAGGAATATGTCTTTAAAAGATTGATTATGAGTTTTGGGACACCCTGTAGATGTAAATAATAAAATAAAAATGATATTATAAGATGGGTATTATTTTAGCAAAATTTATTTTTGGATATTAAATAACAATCAATACAATAAAGATTACTTAGAAGATATTGACTGATTTTACATTTTACATTTTAGCATTTTAAATTAATAGTACATAACTCTTAGCAGGTCAGTAATTCTAAAAAAAAAGTTTTTTTAAAAAGAAGAACTGAAGTTTTTTATTTTTTATTTTTTATTTATAATTTATGAGAGTTAAGCATGAGATTACTTAATAAGAATAGGAAAGGAACCAAAGTATTATATATTAAATATTAACTATTAATTATTAACTATATTAATTATTAACTAGAACTTTTTTTTAGAACTACTGACTTGCTATGAGTTATGTACTATTAATTTAAAGTGCTAAAATGTAAAATGTAAAGTCACTCAATATCTTCTAAATAATCTTTATTATAGTGATTATTATTTAATATCCAAAAATAATCATTTTTATTTTATTATTTGTATTTTTAATAGCGTTGTCAATTTTGGCAACGTTATGTACAGTTTAACGCTAGCGAAAAATTTAAATATTTACACAGATCAAAGCTATCAAGTATTTTTTGCTTGTTTAAAACATGTTTTTTTACTTTACTTGAAAACACAAATAAAACAAAAAACATTGTTCTAAACAGAACAAAACAATGTTTTTCGTTTAAAATAAAAAAATAAGTTAATTTTGTTTAAAATAAAAAAAACAAGTGTTTTGCCAACCCTGGCAGAAAGAGAATATAAGTTTGATATTCTCATCTATCAATTATAATATTTATAATAATGATGAAATGCTTGCAGATTTGACGATGAAGAAGAGTAGTAGATCAGTCACGAAGGTAGCATTACCAGCCTTTATGAATGGTGCATTAAACGTAGGCGAAGTTTATAAAATGCCACTTTGGGTACAGGCCCCGTACGAGAAGGGCACTCATAGATTAGATTTACTCTTTTATTACGAGAGCGTGGAATCGAAAACGACGTTGAAACATCGATTGTGCCGACACACCTGGCAATTGACCGTGTTAGACTCGATACAAATCACCGCGATCGCCTCTAGAAGTGGATTGTTCAAGGACGACTCGCCGACGTTGAATCTAATAATGTCCGTCAAGAATACCAATCAAGTACACGATCCATCCATAAATGAGATTATGCTGTCGAAAGTGTCGCTTCACAGCGCTGGATGGTCCGCGTTTCACTCTTCCGTTCTACCGCCAAGTATAAAGGTGCAGCCTCAAGAAGTATTTCATTTGATGTTAAAGCTGAGGAAGAAGACTGATGGCGAATCCATGATTTCCGACGTGTCCTTAACCCGCGACGATGAAGCCGACGCCGCATCGGTCGACGATTATCCGTTTGTCAATTTTGTACAGAGACGCGATATCCAATCGTTGGACGTCAACGAAAATGCGAGCGATGCACAACAATTTCAACCGCAGCAGAGTGTCGAGCGCAGCTCCGTATCGGATATCATGCTGTTGAAGTCTACGTTAATCGTCAAGTGGTGTGCCAATGTGACGGAGAGTGGGGTAGTTACTCGGATGGCGCTCGGGCAACATCACCTCGAGCTGGAACATCTGAACAAGACGTACAAACACCCGAGGGAACCGCGTACCGAACGTAATGAATTTGGTGCGCGCTTAAAAGTCTTTGGACCGGATCGAAACGTACCGAATATGATAACCGCTCCTGTTAAAGACCTCGTGTGGGAAGCGGAATGCTTGAAAAGCCTAATCTCTTACTCTCTAAGTCACGAAAGGCAGATTACGCACAGCTTTCAGCGAGGTCGATTGTGCATTGTTCCTGTAATGATATATATACAGAATCACTCAAAGATGCGACTCGATGTTAAAATAAGTACGATAGGCACTAGCAGGTAAGAATCTCCTTTAGCTACACAAGATGCGTAAAAAATATGGAACCGAACATTTTTTTCTAAAATATCTTGAAAACGAGACCTTTTAGAAAAAAATGATTTATACGAAAGTTGTTGGGTTTCAACAAATGTGTCAAATAGTCAGTGTTTGCTGTAGATAATTTCAAAATTATCTAAATAAAGATAAAGATAAAAATCCGTAAATTTATCTTAGATGAGATAAAGATGATTTTGCTTTTACTTAATCTAGATGAAAGATGAGATAATTATTGCGATAATCTAGATAATTATCTAGATATTTTTGTTTATTTTAGAAGACTATAAATATTTGTAAAAAATGTGACGCAGATTATAAATGGGATATTAAAATCATAAACATATTCTTTCTCTTTTCCTAAAGAATATTTAAATAATAGCATAAATGATATGATAAATATTTATTTATTTATTTATATTTATAATATATTTATAATATATTAATAATATAATAATAACATATTTATAGTATATTAATAATAATAATATAAAAAATATATTTTAGACATTTTAGATAGATTTTTAGAAGCTTGCTTTAGATTTTTGGAAAACTTTATTGCATAATGAAAACGACATCTTAGACAATTTTTAGATAAGATGACATATATTTTTCATCTAAGATAAAGATAAAAATACTTTGTATTTCTTCATCTAGTTAAAAATAAAGATGATCCATTTCTTTATCTAGATGATTATCTAGATAATTTTATCTAGATACCAGCAAACACTGCAAATAGTAAAACTTATTTGACCTTGAGGGTAATCATAGAGGAACTCTCAACTTTATAATTTTAAATGGAAATCTCCAATTTTTATTCGATATTCTTATAGCTTATCTCGAGAGCTTTCCAAAACACTATAATTAAGTTATTTTTCATTGAATACTTTTCATGAGGCTTGAAGTAATTTTTTAATTTTACATAAACCGTAAAATATCTAGTAAAATATTAATTTTTCGATTACCTTACCTTAATACTTTTATGTACAAAATAATGTGAGGAATCAATTGGTGTAAAGAAAACACATAATTGTTTCTAAGATAAAATATGTAATTTGCAATTAACAATTACATATTTTTTCTTAAAAAACAACTATGTTTTTTCGGTCCGGTATTTTTTGCGCACTTTATTAATATAACATTGCCATATATGAACCTTTAATTATATATATAAATATATTTTTTTATAGTGAAACTCATCTTCCAAATATTAAGGCCCAACTGTATTCGCCACAGGCTTCAACGTATTACAAGTACGCTGGGCATTCGTCAATTTATTCTAACGTTGAAGCGTGTGCAAGTAACGTCGCAAAGTTACACGCCGTATTGCCCAGCACAGGGACGTACGATTTAGCAGCGCGAATAGAGATATCCGTTAAAGATGTAAATAGTAAAGAGTACGTCGCTCAAAAAGGCAAAATGGAAAGCATATGTATAATTAACGACGGCAGTACATAGGTACATATTATTGCGATTTTTTAGAGTCATCACCGGATATGAAAATACTATTTTTTAGTGTAATTCGGAATCATTCCTTGTCTCTCTTTCTCTCTCTTTTCAGTGTATGTACATGTCATAATGTTCCAAATTGTTACATTATATTACAATTGATATTTTAATAACGCGTCAACGTATTTTTTACCTTGCACATTACGTTTCAGTATCCATCACATTTTCTTTTTATACTTGAAATAACCTTTACGTACTCCGATGAGTACAAATAAAAAGTATATACATAAATAAAAAGTATATACAGGGACCAATAACTCTGTCCACCTGGAATATCTCCGTTATTTTTAGGGATACAAAAATTTTGTACTTATACAAAAATTTTGTACTTAAAAGTTGTACGATAGAAGGCCGGTCAAGAGGGCCTAATATATTACTAATAATTTTTTTGTAGGTGCTTGAAGGCGTTTCAGAGATTTCAAGGTCATCTCCATTTTTTTAAATGGAACCCCCCATTTTTTATTACCTATTCTTATATCTTATCTCGAGAGCTTTTCAAAACACTATAATAAAGTATTTCTTTATTGAGTACTTTTTGAGTTATGAGGATTGAAATCATTTCTTACTTTTACATAAACCATAAAATATCTAGTAAAATATTCATTTTTCGATTTTCTTACCTTAATGCTTTTATGTACAAAATAATGAGAGGAATCAATTGGTGTAAAGAAAACATACAGTTGTTTTTAAGAAAAAATATGAAATTGTTAATTGTAAATTACATATTTTTTTTTAAAAAACAATTATTTTTTCTTTACACCAATGATTTTTCCCATTATTTTGTATATAAAAGTATTAAGGTAAGATAATAATAAAATGAATATTTTACTGGTAAAAAAAATATTTTACTGGTAAAATAAATGGATATTTTATGGTTTATATAAAATTAAGAAATTATTTCAAGCCTCATAACTCGAAAAGTATTCAATGAAAAAATACTTTATTATAGTGTTTTGGAAAGCTCTCGAGATAAGCTATAAGAATAGGTAATAAAAAAGGGGGGGTTCCATTTAAAAAAATGGAGATGACCTTGAAATTTCTAAAGTCCCTCCACCTACAAAAAAATTATTAGTAGCATATTACGGCCCTCTTGGTACCGTACAACTTTTATGTGTACAAAATTTTTGTATCTCTAAAAATAATGGAGATATTCCAGGTGGACAGAGTTATTAGTCCACCCTGTATAAATTTAAAATTCTTTTTTGTTTAAAAATCGATTTTGTTCTGTCAGTCTTATTAATGTAGTATCTATAATGTAGTATCTTTGACCTGTTAGTCTTGAGCTACCTCATGGTAATTTATAAAGCAGTCAAATGCATGGCAGAAATTTGAACAACTCTTTTTCTGTTGTGTTGCAATTGTAATTAAGGATGACTGCTTACATATGGCTGCCAAATCAACACATGTTACCTTCTGTCAAGACATATCGTTCTTAAAAACATTTTTGTACAACCATTTCAAATAATTAATTATTTTTTATGCTATTTTTATTGGTTAAAACATTTTTTTTTTCTTTATACAGATGGGTTCTCTTTCGGATATACAGAATGAATATATTTCTTGTCATATTAAGAGGAATAAAAATGTGCAATTTTGATTTTTCATGTAAATTAAATATTTATATATATATTTGGTGGTTGTTAATTTAATTGTTTACATGACAATATAGTGAATAGAATAATAAGATTAGAATTTCCAAACACTTTCGCAAACATTAACACACATACACAAACATACGATTAATAAGAATTTTTTTCCAAATGCTCTACAAAGATTTGAAAGAACAAATATAAAGATATACTTAGAGTCTTTTAAATAATAGACTTGTATTATATTTTTTGTACAGTGTATCTTTCTTAAAGTAAGAATAGGTGTAAGTTTCATACAAATAATGAAACTATTGAATTTTATATAGATTAGAATATATAGTGCGAAAAGGAAACTCTGTACATATCTTGTCAAATTTATGAGTTGAGTAAAAAGTGAAATTTATTTAGTGTGCACTTTTAATGACTATAAAAGGGTGACTATATTTTATATTGTCTTCCCATAACATACTCTAAACTTTTCATTGAACATTTCTTTAATTGTTTTGCTGTAATTAAATATATATAATATATATAATTATTATGGGATTTGATTCTTTATAAAGTAAAGAGATTTAGAATTTTCTGTAAAATATATGACAGCATGTTATATATATAAAATATCTATTTTATAAGTACATTAAAAAGAAATGTGTTATACTTTAATAATGCATTATAAATATATGTATAATCATGTAGATAAATATTAATATATATACATATATATATATATAAATGTAATATTAATATTAATCCAATAGTATATGCATGATATCTTTTTTTACACAACGATGAATCTTCTTAAACAAATTTGTTAAGAAACAAAAAATGTTTAATAATAGCATAATTTTATCGAAATATGCATTATATAAGAAAATATGTTTTAATTTTAACGCAATCGATAATTTCAATATTCATTACGATCGAAAGACGTAATATTTAATTTTTAATTTCGAAATACGCGCTACTCGACAGGTAATCAAGATTGCCAACTTTAGACCGATCAAAAAAAAGACCTAGATTTATTTTCTGGAATAGAATTTTTGTGATCGAGAGTTGGTTAGCCTGCTTTTGCGGCCAACTTCTCATCGCTGACTGCGGAATTCACGCTCGTTGGAACGAGCATTTCCCTTTTCTCGTTTGGGTTAGCCTCGTTTGGAATCGGTGAGATCGCTTTTCTTCATCCATTGTTATTTCCCAGCATCGCAATACGCACTGAATACATTTTTGCATATTGTATTTTTTCAATGTATTCTGATTGCGTTAATTGATGTCATTTTAGCACTTCTGATTTTAATTCCATTTAAATTGTAGGTTAAAATGGGGCGCCGACCAGCAAGATGGTATGTATAATGAAATTTTCAATTTTCCTTGTCTTCAGTAACTACAATTTTTATAACATTTTTATAACATTTTATAACATTTTTATAACATTTTCTTTTCATATAATGAAACTTTTATTTTCTTGTAAGATATTTATATATTTAGATATTTGTAGATATTTTATATATATAACATGCTGCCATATATTTTACAGAAAATTCTAAATCTCTTTACTTTATAAAGAATTAAATCCCATAATTATTATATATATTATATATATTTACAACAAGAGACAAAAAAACATGTATTATTCTCCATATGTATGAAATTAATGTACAGATTCTTCTCTGATTGAAATTTGCGATTGCATTATATTGCATAATATTGTAATGATAAACACAATGTAACACTGTCCAGCGCATATTACAAAGATTTCTTTTCAGTTATCGCTACTGTAAAAATAAGCCGTACCCGAAATCCAGATTCTGTCGTGGTGTACCGGACCCAAAGATCCGTATTTTCGATCTTGGCAAGAAGAAAGCATCGGTGGAAGATTTTCCATTATGTGTGCATCTGGTGTCAGACGAATATGAGCAGCTCAGTTCTGAGGCGTTGGAAGCCGGACGTATCTGTGCTAACAAGTACATGGTGAAGAATGCTGGCAAAGATCAGTTCCATATTCGTATGAGACTTCATCCTTTCCATGTTATTCGTATCAATAAAATGTTATCATGTGCTGGAGCCGATAGGTATGTAACTAACGTTGACAAAGAATTTTATTCCTTTTAAATGTATCGTTTTTACTCTCGACTGCTGCCGACCTACGGTTGGCAAAAGACTGAGGGAGTATACGTTTCACTAACGATAATATTCGGTGTCATTTTTTGCACATCAGTTTTTTATTAACCAAGGATGGTTTAGAACATATAATTATCATTCTTTATTTGATATAAATTTGACTCATTTTGACATGCATTATTATTGACAAAGTATTATAACTTGGGATAATTTTCTTTGCGTAGGCTTCAGACTGGAATGAGAGGAGCCTTTGGCAAGCCTCAGGGTACTGTAGCGAGAGTGCACATTGGTCAACCGATTATGAGTGTACGCTCCTCTGATCGTCATAAGGCGGCTGTTATTGAAGCTCTGCGACGTGCTAAGTTCAAGTTTCCCGGGCGCCAGAAGATTTATGTATCGAAGAAGTGGGGTTTCACGAAATACGATCGTTCCGAATACGAGGAACTGAAGGCGGCAGGCTATCTTGCTCCAGATGGTTGCAATGTTAAATATCTACCTGAACATGGACCACTTGAGGAATGGAAGAAGTTTAGGAAGGTACTTGCTGCTGCTTAAATAGATACGGGACATTTTTAACATGGAATTGAATAAAATTTTTGAAAAGCAAATCGAATTTTTTTATTTACTAAACCTAAGAACAATCTAAGATACAGGATATGGCATTCAAAATTTTTTCGAAAATTCAGGTTTCTAGTATTAATTTCTATGCAGATTCTCTTGTGTAAAAAATTTTTTATTACTAGTTTATCTAGATACAAATTGCAAAAATAGTATTGTAAACAAAAAATAATTCTATAATTAATCTAATTTATCTAATAATTATAGAAAAATTAATCTAATTATAGAAAAAAAAAGAATAAAGACATAGATTTAATAAAGTTTTTTAAAGCTGTATTTGGAATAAAGATTTGATGACGATCATATATAGACTATATACATTTATTACATCTACTATTAGAAATTGATCTATCAAAACGCTCTCATACTCTATCTCATATGTTATATACTATTTCATTAAATTACATTTTAGAAAAAAAACAAAACAAGCATTTCCTCGCGATTCAAGATAAATTTTTACATGAATTAATTTAATAATTACAATTTATTATTTAAAAAAAATGGTGTTATTTCTTTTTTACAAATACAGTCTTTATAATTTCAAAGTATACACTTGTATAAGTATACATATTGCTTTAAAATCTAACAATTTAAGAGCATAAAAATTTATAAGAAATACAATATATTACATCCTATTTTCCTACAATATCTAGTTAAATATACAAAATAATAAAAGATCTATATTAAAATTCTGTATGGATTAATCACAATGTAACTATATAATAGATTATATTTAAAAAATCTTGAAAAAGATTCGGTCTGATCGCGATAAATAGTTTAAAGTTTTTGAATAAATAACTAATCTGCATTTTTTTTACAGAAAAAATAAAACATTATATAGACAATATTTAACAAGAATGAATACTGTATCCAAAAATATATCTTCTGTCATTTTTTAATGCGAATGACATGTAATATCCGCGTCATTTTCATTTCCTGTGTTTTGAATTTCGTCATCAATATCAATGTCGCATATTCTATGAGAATGTACATCTAAAGCTTCAGTACTTGTAGCTGCGTCTAATAATGGCGACAATTTCTCTGCTTCACTATCTTCATCTTGTCCCTGGCCCTTTACAAATACAAATATAGATAAAGCAATTTGAAATTTATATATGTATGAGAGCTAAAACAAGGATTGGCATGTTTTAAACAATGTGTTTAAAACTGTTTGATTAAAACTTGTTTAAAACAGTGGATACTGTTTTAAACATTTTTGTTTTAAAACTGTTTTAAACTACTGTTTAGAATCGTTTAAAATATCGCAAATAAAATATATGATTATTTGGAAAAAAAAATTAAAAACAAACAAATACTTATAGATGTATATGTTGCAAAAAAGTTTTTGTTTTAGTGTCTTTAGTTTTTTATCTATATTTATGTAACATATAGATATAAAAATATAAATAATAAAATAAAAATGATAAGATGGGTATTATTTTAGCAGAATATTTATTTTTGGATATTAAATAACAATCAATACAATAAAGATTACTTAGAAGTTATGGACTTACTTTACATTTTAGCATTTTAAATTAATAGTACGTAACTCATAGCAGGCCAGTAGTTCTAAAAAAAGTTCTTCTTTTAAAAAGAAGAATTGAGGTTTTTTATTTTTCTTTTATTTATAATTTATATTGAGAGTTAAGCATGAGATTACTTAATAAGAATAGGAAAGGAACCAAAGTATTATATATTAAATATTATTAACTAGAACTTTTTTTAGAACTACTGATCTGCTATGAGTTATGTACTATTAATTTAAAATGCTAAAATGTAAAATGTAAAGTCAGTCAATATCTTCTAAGTAATCTTTATTGTATTGATTGTTATTTAATATCCAAAAATAAATATTCTGCTAAAATAATACCCATCTTATCATTTTTATTTTATTATTCATATTTTTAATAGCGTTGTCAATTTTGGCAACGTTATTTACAGTTTAACGCTAGCGAAAAATTTAAATATTTACACAGATCAAAGCTATTAAGTATTTTTTGCTTGTTTAAAACATGTTTTTTTTTACTTAAAAACACAAATAAAACAAAAAAACATTGTTCTAAACAAAAAAACAATGTTTTTTGTTTAAAATAAAAAAAAACAAGTTTTTTGCCAACCCTGGCTAAAACCCAATATAGTGCTGATTAATTTTTTCCTTTTTAAGATTATAATTTTAAAAAGTTTCTGAAGCGGATTTATCCAAATCAAAATTTCAGAACTATTTACAAGAATTCAGCATCGTGGAAGAAGCAATAATAACATTCAATACATTCAAGTGTAGATTTAATGTGCCTTTTGTTAAAAATGAACAAAAATAGCATACCTCATATAAAGAAACTGGTTGTTTCTCATTGACTAATCTTAATGTGTCGCGTGCTCTTAAGCCAGATTTGTCGCGCGAATGAACTGATTTGGTTCGCACAGCTGGAGATCTATTATGCAGTTCCTTTTGAGAACCCGAGTGTTCATCTCTGGCTAATAATACAGACATCCGGAATTCAGGAGTCGGACAAGTAGTACCGCTGGATCTGGCTGACGTGTCTTCTTTAACGGATACGTGTTTCGACACCGGAGTACGTTCAGCTGAACTGAAATAAACATGTTTTTCAAGTGTCTTATTGATATATGTGTCTTGTTTATTATAAAAAGAATAAAGATATTAAATGAGATAATTACCGGTTTAAGGTTTCCGCGGCTTGAATAGCGCTCGCCGTATCTGTATCGGGTGTATCCGGGGATTCTGGTGCGATAATAGCAGTCCGTGGAATATAAGGCCCATTTAAAGCTTCTATCAGAGATACTGCTTCGTAACCTGATGGAATATTCTCACAGCTTCCCTTGAATAATAATTTCAAGATATGTTAAAGAATTTTTAACATCAAATATAATAATAAACAAATAGAAATATGCTTGAATCAAATTAATACATCGATCGAAAAAAAGAAAAAACAAATGTATTAATTATCTTAATAGTCTCACCTCTGGCAATGGCGGATTCGATATAATTGTACCAATTGCCTTTTGAAGGGCTTTAATTTGTAAGAGTGCTCTAAATGGCGCGCGACATATCGGACAATTATTCGCTTGGTATCTCAAGGAATCGGCGCAAGAATTACATAAACACAAATGTCTGCATGGCAAAATTAGCGTGTCACGGACATCACTCATGCAAATGACGCATTCAGATCCATTGTCTTCGGTATCCTCATCGCTACCTTGTTGCTGTGAGAAAATACAAGAATATATATATATACAGGGTGTCCCAAAAGTCCCGGTCGAATATTTCATAAACTATGCACTTTAGAAAGAAATGTTTCAGACAAAAGTTGTATGGCTTGAAGGGAGCCATCAGATAGTGGCAATGATTTGACATGGGAGAGTCATTTGAAAGTCACGTGAAGATCATCGTCAATTTCTTAAATAGAACTCCCAATTTTTTATTACATATTCGTGTAGCTTATTTTGAGAGCTTTCCAAAACACTATAATTAAATATTTTTTCATTGAGTACTTTTCGAGTTATGAGGCTCGAAATCATTTCTTAATTTTATATAAACTATTCATAAAAACTATTCGTAAAATATTCATTTTTCGATTATCTTACCTTAATACTTTTATGTACAAAATAATGAGAGGAATCAATTGGTGTAAAAAAAAACACAGTTGTTTCTAAGAAAAAATATGTAATTTGCAATTAACAATTACATATTTTTTCATAAAAATCACTATGTGTTTTCTTTACACCAATTGATTCCTCTCATTATTTTGTACATAAAAGTATTAAAGTAAGATGATCAAAAAATGAATATTTTACAAGATATTTTACAGTTTATGTAAAATTAAGAAATGATTTCAAGTCTCATAACTCGAAAAGTACTTCATGGAAAAATAATTTATTATAGTGTTTTGGAAAGCTCTCGAGGTAAGCTATAAGAATATCCAATGAAAAATAGGGAGTTCCATTTAAAAAAATGCACTTCCGGTCTGAATCGCCTATTTCCGACCAGTCTAATTATCTTATCTAAAGTCACAGCCTATATTCCAGACAAAAATACAAAAATAAATGAGGGAATATTTAATGACTTCATGAATTTTTGTCAAGATCAAATCTTATGAAAATTGACGTGATTTTTTGAAACTTTATTTGAAATTAAATGTTTCGATTTCTGTAAAATAATAAATATAATAAATATATAAATATAATAAATATATAAATATAATAAATATTGTATATATTGTTGTACCTTTGCATTCTCAGTATTTTTGTTCTCAATGCCATAAATCTCCTGTAGTAAATAACAAAGGCCATCCACATAAATTTTTTGTTTGAGCGCTTTTAGGACATATGTGCCATCAGAATGTTTTTCAACAACAGCTATGGTCGTGTGAGATTGTTTTGGATCGTCTGATCCTTCTTCTGCTACACAATGTATAGCTATTGGAATAATCTATTAAGTTCAAAAATATATTTTATTCTTACGTGGAAAAATATCAGATTAATTTTAAGGATAAAAAAATATATAGCGTTGTAAATACTTCTCTATCTGCATTATACATCAGATCTTCTTCTGTATACAATGTTGGATCGAATATGTGCGACATTTGTGAAAATAATTGGTTTGCTCCTTTTTTATAATGATAAGTTTCAGAATTCATAGTTGAATCTCGTGGTATGTAACTAGATATAATAAAAACTAGATATAATAAAAACATTGTTGTGAAAATATATTCTAATGATTTCCGCAGTATCTCTTATACATAAAATATACATACGCGACTCCTTTTGTTGAAACCTCTTCTGTACAAAAGTAATATATCGTTATCGCACATCTGACATCGCAGTCAAATACAAATTCAATGTTAAACCGATTAGGTTTCTTGTCAATGTCAATATCCCCATAATGCTTAACATTATGATACTGCGAGGATGTCGATGTTTGATCCATATTACGAACCAGTCTTAAAGATTCCTTCCTTATATTTACTAAACTCTTTAATGTCTTTGTAGGATCGCCTGCTTGTGGTGGGGGATACGGAAACTACGGCAAGAATGAAATAAAATTACCTTTGCTATTAATATTGAGAAATAACAAAAAAAAAAAAAAGATATTTCACATATTCAGATATTTAACATCTTTGTTATATTTTTTTATCACATCACATTTGCAAAGATGACCCAAGGTCGAAACGTTCGCTATCCTTTCTTTGTATTTATTTCATACTTTTTATTGTATAATAAATAAACAAATGTGTTATAACATCGACGCTTGACTCGTATTGCTATTGAATTTGTTAATTTTATATTTCAAGTCTGATACCTTTTATTATTTGTAAAAAAAAAATAATATAATCATATATAAATATAAATAATATAAAAAAAAATAATATAATAATATAAAATATAATATAATAATATAAATAATATTATTTGTAATAAAAAAAATAATATATTATTTTATTATTATATATTAATATATAATAATAAAATAATATAACAAATATGTGTGTCCATATTTAAACAAATCGTTCATATATGAGTTCCCTAGTGTATAAAAAATAATTTTATATTGCACGGTGTTCATACGGGGGTTGGTCGACTGCCCAAAAAATTCAAGTCTGCATTTTCTCCAAATAGATACGCTTCGGGCTGAGGTGTGTCAAATCGTTCGCCACCCATTATGAAGTGACTACCAAAATAGGAACCTGTCAGAAGTAATTAGGAATTAATAAGCCAACAGCTCCGATGAAGCGGAACGTCGTTCGTTCGTGTTTACAAGTTTCGTTAAAAAAAAAAAAAAATGAATAAATAAAATAAAACGAAGTAAAATCTTCCAGAATTAGCAATTCAATACCAGATCGTGGGGGATATTTATACGCGTGATTCGAAGTGATATCAACTTCCTCGACCCCGGCATTCTGTCTGCTCGTCAACGATCCCATTTTGCAATTGGATTCACAAATTGTAGAAATATCTGTTCGGCAACGATTGTTAAAAACTCATAAACTTATATTTAAATCACAGGCAACTGTCACAAACCGTGCCACGAACCGTCATATTTATTTGGCGATTCTTCTATCCTGCTCTATCCTACGTGACCTGCTAACGTCCTTCTGACGCATGCGCAGTAGTGTTGCAATCGCTGCGCAGCCTGTCAGTTCGAACAGCTGTTTGTGATTGGTGCGTACTCTTGCATTTATCCAAAATCTAAAGGCCGCAGCACACACTTTTGCATAAGGGCATAACCAGAAGCATAAGAAAATTGATTGGTCCCCAAGTATATGCATAAGAAAATGAACCAATCAATTTTTTTATGCTTATGGTGCGGTCCCATGATACGGAACGTATGCGCAAAGCGGAATTGGCGGAACGCTCGTGATTGGTTTAACCTGTTTTACGTCTGTTCCGCCGATTTCTATCCGCAAGTTTCTATTTTATACACATTTTGTGCGGAACTTCGAAATTGTGTGTATGATGAAAAATGTCGAAACAGCAGATATCCGTAAGAATATTATTAAAAAATATTTTAAATAAGAGTGTAACAAGGAATGGTCCAACTAATGCTAATAATGCGTCAAATAATTGAGGTGCCATTTTAAAATAATCCATATATTTTTCTGTGTCTTCGATCAGCATTTTCTTTACAAGATTCTCACTTGCTCCTTGTTGAAATCTTCTTTCTAAGCTGAATATAGGTCGCATCCAATATTTTCGTCGTTTTTTAATATTTTCACTTCTTTTTACAATTATATACAATGAATATAATTTTATAATCTTACGGCGTAATTCATTCTTTTTAAATATACACCAACTTTGTTTTAATTTACTTAACAATCCACAAATAATAATAAACAATTTTTCAGAATCCATATTCAATATTAAGTTGTCAGTTTTGAAAGTTATATATGAAATTCATGAATTTTTTGACATATATGTGTGAATCCGATCCGCATAAATTTGTATTTCCTATGTCCCATGCAGCGGAAAATACGGAAGCGTAATTTGCGCGAACCAATAATGTACGCTGTTCCGATATAGACAACAAAAAAATCTATGGGAAAGAATCTTGTGATCGGCCAACACCAATTGCGCTTCCGCGTTTTCCGCTCCATGGGACATAAGAAAATATATTTCAACGGAACGCAATTGACGGAATGTCTGTGATTGGACGAACTTCGTTC
Source organism: Camponotus floridanus (assembly GCF_003227725.1). Classification (NCBI taxonomy): domain Eukaryota; kingdom Metazoa; phylum Arthropoda; class Insecta; order Hymenoptera; family Formicidae; genus Camponotus; species Camponotus floridanus. Next base: position 1,838,283 of record NW_020229459.1, on the reverse strand, counting down.
CGCCAATTCCGCATTGCGCATACGTTCCGTATCATGGGACCGCACCATTATGGTTATGCGCTTATGCAACAGTGTATACTGCGGCCTTAAAAGTTGTGCCAATAAAGCCAGGTCTACAATAGACAATTTAAGGCTTAGGGCTTAAATTATCTATTGTTAGACTCGGCCTAAATAGCCGTTCACTGAATCGCGCACTGTTAATTGTGATTGGTCGATTCTCGCGGACCCAATAAATTAAATACGGTATACAGAAATTAAATTTCCCAGGCACCAAAAAATTCAGCTTAATTTGCAATTTTTCTGTGATCCTTGAGAACCTATAAATTCTAATGATTTTCGTTTGTTTTGACGTTTATATTGTTATTAACTTTATTATTTATTTTTATATTATATTGTTATTAACTTTATTATTTATTTATAAAAAAAAGTAAAATGGTGCAAATTCTGAAATTTGAATATTATTAGTGCGTTCGAAAATATGTTTGGTTAGTGTTGGGAAAAAAGATAAAGTTGGCAGTATTGAAAACTCCCAGTGCTACGTTTCATTTCTCCCACTGGAATCACTAGGATTAAAAAAATTTGCTACTTGAGATATTAAAAAAGGTAAATAAGTAGTTAAATATATTTTATAATAATATGTTTAATAACATCACATATATTATTATTAATACGAACGTGTGTTTTAATAATGTATTAATATTAGTATAATATTAATACATAATTAATATATAATATTAATAATGTTATAATTATAATAAAGTGACATAATTTACCTAAAATGTGATTTAAATTCAATATTTGTATATCTAGTAACATTTTCCAAATAATCTGTTATTTTTGATACTATTTTCCTTTCACCTCTATTGTTATTACCTCTATTTTCGAATAAAATATTTTGTAATTCTTCATTATTATCATCATTATCTGAAGAACTACTCGAAGATTCAAAAATGATGTTTTAAAATATATTGTTTCATAATAATAATTAGTGTAATTGCAACACTTTCATATATTGTACATACAATCCTAATGATCCCAGTGGAAGAAACGAAACGCAGCACTGGGAGTTTTCAATACTGCCAACTTCATCTTTTTTTGCAACACCAATCAAACATATTTAATACGTTGGAAAATATGGGTGCTTTCCAATTGTTTAACACATCTTAACACAAACATACACAGGAAGGCACAAAGTGTAGCGATGTGCACGACTCAATTGGAACAAAGTTAATGTGCGACTTTCGAGTGGAGGGTTAGGATTCTTCATAACCATGTCCATCTTGATATTTTTTAATCCATGCTGAGGGTGATAGCATCGATATATAAAATGGATTAACATACATAGATGTATATATATGCATAATATTATATAATATATAAATAATATATAAATAAAATATATAAATGCATATTATATTAATATATAAATATGAATGAAAATTTAATCAGTAATATATCTAACCTGCAAATATGCAAAAGAGACAATTTTATTTTATTTATTAAATATAATAAAAAAATTAATTGTACAAAAACTCATTAATTTGAATTACTTACTTCAATGATACTTTTAATATTTTTATTGTCCATTTTTGTATTTGTATGGTGTACTTTAATGGTTGTCTTTTAATTAAAAAAAATAAAACGAAAAGAAAATTGCCAACATAATCGCCGTCAGTCTGTAACCGCATATTTCATTTGTCCCTAGAAAACAGAAGGTTACACAAGTTGACTAGTAGCCCTCGAGCTGAGTACGGATGTGTAAAGTTGTGTCGGCAGTTACGGCAATTGGAACGCGACTTGTGTCGCCGTGTGCATAAAAGTGTCTAGGGATATCTCAATTGGAAAGCACCCTATGTTTGGTCGATGTTGGAAAAAAAGATAAAGTTGGCAGTATTGAAAACTCCCAGTGCTGCGTTTCGTTTCTTCCACTGGGATCATTAGGATTGTATTGTACCGTATGTACAATATATGAAAGTGTTGCAATTACACTATTTTTATTATGGAACAATATATTTTACTCGAAAACATCATTTTTGAATCTTCGAGTAGTTCTTCAGATAGTGATGATAATAATGAAGAATTACAAAATATTTTATTCGAAAATAGAGGTAATAACAATAGAGGTGAAAGGAAAATAGTATCAAAAATAACAGATTATTTGGAAAATATTGTTACCATATACAAATATTAAATTTAAATCATATTTTAGGTAAATTATGTCACTTTATTATAATTATAACATTATTAATATTATATATTAATTCTGTATTAATATTATACTAATATTAATATTATATACTAACATTAATAAATATTAATATTATACTAACATATTAAAACACACGTTCGTATTAATAATAATATATGTGATGTTATTAAACATATTATTATAAAATATATTTAACTACTTATTTACCTCTTTTAATATCTCAAGTAGCAAATTTTTTTCCTAGTTTAATCCTAGTGATCCCAGTGGGAGAAACGAAACGCAGCACTGGGAGTTTTCAATACTGCCAACTTTATCTTTTTTTGCAACACCAATCAAACATATTTTCGAACGCACTATATGAAAGAGCAAATTAAGCTGAATTTTTTGGTGCCTGGGAAATTTAATTTCTGTGTACGTTACTGGCTGGGGAGCTTGAGGGTGCACGGTTATTACGAGACGTAATGGAGACGGTGGAGCTGCCAGAGGATGTCTCCCTGAGGACAACGCAATTTACCGTCGACGATTTAGATATAGAGATCCTGCCGCTTATCTACGAGATTATTCGTAGGTTTGTATTTTTAAAGGAGAGAAAAATCATTGTTTCGATTTTCACATAATTCGCAAACTATGCGAATAAATTGTACGCATAACCTCAAATTGGCTAGAATTAAAATCTTTCTTTCCAATATTGTCTTTAAAAAAAATTTTAAGTGATTTCTCTTCTTAATTAAAATATCGAATATATATCTTAATGTATTTTTTATTTTTTTTTATTCTGACTCGATTCATGCATCAACGTCACGTATACTGTTTGTGGTAAATAAATGTCTGTATATAATTAATTAAAATAGTTTAGCATAAAATGCGCTGCATTATTATGGCAGCTCACTAGTGCTATAAATAAATCACTGTTTCAAAAGGAAAAGGGCAAATATATTTATGTTACTTCTTTCTCATATCGATTTTTTTATTTATTCTATGTTACTTATGTCTATTCATCTATTGCGATATAAATATCTGTGATCGATAACTGTAGAAAAATATAAAATGATGATAAAAGTGTGTAAAATGATTAAAAATTGATGCAGGATATTTATAAGATATTTGATCAAATTTGTAAGCAATAATATAATAGAACTAATAGAATTGTTTCTAAGAAAAAATATATAATTTGCAATTAACAATTACATATTTTTTCTTAGAAACAACTATGTTTTCTTTACACCAATTAATTCTTCTCATTATTTTGTGCATAAAAGTATTGAACTAAGATCATCGAAAAATGAATATTTTATGAAATATTTTATAGTTTATATAAAATTAAGAAATTACTTCGAGTCTTAGCATTCGAAAAGTATTTAATGAAAAATAACTTAATTATAGTGTTTTGGAAAGCTCTTGAGATAAGCTACGAGAATATGTAATAAGAAATAAGGATTTCCATTTAAAATTTTTAAGTTGACCTTCAAATCTCCTATGTACCTTCACCTAAAAAAAATGTTTCCCGTAATATGATGTCTCCCTTGATAATAAATAATTTTTACTTCAAACATTTTTTCCTATCACTTAAACTGTACGAGTTATTTGGGTGACTGGTCTTATGTGACTCATCCTATATATTTACAGGGTGGCCCCAAACGTTCCAGCCAGACTTTGAGATCTTGTAGGAAATTTAATTCTGATCAAAAAATTTCTTATAAACATGGGTCGAAAAATGCTTCCTTAAAAAGTTATCGCTCAAAAACTTCTGATGAAGGAAGAGCAAAAGGTGAAAAAAATGAAACTAAATAAATTTCTTGAAAAAAAATGATAAAAATAAAAAATAAAAATTTTTTTCTTTATGAAAATAAAGTAAAAGTTAATTTAAAAAAAATTATTTTATTTTCATAAAAGAAAAAGATTTTTATTTTTTATTTTTGTCGTCTTTTTCAAGAAATTTATTTAGTTTTATTTTCTTTTCACCTTTTGCTCTTCCTCCCCCGAAATTTTTTGTTCAGAATTAAATTTCCTATAAGATCTCAAAGTCTAGCTGGAACGTTCGGGGTCACCCTGTATATGAATCATTAATCAGATAGATATATTTGGCTATACATTTTATATTATTTGTATATTGGCATAAGGTAATAATATTTACAATTTCTAGTGTTGAAAAAGATCCACATGACACTACGCAAAAGGCGAAAGAGTCGCAGGATACCAGCCACAAAATCCTAGAATTGCAGAAGAAATTAGATTCTGCAAGATCGCAAGTAAGAGTTAAAATTCTGTGTACATATAAGCAAATGTATTTTATATAATCAGAATGCTTTGCATAATATTGCATAATATTTGTTATACTTTATAGATTAAGAGATTACCTGGAATAGAATATAGTAAAGAAGAGCAGTTACAAAAACTGGAGACTTTACGCAAGCAGTTGAGGCTAAAGCGTGAACTTTTATTAAAATATCGTAATACGTGTACATTTGAAATACCAAAAATATAAATGTGCACATTTGTTGTTTGCAAATATATAGAAAAGCAATCTTATATCTTCCAAAAATGCGTTTTTTCAGAGCTCTGTTTCATTATTTCCTAAATAATGAAAATTTGATTAATAAATTGGCAGAATCCAAACCAATTAGACAAAGTGCACAGTTTGTAGTGTATGTACTAATTAGAACAGGTATGATTCACGGAAACCGTACTATTTCTAGTCCGCGAGACTTTGTTAAACAGTTGCGAGATATTGCACAGCAATTAAAGCAACAGCTGGAAGAGTCAAAAAATGAATTTAAGAAAAATCCACCGAAATAATGAGTGTAGATTATTATTATTTACATGTATTTTTGCAAGACCTTATATATATGTGGTTCTTATATTAGATCTTGTATATAGCAAAGATTACAATTTGTTATTTTAGAAAAGCAAAACATGTAAAAATTATTTCTTAAATAATGAAACAAAATTTTCGTTTCTTCAGTTTTATTGAATTTTGAATCACAATATTTTAGCAATATGTAAAGTCGACGACAAACAAGTGCTCAATTATTTTGTAGAAATTATGTTTCAATATAATATAAAAGAAATGTGTGTCTCTTTCTTCCGCATTCGGAAGCATGTAAATGATAATAGTATTTATTAAGAAATAAATGTGACTGCAATAAGAAATTTTCGTTTTAGCATTTGAAATATAATGTGTTTCTTATTCTTCTTTTTTGCAAGATGTATTTTAAAAATAAACGATATAAATGACATGTGTATATATATATGTATATGTATATATATATATAGATATATATATATACACACAGGGTGGCCCCGAACGTTCCAGCCAGACTTTGAGATCTTATAGGAAATTTAATTCTGAACAAAAAATTTCCTATAAACAAGGGTCGAAAAATGCTTCCTTAAGAAGTTATCGCTCAAAAACGTCTGATAAAGGAAGAGCAAAAGATAAAAAGAAAATTTTATGCTTTAAAATGAAATTGTTGGATAATTATAAAATTTATATGTTAAAATTTATTTTTACATTATAAAATTATTTAATAAAAACAATGTATATTGTTTAATAAAAATTGTTAATATATAATATGTATGTATAAATTGTCCTATATGTATATGTATATATGTCTATATGTATATATGTGTGCGCAAGGCGAATGTTTTCAGCTAAGAGAGTAGACGAGATAGAAAGAGAAATCCGGTACCGAGTCACTGCCTTGTCTGACCGTTTTGACGAATGGAGGGGGTAGCCTGTGCGCCTTCCAGTATGGTATATATTTCAATGGTGTGAATAAATTGTACGCATAACCTCAAATTGGCTAGAATTAAAATCTTTCTTTCCAATATTGTCTTTAAAAAAAATTTTAAGTGATTTCTCTTCTTAATTAAAATATCGAATATATATCATAATGTATTTTTTATTTGTTTTTATTCTGACTCGATTCATGCATCAACGTCATGTATGCTGTTCGTGGTAAATAAATGTCTATATATAATTAATTAAAATAGTTTAGTATAAAATGCGCTGCATTATTATGGCAGCTCACTAGTGCTATAAATAAATCACTGTTTCAAAAGGAAAAGGGCAAATATATTTATGTTACTTCTTTCTCATATCGATTTTTTTATTTATTCTATGTTACTTATGTCTATTCATCTATTGCGATATGAATATCTGTGATCGATAACTGTAGAAAAATATAAAATGATGATAAAAGTGTGTAAAATGATTAAAAATTGATGCAGGATATTTATAAGATATTTGATCAAATTTGTAAGCAATAATATAATAGAACTAATAGAATTGTTTCTAAAAAAAAATATATAATTTGCAATTAACAATTACATATTTTTTCTTAGAAACAACTATGTTTTCTTTACACCAATTAATTCTTCTCATTAATTCTTCTCATTTTGTGCATAAAAGTATTGAACTAAGATCATCGAAAAATGAATATTTTATGAAATATTTTACAGTTTATATAAAATTAAGAAATTACTTCGAGTCTTATAATTCGAAAAATATTTAATGAAAAATAACTTAATTATAGTGTTTTGGAAAGCTCTTGAGATAAGCTACGAGAATATGTAATAAGAAATAAGGATTTCCATTTAAAATTTTTAAGTTGACCTTCAAATCTCCTATGTACTTTCACCTAAAAAAAAATTTTCCCCGTAATATGATGTCTCCCTTGATAATAAATAATTTTTACTTCAAACATTTTTTCCTATCACTAAAACTGTACGAGTTATTTGGGTGACTGGTCTTATGTGACTCATCCTATATATTTACAGGGTGGCCCCGAACGTTCCAGCCAGACTTTGAGATCTTGTAGGAAATTTAATTCTGATCAAAAAATTTCCTATAAACATGGGTCGAAAAATGCTTCCTTAAGAAGTTATCGCTCAAAAACTTCTGATGAAGGAAGAGCAAAAGGTGAAAAAAAATGAAACTAAATAAATTTCTTGAAAAAAAAACGATAAAAATAAAAAATAAAAATTTTTTTCTTTATGAAAATAAAGTAAAAGTTAATTAAAAAAAAATTATTTTATTTTCATAAAAGAAAAAGATTTTTATTTTTTATTTTTGTCGTCTTTTTCAAGAAATTTATTTAGTTTCATTTTCTTTTTATTTCATTTTCTTTTCACCTTTTGCTCTTCCTCCCCCGAAATTTTTTGTTCAGAATTAAATTTCCTATAAGATCTCAAAGTTTGGCTGGAACGGGGTCACCCTGTATATGAATCATTAATCAGATAGATATATTTGGCTATACATTTTATATTATTTGTATATTGACATAAGGTAATAATATTTATAATTTCTAGTGTTGAAAAAGATCCACATGACACTACGCAAAAGGCGAAAGAGTCGCAGGATACCAGCCACAAAATCCTAGAATTGCAGAAGAAATTAGATTCTGTAAGATCGCAAGTAAAAGTTAAAATTCTGTGTACATATAAGCAAATGTATTTTATATAATCAGAATGCTTTGCATAATATTGCATAATATTTGTTATACTTTATAGATTAAGAGATTATCTGGAATAGAATATAGTCAAGAAGAGCAGTTACAAAGACTGGAGATTTCACGCCAGCAGTTGAGACTAAAGCGTGAACTTTTATTAAAATATCGTAATATGTGTACATTTGAAATACCAAAAATATAAATGTGCACATTTGTTGTTTGCAAATATATAGAAAAGCAATCTTATATCTTCCAAAAATGCGTTTTTTCAGAGCTCTGTTTCATTATTTCCTAAATAATGAAAATTTGATTAATAAATTGGCAGAATCCAAACCAATTAGACAAAGTGCACAGTTTGTAGTGTATGTACTAATTAGAACAGGTATGATTCACGGAAACCGTACTATTTCTAGTCCGCGAGACTTTGTTAAACAGTTGCGAGATATTGCACAGCAATTAAAGCAACAGCTGGAAGAGTCAAAAAATGAATTTAAGAAAAATCCACCGAAATAATGAGTGTAGATTATTATTATTTACATGTATTTTTGCAAGACCTTATATATATGTGGTTCTTATATTAGATCTTGTATATAGCAAAGATTACAATTTGTTATTTTAGAAAAGCAAAACATGTAAAAATTATTTCTTAAATAATGAAACAAAATTTTCGTTTCTTCAGTTTTATTGAATTTTGAATCACAATATTTTAGCAATATGTAAAGTCGACGACAAACAAGTGCTCAATTATTTTGTAGAAATTATGTTTCAATATAATATAAAAGAAATGTGTGTCTCTTTCTTCCGCATTCGGAAGCATGTAAATGATAATAGTATTTATTAAGAAATAAATGTGACTGCAATAAGAAATTTTCGTTTTAGCATTTGAAATATAATGTGTTTCTTATTCTTCTTTTTTGCAAGATGTATTTTAAAAATAAACGATATAAATGACATGTGTATATATATATGTATATGTATATATATATATAGATATATATATATACACACAGGGTGGCCCCAACGTTCCAGCCAGACTTTGAGATCTTATAGGAAATTTAATTCTGAACAAAAAATTTCCTATAAACAAGGGTCGAAAAATGCTTCCTTAAGAAGTTATCGCTCAAAAACGTCTGATAAAGGAAGAGCAAAAGATAAAAAGAAAATTTTATGCTTTAAAATGAAATTGTTGGATAATTATAAAATTTATATGTTAAAATTTATTTTTACATTATAAAATTATTTAATAAAAACAATGTATATTGTTTAATAAAAATTGTTAATATATAATATGTATGTATAAATTGTCCTATATGTATATGTATATATGTGTGCGCAAGGCGAATGTTTTCAGCTAAGAGAGTAGACGAGATAGAAAGAGAAATCCGGTACCGAGTCACTGCCTTGTCTGACCGTTTTGACGAATGGAGGGGGTAGCCTGTGCGCCTTCCAGTATGGTATATATTTCAATGGTGTGAATAAATTGTACGCATAACCTCAAATTGGCTAGAATTAAAATCTTTCTTTCCAATATTGTCTTTAAAAAAAATTTTAAGTGATTTCTCTTCTTAATTAAAATATCGAATATATATCATAATGTATTTTTTATTTGTTTTTATTCTGACTCGATTCATGCATCAACGTCATGTATGCTGTTCGTGGTAAATAAATGTCTATATATAATTAATTAAAATAGTTTAGTATAAAATGCGCTGCATTATTATGGCAGCTCACTAGTGCTATAAATAAATCACTGTTTCAAAAGGAAAAGGGCAAATATATTTATGTTACTTCTTTCTCATATCGATTTTTTTATTTATTCTATGTTACTTATGTCTATTCATCTATTGCGATATGAATATCTGTGATCGATAACTGTAGAAAAATATAAAATGATGATAAAAGTGTGTAAAATGATTAAAAATTGATGCAGGATATTTATAAGATATTTGATCAAATTTGTAAGCAATAATATAATAGAACTAATAGAATTGTTTCTAAAAAAAAATATATAATTTGCAATTAACAATTACATATTTTTTCTTAGAAACAACTATGTTTTCTTTACACCAATTAATTCTTCTCATTAATTCTTCTCATTTTGTGCATAAAAGTATTGAACTAAGATCATCGAAAAATGAATATTTTATGAAATATTTTACAGTTTATATAAAATTAAGAAATTACTTCGAGTCTTATAATTCGAAAAATATTTAATGAAAAATAACTTAATTATAGTGTTTTGGAAAGCTCTTGAGATAAGCTACGAGAATATGTAATAAGAAATAAGGATTTCCATTTAAAATTTTTAAGTTGACCTTCAAATCTCCTATGTACTTTCACCTAAAAAAAATTTTCCCCGTAATATGATGTCTCCCTTGATAATAAATAATTTTTACTTCAAACATTTTTTCCTATCACTAAAACTGTACGAGTTATTTGGGTGACTGGTCTTATGTGACTCATCCTATATATTTACAGGGTGGCCCCGAACGTTCCAGCCAGACTTTGAGATCTTGTAGGAAATTTAATTCTGATCAAAAAATTTCCTATAAACATGGGTCGAAAAATGCTTCCTTAAGAAGTTATCGCTCAAAAACTTCTGATGAAGGAAGAGCAAAAGGTGAAAAAAAATGAAACTAAATAAATTTCTTGAAAAAAAAACGATAAAAATAAAAAATAAAAATTTTTTTCTTTATGAAAATAAAGTAAAAGTTAATTAAAAAAAAATTATTTTATTTTCATAAAAGAAAAAGATTTTTATTTTTTATTTTTGTCGTCTTTTTCAAGAAATTTATTTAGTTTCATTTTCTTTTTATTTCATTTTCTTTTCACCTTTTGCTCTTCCTCCCCCGAAATTTTTTGTTCAGAATTAAATTTCCTATAAGATCTCAAAGTTTGGCTGGAACGGGGTCACCCTGTATATGAATCATTAATCAGATAGATATATTTGGCTATACATTTTATATTATTTGTATATTGACATAAGGTAATAATATTTATAATTTCTAGTGTTGAAAAAGATCCACATGACACTACGCAAAAGGCGAAAGAGTCGCAGGATACCAGCCACAAAATCCTAGAATTGCAGAAGAAATTAGATTCTGTAAGATCGCAAGTAAAAGTTAAAATTCTGTGTACATATAAGCAAATGTATTTTATATAATCAGAATGCTTTGCATAATATTGCATAATATTTGTTATACTTTATAGATTAAGAGATTATCTGGAATAGAATATAGTCAAGAAGAGCAGTTACAAAGACTGGAGATTTCACGCCAGCAGTTGAGACTAAAGCGTGAACTTTTATTAAAATATCGTAATATGTGTACATTTGAAATACCAAAAATATAAATGTGCACATTTGTTGTTTGCAAATATATAGAAAAGCAATCTTATATCTTCCAAAAATGCGTTTTTTCAGAGCTCTGTTTCATTATTTCCTAAATAATGAAAATTTGATTAATAAATTGGCAGAATCCAAACCAATTAGACAAAGTGCACAGTTTGTAGTGTATGTACTAATTAGAACAGGTATGATTCACGGAAACCGTACTATTTCTAGTCCGCGAGACTTTGTTAAACAGTTGCGAGATATTGCACAGCAATTAAAGCAACAGCTGGAAGAGTCAAAAAATGAATTTAAGAAAAATCCACCGAAATAATGAGTGTAGATTATTATTATTTATATGTATTTTTGCAAGACCTTATATATATGTGATTCCTATATTAGATCTTGTATATAGCAAAGATTACAATTTGTTATTTTAGAAAAGCAAAACATGTAAAAATTTCTTAAATAATGAAACAAAATTTTCGTTTCTTCAGTTTTATTGAATTTTGAATCACAATATTTTAGCAATATGTAAAGTCGACGACAAACAAGTGCTCAATTATTTTGTAGAAATTGTTTCAATATAATGTAAAAGAAATGTGTGTCTCTTTCTTCCGCATTCGGAAGCATGTAAATGATAATAGTATTTATTAAGAAATAAATGTGACTGCAATAAGAAATTTTCGTTTTAGCATTTGAAATATAATGTGTTTCTTATTCTTCTTTTTTGCAAGATGTACTTTAAAAATAAACGATATAAATGACATGTGTATGTATGTATGTATATATATATATATATATATATATATATATATATATATATATATATATATATATACAGGGTGGCCCCGAACGTTCCAGCCAGACTTTGAGATCTTATAGGAAATTTAATTCTGAACAAAAAATTTCCTATAAACAAGGGTCGAAAAATGCTTCCTTAAGAAGTTATCGCTTAAAAACGTCTGATAAAGGAAGAGCAAAAGATAAAAAGAAAATGAAACTAAATAAATTTCTTGAAAAAGACGATAAAAATAAAAAATAAAAATCTTTTCCTTTTATGAAAATAAAATAAAAATAAAAGTTAGTTTAAAAAAAAATTATTTTATTTATTATCATAAGAGAAAAAAATTTTTATTTTTTCTTTTTACCGTTTTTTTTTTCAAGAAATTTATTTAGTTTCATTTTCTTTTCACCTTTTGTTCTTCCTTCATCAGAGGTTTTTGAGCGATAACTTCTTAAGGAAGCATTTTTCGACCCATGTTTATAGGAATTTTTTGTTCAGAATTAAATTTCCTATAAAATCTCAAAGTCTGGCTGGAACGTTCGGGGCCACCCTGTATATATATATATATATATATATATATATATATATATATATATATATATATACACACACACATGAATTTTTATACAATGTAGATAAATATAGATAGAAGTATATACTGAGTATATACTGAAACGCAACATATCAATATGTCAAATTTTATCATTAAACTCTGAAGGCATTGAAAAAGAGATTGTATTTGCACTCATTTATACAAATGTATAGATCTGTGATCCATGATGTACGTACTGCATATACTTTTATTATAGAAATAAAAGACACAATATATGTATTTCCTGACACTAATTTTACACACACATGTGCCTTTCAGAAAAATAATACGATCTATAAATAGCGATTTATATTTTATTATATTGCTAAAGAAAAGAATATTTTTGAAAATATGAATAGTTGAGACGCGTGAAATTGTTTGTATTCTAATAAATTTATTATATGAACTGTAAAGTAATTTTCTAGAGTAAATTTTCTTTTCTTTTCAGAGAAAAAAATTTTAAATAAAGTAACTTATGTTGTGGATCATCCCTTTGAGAAACTTGTACATAGTAGAAAGAGCACTAATAATACATTGTTCTTTTTGTACATTGAAGCTCTTACACTTTTGCAGGGGGGTTTTGCTCTGTTAAAGGTTGAATACTGTTGATAGCATTATGAGATCTTCCACCTCTTCGACCTCTACTTTTCTTATTTTGATTCAAACCAGATTTTTGCGGTACATTTTCTTGTTTGGCTGTTTGTTCCTCAATAATAGAGTCGGCTTCGGTTATTTCCAGCGCCTAAGGATGCAAAATTACATCTATTTATATTTTTGCTTCTTTCGTTAAAATCAATTATTTATAGAAAAACAGAATAAATGAAATCTGATGAGAGAAATGATTATTTTAATTTTACCATACTGGATAAATTATACCTGTATATTTGTATTTTGTCGAGTTTGCGATTTGTTCGGTTTGTTAATTCTTGATGTTTGCGTAGTATTATTTGAATGCGGTATAAGTTTCACTACATTTCCTACTGCTTTAGTACGACCTTCTCTAAATACCATTCTCTGTCCAGGCTTTATATATTCCGGATGTTTGATAAATCTAAAATGTACCAGTGCTTTATCGCCCGTCCTCAAACAATCCTGAGACATGGACAATATAGAAGCAGTTTGCCTTATGCTGCCACAATGTACTGTAACAATTTTTCCAATGCACATTAATACGAGATGCATAATAACAGGGTTGGCATGTTTGAAACAATGTGTTTAAAATTGTTTGATTAAAACTTGTTTAAAATAGTGGACACTGTTTTAAACATTTTTGTTTTAAACTATTTTAAACTACTGTTTAGAATCGTTTAAAATATCGTAAATAAAATATATGATTATTTGGAAAAGAAATTGTAAAAAATATCAAAAACAAACAAACACTAATAGATGTGTATATTGCAAAAAAGTTTTTGTTTTAGTGCTTTTAATTTTTTATCTATATTTATGTAACATATAGATATAAAAATATAAATAATAAAATAAAAATGATAATATGGATATTATTTTAGCAGAATATTTATTTTTGAGTATTAAATAACAATCAATACAATAAAGATTACTTAGAAGATATTGACTGACTTTACATTTTACATTTTAGCATTTTAAATTAATAGTACATAACTCATAGCAGGTCAGTAGTTCTAAAAAAAAAAGTTCTTTTAAAAAGAAGAGTTGAGGTTTTTTATTTTTCTTTTATTTATAATTTATGTTGAGAGTTAAGCAGATTACTAAATAAGAATAGGAAAGGAACCAAAGTATTTTATATTAAATATTATTAACGAACTCTTTTCTCCAAAAATAAATATTCTGCTAAAATAATACCCATCTTATCATTTTTATTTTATTATTTATATTTTTAATAGCATTGTCAATTTTGGCAACGTTATTTACAGTTTAACGCTAGCGAAAAGATTTAAATATTTACACAAAGCTAAATATTTATCAAAGCTATTCAGTGTTTTGCTTGTTTAAAACATGTTTTTTTTACTTTACTTAAAAACACAAATAAAACGAAAAACATTGTTTTAAACAAAAAAAAACAAATTTTTTGCCAACCCTGCATAATAATCACTAAAGAAATAATTACCCATTGCCTGATAGCGTGAACTGATTGTTGTAGGGTGATGTAACACCAAAATTTCACCTTCAAATTCCCAACAAGCCTGTGGATTGAGCGCGGGTGCGACCATTACCATGCCCTTACGAATGTGCGATCGTTTGATCTTTTTCAGGGCGAAACTAGCTGTTTGTCCGCCTCTGACTTCGCGGACCGGCATCCTCTTTCGATGAATACTTTTGACGGCTATAGGTATGAATCGACCCAACGGATCGGGTCCTAGTAACAAGGTATCGTTTAATCTTATAATACCCTTCAAAGTTGTACCAGACACTACAGTACCGACTCCCTAAAAATTGTCATTATAAGATCTATAATTTACGTGTAATAAAAAAAAAATATCATTTGTGTGTAACGTAATACATACTGGTACAGAGTATGTGTCGTCGATTTGAAACTCGGCAGGTTCATCATCGTGACTAGTAATTCTTGCAGTCAGCAAGTTGAGAAACATCTTGAGAAGACTTAAATTTTCGCCGGATACGTTGGATACTTGGAAAATTGGACATAATCTGCGAGTATTATAATACTGTTGTAGTCTTATATCATTTTTCTTTACGTAGAGCTTAATATGTATACAGGATGGCCCCGAACGTTCCAGCCAGACTTTGAGATCTTATAGGAAATTTAATTCTGAACAAAAAAAATTTCCTAAACATGGGTCGAAAAATGCTTCCTTAAGAAGTTATCGCTCAAAAACGTCTGATGAAGGAAGAGCAAAAGGTGAAAAGAAAATGAAATAAAAAGAAAACGAAACTAAATAAATTTCTTGAAAAAGACGATAAAAATAAAAAATAAAAATCTTTCTTTTATGAAAATAAAATAAAAATAAAAGTTAGTTTAAAAAAAAATTATTTTATTTATTATCATAATTATTTTATTTATTATTATAATTATTTTATTATCATAAGAGAAAAAAATTTTTATTTTTTCTTTTTACCGTTTTTTTTTTTCAAGAAATTTATTTTGTTTCATTTTCTTTTTATTTCATTTTCTTTTCATCTTTTGCTCTTCCTTCATCAGACATTTTTGAGCGATAACTTCTTAAGGAAGCATTTTTTGACCCATGTTTAGGAAATTTTTTTTGTTCAGAATTAAATTTCCTATAAGATCTCAAAGTCTGGCTGGAACGTTCGGGGCCACCCTGTATATTAGACACGATAAATTTACCGTTCTGAGACAAAATTCGTAGCGCTAACTACTACATCGTCAGGTGTCTTAACTGTAACCGGAACTTTCCTACAACCAGGGGACTTGAGAATCCTTATCAGTAGCTTTAAATTTTCCTGCAGGACATTCGGTGGACACATGTCGATTTTCGTCACGACGACGAATACAGGTACGGACAACGCTAAGGCGAGGCCCAAGTGCTCCTTAGTCATTCCAACAATGCCGGCGTTCGCTCCAATCATTAACATACCTGAAATAATATTTGCATTAAGATTATACAATGTATTCGTCGAGCTGTTTTAAGGGCAAACAATGCCATGGCCGATGAGTAAGATATGTTTGTTATACTTTGCAATTGTAGTAACAATATAATGTGTTTTTACCAAAGTCTGGAGCGTGTCCCGTCATTCCGAAAACAGTCGTCTTCAAATATCTCTCATGGCCAGCAAGATCGATAAATGTTATTACTTTAGAAGACTTCTCACATATTTTCACCCAATCCAACGATCCATGCTCAGGTTTATTAACTACATTACCTACAAATATATAATGGTACAATCAGTGATTGCTATAGATAATTTCAAAATTATCTAGATAAAGATAAAGATCAAAATCCGTAAATTTAGCTTAGATGAGATAAAGATGATTTTGCTTTTACTTAATCTAGATGAAAGATGAGATAATTATTGCGATAATCTAGATAATTATGTAGATATTTTTGTTTATTTTAGAAGGCTATAAATATTTGTAAAAAATTGACGCAGATTATAAATGGGATATTAAAATCATAAACACGTATTCTTTCTCTTTTTTTAAAGAATATTTAAATAATAGCAAAAAGGTATATAAATTATATGATAAATATTTATTTATTAATTTATATTTATAATATATTTATAATATATTAATAATATAATAATAATATATTTATAATATATTAATAATATAATAATAGTATATTTATAATATATTAATAATATAATAATAATATATTTATAATATATTAATAATAATAATATAAAAAATATATTTTAGATAGATTTTTAGAAGCATGCCTGGAAAACTTTTTTGCATAATGAAAACGTCATCTTAGACAATTTTTAGATAAGATGACATATATTTTTCATCTAAGATAAAGATAAAGATTTGTATTTCTTCATCTAGTTAAAAATAAAGATGAGCCATTTCTTTATCTAGATGATTATCTAGATAATTTTATCTAGATAATCATCTACCAGCAAACACTGGGTACAATAGTAAGAGGTGATAAATAAAGCATGCAATAAAAAACTAATACTCACCAACGCTATCGAATCCGAGTATGTCATTTCCAACTGAGCTGGTCCGGCCTGTTTCAGCCTCGTGCTTATGACGAAATAATTTTTGACGTGCCAGACCTCGTCCATTGTCGAGTTCACCATGAGTCAACACTCCCAATAACGTTGATTTACCGGCATCCACGTTACCAACAACAGCAACTCTGTAAACAATTGGATAATTCGTTTTACACTAAAAATTACAAAATTGCCGACGATGATTGCAGAGGATAATTATTAAATAAAAACCTAATCTCTAGGAAATCTTGTCGATCCAGACGTCTTCTCACTAGATATTGCCCCGTAAGTCCGTGATCTGCTTTAATCTGGCGTAAAAGTACGCAGTCTGCTTCCAATGTTGCAGCAAGAGATTGTAAAGTGGCAACTGATGCTTCATACTCGTCCTCCTTTAATCCACTTTCAGTTCCATCTAAATGAATTACGTAATCGTTAAGAATCAACCGATTCAAAGATTTCTAATTAATATAAGAATTAATTCGTCACGAAATATTGCATCATTTTTACTTTTGAACATTTTGAAAAACCCATACCTTCAGCAATACCAATTTCAAAAATTGTCTCGCTGCCTCCATCCTGAATCCTTTCTTTCAATCTTCTTAACAGTAACTCGTATTGGTCCTCGGATGGACTGACCAAGACATTCTGAAAAAGAAAATTATAATATATGCATATTATAAATTTTCTTTTATATATATATATATATATATATATATATATATATATATAAAATATATTTATATATATAAAATATATATAATATATATAAATTATATATTTAAATATATATAAAATTATATATATATATATATATATATATATATATATTATATATTCTAAATTTTCTTTTATAATTTATTTTTAAATATTATACAGGGTGTCCCATTTTAATGTCCCACCCCAAATAACTTTCTTACTTTTAATTTTAGAAAAAGATGTTTCAGACAAAAGTTGTATGGTTTCTAGGGGAATTTGCAATTAACAATTCCATATTTTTTCTTAAAAACAACTGTGTTTTCTTTACACCAATTGAGTCCTCTCATTATTTTGTACATAAAAGTATTAAGATAAGATAATCGAAAAATGAATATTTTACAAGATATTTTATAGTTTATGTAAAATTAAGAAATGATTTGAAGCCTCATAATTCGAAAAGTACTTGATGAAAAAATGTTTATTTATAGTGTTTCGGAAAGCTCTCGAGATAAGCTACAAGAATATGCAAAAATATATAGGGTGTTCCATTTAAGAAATTCAAAATGACCTTCACGTAACCTTCATGTGACTCTGCAAGGTCAAACTAATGGCACCATCTTATGTCCCCCTAGAAACCATACAACTTTTGTCTGAAACATCTTCTTCTAAAATTAAAAATAAGAAAGTTATTTGGGGTGGGACATTAAAATGGGACACCCTGTATAAAGTACAATCGAAGTATATATCAAAGGATACATAAATTTTGCATGGAACCTCAATATACCTTTCCTCTGATACTAGAGTAGTCTACAATCGATTCGTGCTCCTTCTCTGGTAGACGAGCAATGTTTTGCGATATGATTGGTCCAGTACCCGACATAATATTCAGTAATGATACGAATGCAAATACAATGCATAAAACACAATCTACTTATATCTCAGCAGCGATTGATTTGTATATCATTCATTTATCAGTTTATTTCTCTTGTGCACAAATGCTCATTACAGACATCTTCCAATATTTAAATCCAAATCTTCTTCTACAGATTATTAGTATTTGCGCATACATTACTGTAATACGGAGGATTTTGCACCCTTGGGCAGCATCTAGTACAAATTTCAAAACGCTCCTATCCTATCGATCCCATCTTTGCAATCTGTAACAACAATGTGGCATGTAGATAATGTTTGGCCTTGAATCACAAGTGATCGACAAGTAGCTTACATTAATTTACATGCATGATTCAACTATTACCTCATTTGGTGTAACACTCGTTGAAATTACACCATCTTTGTTAACATTAAATTTCTCTCAAAAATTACGATAGAAAGGGAGAAAAATAACTTGTTATCTGTCTCAAGGCATAAAAATAGACATACATGCACGTAAACGCATACATATTCCTATCCACTTTGCGTTTCATATATGTAGCATAAACATGAACCGCCAAGTGTGTGCGAGAGAGAGAGAGACAGAGATTGTGTAATTCTGGTCGAGTGTCAACGCATATTGTCGTCTCTCGAGCAGGTACACGTTTTAGGATCCAAAATAAAATGTGATCGAAATAAAAAAAAATATAAAAAAATTATAAAGAGACACAAAGGTTCGTATGTAAAATTGAAAGAAAATCAAAATAATAATCAAGGCTAAGAACCCGTACTAGATGGAACAGCGTGTCAAAACGAATTTAATTAGTTACGAGTAAAAATAAATAAAAAATATAAAAATAAATAATAATAAAAAAGTATAAATATCTGGTAGATTTCTCACGCTCGACAGAGGCACAAGTGTTTTTTTTTTCTCTCCATAATGATGAGTTTCACATGTGTGGTGAACGTACCGTCACTTCAATATCGTTTCCATCCGCGAGATTGGACTTACCTGTTGAAAGGAGAGACGTCGAAGAGATACGTCGTCCTCGCCCTGTCACGATTTCACATGAAACTGACAAGTTGACAGAAGTGCGCCAGCGAAAATACTGTCAATCTAAAGTGACGTCTGTGTATGTGTGTTGTGTGTGTGTACGAAATGTGAACATTTACCAACACGCACACGTAAACTGTACTTTACGTAAGGCGAACCAATCGCAGTGAAAGGCACACGATGATCCAATCATATCGGATCGCTTACTTCGCCGCGGAATTTCCGCGTTCTTTTTTGTCTCCCTCCTGCTTTTTTCTCCGTCTTTTCGAAATGAAATCACGTGTACGGTTGACGAAAAATGTGCGCAAATCACGATATCTTTCTCAATATTTTAATTATTCAATATTCTTTTATCTTTATTCAATGTACGAAGTAATTGCAAGTTTCTTTCTTCGATTTTTGACAGATGATTTCGATCCTTCGGAGCGAATTTTTCAATCGAAGTTTGGCCAAAAATTTATCTCTTATTAGACCGATATTACATTTGTCGTACGACAAATTTTTTAAGCACATTGATTGGCTGCGGGATATTAATTTTTTCAGTTTTTAAAAACTTTTTATTCTGCAGCTGATCAATATGTTTAAAAAAATTAATTAAGGGGATCCTAAAGTCGTCTGTTTTATCGACAAAAACGCCGTAATTTTCGGAAGTGTACTATTTTTTATTGCCTGTAGAATTAAAAATCCTTCTCCAGAAAGAAAATAAGTATAAAATGAGAACGAAAATAAGTATAAAATTACATTTTTATTTATTCTTAAATCAACATGGCTATTAACTCGTACAAATATTAGCTTCTTATAAAAGTTTTATAGCTTTTATGCATAAAACAGTAACTTTTACGATTGTGTACTGCACCATAGAACATTGTCGAACTATAAAAACTGAATTTAATTGCCTAATTAATAAATGACTTTCTTCGGAAAATTTCACTCCGTATCTAAAATATCGGTAAAGTAGAGTGAAAAAGCAGTGCATCTTCTTTATAAATAACGTGATAGAGAGAGATACGGGATGAGGATTAGATGAAGGCGCTATAATCGTGCAAAGACGAAAGGTGCAATTTCATTGACGCTAAAAAGTAGCGTCAACCATTGGTTGAACAATGAAGCAACTACTTACTTCTTTGTTCAACCAATGGTTGACGCTACTTTTTAGCGTCAACGAAAAGGCCGCTGAAAGCATATAAAATTGCATAGGCGCATAACTATAAGCATAAGGAAATTGATTGGTCACAAATATATGCATAAGAAAATGAACCAATCAATTTTCTTATGCTTATGCGCTCCTGTAATTTTATGTGCTTCCACCTTATGTCATCTACAATGGCAGTAGGATTAATACATTTATTTACAATTACATACATTTATGTAATTAATTATATACATTTATTTACAAAATTTATAAATTTTCAACATTTCACTTATGTATATTTTGTGAAAATGCAACTTGTCAAAATCTAATCTAGCTTACCGAATTTTGTTTCAGTGGTTGGCATCACTACTTAACTACTCTCTACTCTTCTCATAGTGCTTTAAGGCCGCAGCACACACTTTTGCATAAGTGCATAACCATAAGCATAAGAAAATTGATTGGTTCATTTTCTTATGCATATACTTGGGGACCAATCAATTTCCTTATGCTTATGGTTATGCGCTTATGAAAAAGTGTGTGCTGCGGCCTTTAGAGCCTATCCAGACAAACTTGCATAGGTGCATATGCATAACATAAGACCATATGGACCAATGAGCATCGAGTATTATGTTATGTAAGTCAATATAGCGATTTAATACTCGATGCTCATTGGTCCATATGGTCTTATGTTATGCATATGCACCTATGCAAGTTTGTCTGGATAGGCCCTTAGTCTGTGGCTTTAGTGCGTTCGAAAATATGTTTGATTGATGTTGGGAAAAAAGATAAAGTTGGCAGTATTGAAAACTCCCAGTGCTGCGTTTCGTTTCTCCCACTGGGATCACTAGGATTAAAAAAATTTGCTACTTGAGATATTAAAAGAGGTAAAGAGTAAAGTAATTAAATATATTTTATAATAATATGTTTAATAACATCACATATATTATTATTAATACGAACGTGTGTTTTATATTAATAATGTTATAATTATAATAAAGTGACATAATTTACCTAAAATGTGATTTAAATTCAATATTTGTATATCTGGTAACATTTTCCAAATAATCTGTTATTTTTGGTACTATTTTCCTTTCACCTTTATTTTCGAATAAAATATTTTGTAATTCTTCATTATTATCATTACTATCTGAAGAAGAACTACTCGAAGATTCAAAAATAATGTTTTCGAGTAAAATATATTGTTCCATAATAATAATTAGTATAATTGCAATACTTTCATATATTGTATGTATGTACATACGGTACAATACAATCTTAATGATCCCAGTGGGAGAAACGAAACGCAGCACTGGGAGTTTTCAATACTGCCAACTTTATCTTTTTTCCCAACACCAACCAAACACATTTTCGAACGCACTGCTTGGAGGAAATGACGGTTGGATTGGTCGTCGCTTTATTCCCTAGCATAGAGGGTCTCTAGGGAAAAGCGATTGGTCGCCGCTAAATTCCAAGTCACTAGGCACCAGGTTTGGGCCTAGGCGCGTCTAGTTCTCGCCTGCTCCGCGACCTCGTCGAAAATAAGTCCCGAATTTTCATTCCGGGAATCTTTATTCGTCGCGCTTTTGGCAAACGTTATTTTTAGACCCGAAAGACAGAAAGTTCGATTCTCGAGTTCATATGTCGCACCGCGTACCCTGGGGTACCACCATGTTCCTCCTGACCGGAGGCGCCGGTCAAGCTTGCCGCGACACTGAACGGCGGCAGCGCGAATCGGATGAAACGGAGAAACGGGATTCCGTCGAGAGGAGCTGATCGGAGCGGCTGGCGGCGCATGTTATCACTCTCCTCCTCGTCGTCCAAGAAATGTCGTCGCGCAACGCGACGGCATTATCCGAGTGAAGTGAGCGGAAAGCGTGAAGTTGGCCGACGTCGAACGCGTGAAGTTGGCCGATGTCGACCTCGACGCCAACAACGTCCGACCCCGTCAGTCGCCCGCGAGCCACGCGCGGCGAAGGTGATGCTCGCGCGATAGTCGGCGACGCGTCGTCACGGGTGACCGTCTGCGCGGTCTGCGACCGAACTGACAAGCTGCTCAGGTGTTCGCGCTGCAAGGCCGTCTTCTACTGCACCAAGGAGCATCAGAGGCGCGACTGGAAGCGCCACCGGGAGTTCTGCGCGACTCATCCCGCGCGCGAGGACCCGACCGAGTCGGCCCATCCCTCGTCCCCCGGGTCCAGGAACCCGCGCGACACCCCGTCCAGGCAGCGGCCCGTCAGGTCGTCGACGCCGAACGTTCCGGTTCCTAACCTGAGCAAGTCCCCAGCCCCGGATGCGCCGAACGTTACCTCGGAGTCGGCGTCTAGGAACGCGAAGCCTGTCCTAGGTACACTTGTGTTTTTCTTTTTTTCTTTTCCTTCGTCTTTCCTTCTTTCAGCCGGAATCCGCGCTATTGCGCAGTAATAAACAATGAATCCCAGTCGCCGATAAATTTGTGATATAAATAGCTCGGCAATACTTTATTGTCGGTTACTCGAGGATCGCACAGCTGTAGAGATATATAGATACCCTGGCGATATAAAGCTCGCTATTATCGCTCCTCGACTTGATAAAGTTGACAGAAAGCTTGTACATACGTTCATTTGATCGTAGATTCCGTCACTCAGGGGGAGAACGGATCGAGTCGTCAGCAAGAAAGGAAGGAGAATCAGAATCTGAAGAAGAAGTCGAACGGTGGAAGGACGAGAAAGGCGCGTAACAACAAGGCTGACGGTTGGACGTCGCCTATAACGTACGAGGGAAGCTCGGAGGACACTATCCTGGGAGCACGGGCCGAGCTCCTGAACCCTGCTCTAGAGAGCTCGAGGTTTCTCGAGGGCCTGAGCAACGCGGACCTGGGTCTGCCAGTCCAACATCACAACGGCATGAAGAACTTCCCTGAGGTGCGACTGGGCCAGGAGGAGGAGCTCTTGCCCCCTTTTCTACATAGGAATAGAAATAATCTCGAGGAGTTTATAGACAAAATTTGCCAATATGTGATAAGGGACATGGACAAGTACGGTGTGTGCGTGGTGGACAAGTTTCTAGGCATGGAGAAGGGTCTCGCAGTGCTAAACGAGGTTTTATACATGTACAGTGCCGGATTGTTCGAGGACGGACAGTTGGTCTCCAATAAGGGTAGCACAAACGACTTAAAGACGATACGTGGTGATCAAATAATATGGTTGGATGGCAAGGAACATCAGTGTCAGAATATTGGCATGCTGATCTCGCGGGTCGATGCGATCATTATGAGAGCCAATAAAATGCACAATAATGGAAAGATAGGGAACTATACGATCAATGGAAGAACAAAAGTAAGTACATCCCGTTTTTGTGGTATCATAATTATATTACAAGTAAGCCTAAAAGAAATTAATTATTTTTAACAAATTAGTTTCAATAGCAATCGATGTTATGACACATTTATTTATTTATTATACAATAAAAGGCATGAAACAAATAAAATAAAAATGAAAGGAAGGAATAGCGAACGTTTCGACCCTATTTTTGGGTCATCTTCAGCGCAAATGTGATGATGTGATAAAAATATAACAAAGGTGTTACACATCTGAATCGATGGGATAGAATGCCGCCCAAAGTAATACTAAGTGTCTCGGTATCTCATTATGTTGACGATGCCCATGTAAAATAAAGGTGAAACAAGATAAATGGATAACGTAAGCTAATATATAATGGAAAAAATATTAAAATTCAACGTAAAAAGGTGAAAAAGATGCAAAGAATTAAAAGTCCAGTTAATTATTTTTCACCGAAATAATTATTTATAAAATAATTTATCTCGGACAGCGCGTGCGCCCCCGATAAGACAGCTGCATATTTAATATCCACCTGATCTGAATTTTAATTAAACGAGACGAGGTATCTTTCTCTTTCATACATATGCAATCGTGGCTCAAGAGGAGAAATATTAGCAGGATATATGCGATTTTCTTGGACGTGGGAACAATGTCGCGATGACACGCCGAGGTGAATGTGATAGACAAGGTCAAGATTTCCAAAAATGTAGTCATCATCTGCGAGAGAGAGAGAGAGAGAGAGAGAGGAGGAGTGTCACGTCGAAAGAAGGAAGAGAGGGGAACGAGAGCGCGAAGTGCAGTCAGTCACGTACGCCGCACGACTCCCACCTTCTTCCTCGACTCTCACATCTACGCGCGAATCACGTTACACATTTTCATATTACATATGTTCATCTCCCGCCCGGCTGCCGAATTGCGTCGGTTCCCTCGGCAAGATTTTGCCAACAAATATTGATTGATCTCCGATCTGATTACTCGATACTTTTTTGTAATATTTAATATTTAAACGCGACAATTTAGGAATTTAACAAGAGACACGTACGTGTGATAGCTAAAATCTTTTCTTATTAAAATAATTTATATTCTCGTAAGAAAAATAAATAAAATAAGTAATTGTAAAATGAATGAAATTATAAAATAAGTAATTTATAAATAATTTATATAATAATTTATATAAAATAATTTATATAAAATAATTTATATAATATATAATTTATATAATAATTTATATAAAATAATTTACATAAAAATAGTAACCAAAAATAATAATTTATTAAAAATAAATAGTTTATATTTATTAATTAAAATAAATAGTTTATATTTTTATGAGAAAAATTATGCAACGGTTAAAATAATGTATTTAAGCCACTTTGTTTAAGACTTTTCAATTTTTCCTCTTCTGATTTTAAATAATTTAATTTTCTTTTTTTTCTGAAAAGCGTCACTTTCTTATTCCAAAAAAAATATTATTATTGCTATAAATGAATCAACCATGAGAATACAATAATAATAATATATATTTATTTTATATATATATATATTATATATATATTTATTTTATATATATTTATTTTATATATATATATATTTATTTTATTTAATTTTCTTGAAAAATGTAGAGATTTGATACACAAGACGAGGAAAAAATAAAACTTGCCGTCGAAAGAGGAATTTAATGATAATTATATGAAATTTAAAACCTCTCGGAATTTAATTTTCTCTTACATAGCAGTATATTCTTTCTATGTTTCTTCAACATTTAAACATAATATCCTGTGTATACATCAGTTTTTTTATTTAATCAACAGATACAGAATATATTTCCCGTTTTATCGGCGATTGTATTGCAGTTCGTTAAACTCGTACCTGTTTAATATTATTCGATGCGACTATATCATTGTTCTTTTGTATGATTTATCAGTGTCTATTTTTAGTTAAATATATGATTACTCTTTCATATACATATACATAATGAGACAGGGATATATGTTCTGCGCATTCAATTTATCAAACATTTTATTTTGCGCAATATTATGTGTTCACGATTGTGCTGTAATTTATACGCGCGTGTGTTAATATTTATGATACATATAGTTGAGATGTGTTAATCCGTTTATAAACGAATGCGTATTTTCGTATGAAAGATAAGCGAAATCTTGTTCGAATAATGGCTAATGAATAAAAGAAATTGACGGTCGATTAGTGTACTTCTTTTTACTACACAGAAAAAAAGGACATTCTTATTTTGAAAATATATTTAATTTTAACATGGAAATCTTGAGATTATATCGCGTTAATTTAAGAAAAATATAATTGCTTGAATAATTGCTTACTTGAATGAAGCCATTTTATATAGTTCAATTGAGAAAAATATATTCTCATGATTTAAGATTTATTTTTCTTGAATAGAAAAGAAACAATGATGGACAGAAAATAACATTTTTAAATCAAAGATTATAATTTTCTTAAAGTGGAATTAAATAATTATATATTCTTGAGATGACAATTACAATATTAAAATAAGACGATAATATTGTTGAAATTTAAAATTATTAAATTCTTCGAAGAAGATTAGAAATTGTTGCGTATATACGAAACCATTTATATAATTTATATAATATTTAATTCCACTTTAATATATTTATATAATTATTTAATTATATAAATAAATATTATAAATATATATTATATAATTATTTAATTCCATTTTAATATATTTATATAATTATTTAATTATATAATTTATATTATATAATTATTTAATTATATAAATAAATATTATAAATATATATTATATAATTATAAATATATATTAAATAAATATTATAAATATTATAAATATATATTATACAATTATTTAATTCCACTTTAAGAAAATTATAATCTTTGATTTAAACGCGTTAGTTTAAGTATATAAGTTTTTATTTGACACTTCTTTTTTTTTCTGTGTAAGTAAATTAAAATGTTATTAATCTAACATACAAGATTTCCAAGCAAGCTTCGAAGAAGTACATTTACATATTTAATTATCATACGATAGATACGATTATTAATTGTCAGCGAAATCTTGTTCGAATATGAGTACGACTATGATAAAATTTTGAAGTTCCAAGGGTATCTCGATAAAAAGGTGTCTTCGTCAAAATTGACACATCTATCTAATCTTTATTTATAAGTGTAACATTTCACATTTCTTGATGTATAAATTATCGATTTAAAACGTACACGTTAAAATATTTATAAGGATAATAATTCAATTTTCTTTCAACGACTATTTCCTCGGATTTAAACTTTATTAAAGAGTCTATAATTGGAAAAACACAGTTGCTTAGAGAAAAATACTTCTATATTTTTTCTCTGAAAGAAAAACTAGGAATTGACGTAAGAATTATTACAATAGCAAGAATTCCTATATTTCCGATTATCATCGGATTATTGCAATGAAAATATTTTATTATCAGAAAAAATGATTCGCACGTAAAATACGTCTTTGCAATCAAGTGTTGCGTTATAAGATGTACACTAGTATATCATTTGATAATCGAGATTGAACAAAAAACACAAAATATATATCTGTGCATTAATACAATCATTGTATCTGTCTGTTGCATTTTCACAAAAAATGCAACAATAATATATATATATATATATATATATATACTAGATGTGTCACGGGTAATTTTCCCGGCTTTTTCCTCTTTCATTCATGATTAGATTAATAATTTTCTAAAGTGCACATCATATGTGAATAACTGGTTTTAGTTCTATATCTTTACTTTTGTAAACAAGTATTTTGAAAAGTCACTAATATTTTTCCATGAATTTGTAAACAAGTATTTTGAAAAGTTACTAATATTTTTCCACGAATTTATCTGATGTGAAACAGTTCTTATTCATCCTTTCATATTTAAATTTGACACATGTCAATGCGCATTATTACGATTCTGCCTTGTGCATTTTTGTCCTCTTTTTTTTTTTTTTTTTTAATGAATAGTCTTGACACGATCACTCGAAATACATTTTCATTTGTATTCATACAATAGTATTCATACAATTTTTAACAACTAGTATTCATACAATTTTTTGAATTAAATTAATTAAATTAAATTAAATTAAATTAATTTAATTAAATTAATTTAATTAAATTAAAACTGTTAAAATATTTGTACTCTTTTTAAGTTCAAATATAAATATTAGGATATAAATGATTGTATGTGACAAAATAAATATATTTATATTTTACACATTTAGTGAAGAGAAAGATAATACATTTCCTTACTTTCACTTGATCGTAAAATATGTCAATCATTTTTTTTTATATCGCATAAAATCTGATATTTCAATAATTGAATATATTTAATATATTTAATATATTTAATAATTGAATATATTTAAAATTCATTTTTGTTAATCACGATATAACTTACGAGATTACGATTCTCTCTTTCAATAAAATTTATTTTTTCTTTTACGTTCTAGGCAATGGTGGCTTGTTATCCTGGTCACGGTTCGCATTACGTGAAACATGTGGATAATCCTAACCGAGATGGGCGTTGCATCACGGCTATTTATTATCTTAACCGAGATTGGGACATCAAGGTACAATTCCATATATGCGTATATGTCTTTAATTATACTTATAACATTACGTACGAGGAAAACATATTTAATCATATACGAGAAACTTCCTCAATTTTACAAATATCGTACTACAAATAACTGAGATTATACGGGGTAGATCATTTTAATCAATCCACGCAGATGTCTCAAAAGGGAAGTTTCTCAAAAAAATGTTTCAGACAAAAGTTGTATGGCTTCAAAGGGGGCATAAGATAGTAGCAATTATTTGACTTTGGACAGTCGTTTGGAGATCACATGAAAGTCACCTTCAAATTCTTAAATGGGAACCTCAATTTTTTATTGCATATTCTTGTAGCTTACCTCGAGAGCTTTTCAAAACACTATAATGAAGTATTTTTTCATTGAGTATTTTTTGAGTTATGAGGCTTCAAATAATTTCTTAATTTTACATAAACCATAAAATATCTGATAAAATATTCATTTTTCGATCATCTTACCTTAATACTTTTATGTACAAAATAATGAGAGGAATCAATTGTTGTAAAGAAAACACATAATTACATATTTCTTCTTAATTAACAATTATACAGGGTGGGCCATTTTAAGTGATCCACTCAAATATTTCGGAAAATAATGAAAAATCAAAAAAATGTTTCAGATAAAAGTTGTATGGCTTGAAGGGGGCCATCAGATAGTGGCAATGATTTGACCTTGGAGAGTCATTTGAAAATGACGTAAAGATAACTTTCAATTTCTTAAATGGAACCCCCTATTTTTTATTACATATTCGTGTAGCTTATCTCGAGAGCTTTCCAAAACACTATAATAAAGTATTTCTTCATTGAGTACTTTTCGAGTTATGAGGCTTGAAATAATTTCTTAATTTTGTATAAACCGTAAAATATCTAGTAAAATATTCATTTTTCGATTATCTTGCTTTAATACTTTTATGTACAAAATAATGAGAGAAATCAATTGGTGTAAAGAAAACACATAGTTATTTTTAAGAAAAAATATGTAATTTGCAATTAACAATTACATATTTTTGTAATCTCTGTCTTCCCTGTATATCTCTTCTTAAAAACTATTAAAATTACAAAATTGATTCTTTTCTTTTAATACATTACAATTCATTATTTTAACCCGCGAATCGGAAACCTTAATAAGATCTCGCAAATGTAACGTCGTTCTTGAAGCCAATGAATAATATAAGGATATAATAATTGTATGTAACAATGGAATTTATAAATAATTGCTTATTTGTTTTATTTCACGCAGGAGAATGGCGGACTTTTGAGGATATTTCCCGAAGGATGGCGCGATCAAGTAGCAGATATCGAACCACTTTTCGACAGGATACTATTTTTCTGGTCCGACAGGCGGAATCCGCACGAGGTGCAACCAGCATACAAAACGAGATATGCTATCACACTTTGGTATTTCGACGCCGAAGAAAGGAATCAGGCTTGCCGGAGATATCAAAGAGAAAGTGCGTAAATGATCGCATGGAGCATTTATTTCTTTACCCCTTTCTCCAATACACAAACTAGTCATTTTTGCATATCAATGATGATTAGAATGAAATTAATCCTCGCTATACCAAGATATCTTATAAACAGAAACCTTAAGATCTTAAATCTTAAAGATCTTGCTTTTTACTTTAGAAATCCTAAGATTTTAAAATTTTATATCTTGCTATTTTTATTATGTTCATGTGTATTAAAATTATGAATTAAGATTATTAATTATAGGTAAAATTATAATTTCGAGTAACAGCGTAGTAATTTTTCGCATTTCCATATCTTATGAACTATATATGACTCGCATGCGATTTCGCTCGAAATTAAAAAGAACGTTATTAAGTTTCAATACATTTGTTTTATCTTTGTAGTATGATTAATAAAATGTAAAAAATAACATTAAGGAATTATCTTTTTGTAAAAGAAAATTCAGTTTTACGTTAATCGAAGGATATACAGAGTGGTCCTGAAATAATTAGTCAAAATCAGGGATCGGATTGGACTCGTCATAAGGATGAAAAGTTCCCATATACATGCTTATATATTCTATTATTATATATAAACATTTTATTCATGTGGCAAAATGCAAAAATTATAATATTAATTCTACTTGTAAATATATGATAAGCTAGAGCACAAATTTATTTTTTAAGAGAACTATACGAAGAATAATAGTTCGTGAGACATAGAGTGCGAACTTATTACGCCATCTGATTGGACTAAAATTACTATTTAAAATTAATATTTTATATAAAATATATATTATTAAAATATGTAATATTAAAATATATATTTATAAAATATAATAATTTATAAAATATATATATTTTATATAAAATATATATTAATATATTATAATAATATTATAATGCACTCGCACGCATAAAAACGGGTCACTAAATTAGCACAATTTTTTTAACATCTTTCAATAGCAATAAATCAAATTTGAGTTACAACAAATTTGTTTCCCATTTCTCAAAGTTTATCTTCAATGTCCGCCATTTTGGGAAACATTTTTTAAATTTGAGTTTGTTTTATTTTTGAAAGGAATGTTTAAGCTTTAATTTGAGCTTTATTTCATCTCAATATAATGATTTTTGCAGATTTATCGCTATAAAGAAAGATGTAAAAAATTGTGCTGAAATTTAGTGGCCCATTTTTTTGCGTGTGAGTATATATAATATTATAACATATAATAATATTATAATATTATAATATTATAATAATATTATAATATTATAATTATAATATTATATAATATTATAATTTTTAATTATTTTAATAATAATAATTTTTAATTATTTTAATTATAATATTATAATAATATTATAATATTATATTATAATATTAATGTACTATAATTATATATTATTAATGTATTATAATTTTTGCAGGAGGAATTGAATAGCATATGAAAAAAATTATATCGGACAATGCGTGTTTACGAGGAAGTGCAATAAAAGTATAAAAGCGTACTTTCTTCTTTTTTTTTTCCTTTTTTTTTTTTACAGATGGCACTGTAATATATATGTGATGAATTAATGTGTGTAGTTGTTGCAATTTACACTTATATATGTAATCGTTTATTTCGACCTTAAAGATTCTACGTTCGTACGTTGCAATGAATATTCAAAATGTCTGCTTCCCATATTTTAAGAAGGAAACTTATATACCTGTATCGGCCATTAATTTCCCCTGTGTAAAATATATCAACGATTCTACTCTAACGAAAAGCGTATAGTATTTGGAATATTTTGAGCGAAAAATTTGTAAGATATATGTACAAAAAAATTTCTTCCACAGGAATTCACTATTGCAAATATTATTATACATATATTTTACATCTTGATTGTATTTCAAGTAAATTTATGTCCCTGTAATGTTTGTATGCGCCATTTCTTAGCAATATTAACGCAATTGCTGATCGCTGCAGAAATGATATTGCTCACTTGCAAACAAAATGTTAGTATTATCATGTTGTAATGTTACTGTTAACGACTTTTTACGCTTAATACATAATGATCATATTTGGTTTACCATGGCCAGTAATTGATTTATGCTTCCAGTGCGATAAATTGAAATAAATTGGGATTCAGTCTGTACCTGTATAATGTTATGTACATTGCAAAAATGGTAGAGAAACACTACGTTTAATATTATATGTAGCTATTTATATATAATATTTTTTATATATATATAAATAGCTATATAAATAGCTTTTATATATATATAAATATTTATTTATATATAATTTATATATAATTGATAGGAAAGAATAAGCAAGTGTGTACCATTTGTCCTATTCGGAAAGTCTGATGTAAGATCCTATTAGTCATCTTAATATAGGAAATATGAGAGAAGCATTTTAAGATAATTAGAAAGAGGTATTATATTCATTATATTAATATTCCATCTCTTAAAAAATCACGACAAAGTTACTTCTCAATATTTTCTGCTGTAATATTGTTGGATACAAAGGACTAATTGTAAGAACAAATTATTTCTCTCCCTCATTTTCACCCCCTCCTCCCATTTTCAGCCCAGAAAATCTTCGCGTGTGATTAAATTATTCCTTGAATTTAATTTAATTTGTTTTGTATTTAGTATCAGTATCAAGTTATGATTTAAGTGATCTATTTCCGACCCATTTTTAAAGTATTGTAAAAATAAGATTTTGTGTTACAAAGGTAAAATAAATATATAAAATTATAAAAGACTAGCACAATAATTATAAATTATCAAATTGTCAAAATTTTTCAATTATTTCAAACTTATCTTTTTCAAGAAATATCAATGTCATTTGGAAGCTGGCAATCTTGGATTTGATTGATGGCGGGCACGTAAGCTTGAAACGAAAAGTTGTTTTTCGAAAACATTCCTGGATTTATCACATAACAGTCTGCATAATCGGTCGTGTATGTTCCAAAATTGTCAGCAATCACTATGAGATCTGGCGTTGGAAACACTTGGAGGGCATGGTCGTACCTCCAATAGATTGGAACAACTTGGAGAGGTACAGGAGTCAAATGTGATTGGCTTACGATAGTTTTGGCGAACTAGAAAAAAATTAGCATAAAATACACGAAGTTAAAGGCTCCCAAAATTAACAAATTAAAATGAATTTAAGAGCAAAAAAAAATTTCCCCCAAAAAAAGGCTCCCAAAATTAACAAATTAAAATGAATTTAAGAGCAAGAAAAAAATTTTCCAGGAAAACAGTCAATTCAACCGATCTTTCTTCTTTATTCCAAACGTTTCGGACTCAATTCAAGCCATCTTCAGTGATTCTAATAAAATCAAAAAATGCCAAATGATTTTTTCCACGCCCTACAACTGCGTTGGCTCTTTATGGCCTCTTAAATTCATTTTAATTTAGAAAAAAATTGTATCATCATGTAATACTTCTTTGACGATAGTTGGTGAAATCTGATCGCTCGCTTACATGTTTAAAGAAATGTTCCTCTTTCGGAAAACGAAGTGCGTTCCTGCACATCTTTGTCAACATATCCTCCCTCAATATCACAATCTCTTTTGTACAGTATTGTATTCTGCACGGATTTGTAGTGAAAATAGCGTTCGGTACTAGCTTGGTGACTTCCTCGACAATGCACTTGGGCAAAGGAGGTTTCGGTAAAATCTTAGGCGAGCCTAGATCGTGGGGACCGGGTACGAAAACAAATTTAGAGGATTCTTTGACGTTCGGATACTGCGCTATTACATCAGCCAAATTTTTAAAACCCGTTATTAAGGCTTGTGGGCTGGTTACATTTGTGGGAAAGCTCAAGAAATGACCGCATAACACGAAAGCTATAGGAGGATAATCCGTGTATCCTTCCAGCACTGTTTTAAATTTTTGCAACACATTTGGCATGTCCAGCCATAGTTCCGCTATGAATATTATCATTCCATCCGGATCGTTTTCTTCATGAATTTGTAACTTTTCCGACATTTTCAAAGAGAGATTATGCGGTCCACCAAATGTATTAGTGTCACCAAAATCTGACCGCATGCTTTCTGATGATTCTATCGGTGGGAAGTTGACATTCTCCACATGTAATACATCATCCTTGTAAACACCATTAACAATTACTATACAGCCCTCCATAATGAAAGTATCCTGAAAATCGTAAGACCTAAGATAAGGAAAAAACTTGGTCCTATTCTTACTGCCATATCGCAAAGATATTTTTATTCCATTCATATCATATTGTTGAAAGAATTAGTCAAATATCAATGTTGAGAAGACAAGAAAATATTTTATACATGAATCTGGAAATTAATGTTTTCAAATTTTTTGAATGTTGTTAAGTTTTGGTAACATTTCCATATTTTTACTAAAAAATTTTGTTTAAAAAAATTATTTTTAAATTTATTTTTAAAGCAAAGCCAAATATTATAATAACACTTATTTTATATTTACTTTATATTTATATTTACTTTATACTTTATTTTATATACTTTATATTATAATAACACTTATTGCAATAATATATATATATATATATATATATATATATATTATTGCAATAAGTGTTATTATAATATTTGGCTTTGCTTTAAAAATAAACTTAAAAATAATTATATATATATATATATTTTAATTTTATATATTAATTTTATATATTAAATTTATATTAATTTTATTAATTTTATATATTAATTTTATATATTAAATTTATATTTTAATTTTATATATTAATTTTATATATATATATATATATATATATATATATATATATATATACAGATATTGTAAAGGATATTGTACTGCTTATGTCAATTTTAACAGTTCCAGTTGTATCTTCCAAAAAATATTGATCCTCCATTAATTGTGTTATCAGGCCCATTATGCATACTCTTCCTGTTTTCAGTTCACTCAACAGATATTCAATAGGTATGATATTTGTTTTATCTGCCTGCTGTTTCTCAAACTTGGAAGACTGGAATTGCTTATGTCTCAAAGTTTTGTACCATACCATTTCAAAACGATGTTTAAAAATTAATGACTTGTATTGTGTTTCAGGATACAAGTTTTCATTGTCTATAGTAAACTTTTTTTTGCAAATGTCATATTTTATTTTTGGTATATCGTATCCACTTATAACGTTAAATACTGTTTCTGTATCTTTTAATTTATTTGGTTCCACACATTCCTCTATGGCAAGTTTTATATGTTCCGCGCTAACATGCGGATCATTTAAGTTTTGAGCAAGGACCAGCTCTATAATGCGATTCAGCCAGGATTCACGTTCATCTTCTGGTATCTTTAACAGCTGTTTGGTAAGAGATATTCTGAGTTCCCTGAAAAAGATACATAAACAAAAAATTATAAATAATAAATTATAAATAAAATTATAAATAATAAAAAATTATAAATTATAAATAAATTATAAATAAAATTATAAATACAATCAATATAAACAATTATAAAAATACAATCAATTATGTAGGAAAATAAATAATTTGAAAATATAATCATTACAAGAAGTAAATAAAAATTATATAAATATATGAATACATTGATAAATATTTTGAAACAAGACTGAATGAAAAAATATTTATCTTTGAACAAAATTTAAAGTATATTTATCTTCATATGATTTTTGTATTTATAAATATCTATTTTTTAAATTTTATTTAGAAGTTTTCCCCTAATCTTAACTTTTGAAAAAAATACAAATCACTTACCTAGACAGTATCAGACCGTGTAAAGAAAAATTTGTTTGAATCATCTGTGCACATTTATTATCAGCCATCGTCGTTAAATAAAAGTACAAATTACTAAGCTAATTGTGAATAAAAAAGCACGACCTATTAAGTAAAAATTAATTATATTTGATCGTTGGAAAAGAAATCATTTTACATTATTTTCTCACCGCACATTCCTCGCAAGGCTTAACAAAGGTTAAGGAAACTGTTTACCGTCATTTTTCCCGCCTTTTGAACTTCCACAGGTTTGTTCTGAAATCTACTCGTCGAAGTAGATAGTGTTTATTGACCAATCAGGATGAAGGAAACAAAAATCTTGATTGGTCGATCAAACACTACTCTGTTGAACTGGATTTTCGAACGCAGCCAAAATAACAGCTCGATTACTCAAAATTTGTCGCTCACGAGATTGCGGTGAGTTTCGACTTTTTTGAAAGACTAACTTGATTGGTATTAAGTTGTTCGATTATCGTCAAAAACTGTGTCAAAAAAAAGTTGGAAAATGATTTTATGATTGAATCAATTTCTAAGTGTATTATCATATTTTATAAAATACTTTTGTTAATGTATATAGGTTAGATTAGGACGTATTTTAGGTTAGGCTAGTTTAGGTTAGTATTTTGGGTTAGATTAGGTTAGGTTAGTATTTTAATGTTATTGTTATTTGTCGTTAAAAATATTGATATAAATTATGTAATATAATAATTTTCTTAACAACATTGATATTAGTAGTAAAAAATGTACAAAAATATAGAAAAAAAATTCAAGAAAAAAAAATACATATATAGGGTGTATCTTAAAAAGCTGCCACTAAGCAAAAAGTCCTGAATCATTTTTTCCATAATGCTTAATAAAGCAGTAATTAATGAATAAAGTCAATAAAAAGACAAACTTCCTCGTTATCAACATATGAAGATTTGGGTAAGCAAAAAAATAAACTGTGTTAATTTTTAAACAATTCATCATCTTTTCCGAAATCTTTTTAATACTTAAATCTGATTAATTATTTAATGAATCTTGAAAAAAAAAATGGTTCAGGACTTTTCGACTTGGTTTTTATTCAGGAATAACGCTATTTGCTTAGTGGGAGCTTTTTAAAATACACCCTATATATGTATTTTTTTTTCTTGAATTTTTTTTCTATATTTTTGTACATTTTTTGCTACTAATATCAATGATGTTAAGAAAATTATTACATTATATAATTTATTGTAACTTGTAAATACATTTATGATAAACAAAGAATTATTTTTCATTCAATTGCGTAGATGTTACATTTTATATATTTTATATATTTAATATAAATATATTAAAGGAAATCTTTTTTATTTTTTTAGGTATATTGTGAAGCAAAAGCGAATGTGAATATACTACCAGTTCCTATTGCATGATAAAAAATGTCTCAGAAATCTAATGCGAAGAAGTCATGGATATGGAGAAATCCTACCTACGCTATCATGATACCAGCAATCATAGGATTTCACATAGGTTGGTTTGTTCTGCAGAAATATTATGTACCACCGCCTGAAAGACATGAGCATCCCCTAACTAAATTGTATAAGAAAACCACAGAAACCGTAGAAACTGCAGAATAAAGTAATGCAAGAATGTAATATATAAAATTTGTTTGTTGTTATAAATAATGTTTGAAAATTTTGTTTGTTGTTATAAATAATGTTTATTTTTTTCTAACTTTTAGATGTTAAATAATAGATTGTTAGTTTTTTATGCTATTCTTTCCAAGGTTTAGGAGTTTTCATTAAAATGAAACATTCTCTGCGGTTGGAGCAGCAATATTACCTGCCTTGCTTACAGAATATGATGTACAGAAAATAAATTTCTCTCGTTTTATACAAAACTTTTATTGTAAGAGATATACATATGAATTGCACATGCTTATTTCTATTTATAAACAGAAAATCAAAACCTAAAGAAAAATCTTTCATAAGAAAAAATGTGCGAATACAAACAAAAGGATAATATATAACAATTATTTTCATAAAATTCTATAAATTAACGTGAACATTCCCTTAAAAAGCTTAGGAAAATATATGTACAATCACAGAATTAACCTCTTATAGTAGGTAGATGGTCAAAATTTTGTTGATGTATAGAGGAGCTCTTCGGTCGACTTTCACTATGGCTATGAACTGAAGGGCCAGCCTTGGGTAACTGGGGTAACACCATTTGACTGTAATTAGTATTCTGTAAATACGAACACACATTCGTAATCTTTTCCCCCATAAATTGTAAACAAAATGTTGAGTAATGCAATAAATCTGTCGACAAATCTTACACAATAGAAAATTCTTTATCTTGATAGATTTTATTGTCCGACTTATATTTTCTGGATATTTCATCAATTATTAATTTATTAATAATTATTATATATATTATTAATATATATATATATATATATATATATATATATATACATTACCCTGTATATACATTACTGTATATACAGGGTGACCCATTTTAACTTAGGCAGCCAAATAACTCGAAAAATAAGCACACTACGAAAAAATGGTTAGAATCAAAATTTCGTCATTTCGAGGGGGACGTTCAATGACGTTAAAATCAGCCTCCCCACCCCTCCCCCTGGGCGGTGAGGGGGGGCAAGTTTGAAATCTTAAATGGGAACCCCTATTTTTCATTGCATATTCTTGTAGCTTATCTCGAGAGCTTTCCAAAACACTATAATTAAGTACCTTTTTATTAAGTACTTTTTGAGTTATAAGGCTTGAAATAATTTCTTAATTTTACATAAACCATAAAATATCTAGTAAACCATTCATTTTTCGATTATCTTACCTTCATACTTTTATGTACAAAATAATGAGAGGAATCAATTGGTGTAAAGAAAACACATAGTTGTTTCTAAGAAAAAATATGTAATTTGCAATTAACAATTCCATATTTTTTCTTAAAAACAACTGTATGTTTTCTTTACACCAATTGATTCCTCTCATTATTTTATACATAAAAGTATGAAGGTAAGATAATCGAAAAATGAATGGTTTACTAGATATTTTATGGTTTATGTAAAATTAAGAAATTATTTCAAGCCTTATAACTCAAAAAGTACTTAATAAAAAGGTACTTAATTATAGTGTTTTGGAAAGCTCTCGAGATAAGCTACAAGAATATGCAATGAAAAATAGGGGTTCCCATTTAAGATTTCAAACTTGCCCCCCCTCACCGCCCAGGGGGAGGGGTGGGGGGGCTGACTTTAACGTCATTGTACGTCCCCCTCGAAATGACGAAATTTTGATTCTAACCATTTTTTCGTAGTGTGCTTATTTTTCGAGTTATTTGGCTGCCTAAGTTAAAATGGGTCACCCTGTATATATATATATATATATATATATATATATATATATATATATATATATATATTATTAATTTATTAATTAAACTTACCCGAGAACGTTCTCGATACTTTTTAAGTTTTTCGAACTCTTCTGTCTCGACATCTGGCATTTTGAAATGAAAATTGTCGAAGTAAGAGTGTCGTAATAACAGTTCGCATGTCCATCTCTCATTTGGATCTTTATCCAAGCATTTTTTCAGGAAATCCAACTGTCGGAAAGATGATTTGATACATGATTCATCGAAATAATTTTTATATCACACGTGCGTTCAATGTAGCACTTGTCGTACGACTTTTCCGTACGAGAAGTAGCAAATTGTACACGATCACATTATTTCACTGGCAAACAGTGTAAATGTGTATTCTAATAAACACAAAGTAATAATAATATAACATTAATGTTATACTTTCCTCCTCTACAATGTAACTATAATATAACATGCTTTTTATATAACAATTACATTGTAGAATAGAAATTATAACATTAATGTTATATAACAGTTATATTGTTGAGTGGAAATTATAACA
Source organism: Camponotus floridanus (assembly GCF_003227725.1). Classification (NCBI taxonomy): domain Eukaryota; kingdom Metazoa; phylum Arthropoda; class Insecta; order Hymenoptera; family Formicidae; genus Camponotus; species Camponotus floridanus. Next base: position 1,798,518 of record NW_020229459.1, on the reverse strand, counting down.
TTAATGTTACATTACTGTTATTTTGTTGAATAGGAATTATAATATTTATGTTATATTACTGTTATTTTGTTGAATGGGAATTATAATATTAATGTTATATAATGTTATATACAGTTACATTGTTGAGTGGGAATTATAACATTAATGTTATATAACAGTAACATTGTTGAGAGAGAATTATAACATTAATGTTATATTACTGTTATTTTGTTGAATGGGAATTATAACATTAATGTTATATAACAGTAACATTGTTGAGTGGGAATTATAACATTAATGTTATATTACTGTTATTTTGTTGAATGGGAATTATAATATTAATGTTATATAACAGTTACATTGTTGAGTGGGAATTATAACATTAATGTTATATAACAGTAACATTGTTGAGTGGGAATTATAACATTAATGTTATATTATTGTTATTTTGTTGAACGGGAATTATAATATTAATGTTATTTAACAGTTACATTGTTGAGTAGGAATTATAACATTAATGTTATATAACAGTTATATTGTTGAGTGGGAATTATAACATTAATGTTATATAACAGTTATATTGTTGAGTGGGTATTATGACATTAATATTATATTACTGTTACTTTGTGCTTACTGGATATATGATATTTTTTTTAAATTTTGTGTAACAACTTTTGAAAGAGTTTCTTCATATTTTTTAAAATATATTTATCGAGATTTTTATAATTAAAATTTTTGATATTGACGCTTTTATATGCAATTACATTTTGTTTTTTCTGTAATTAAATCGAGCTTGTTGCCATTACCTGTACAGGACTATTATTTCCACGGGGTAAAGCGTCTTCGAGAGGCGTAAGCGTTTGTGGTGTTGGAAGAGTAATACCGGTAAAGAATTCGTTCTGTTGAAAGATAGCCATGTGCCTTGGTAAGAGATCGCCCAGCGTTCTTCTTATTAAATACAACTGATCTACATCGGATTTTCCTGGCCACAATGCTTCACCCCGTATTAATTCCGCAAACACGCAACCGATTGCCCATACGTCAACCGGAGTACCATACTGCGTGTCCCCGACCTGTTCCGGAAAACGGGTAATTAATCGCCGCATCATAATTAAAAATAAAAAAAAAAACAAAAAAAGGGCTATTAAAGACCTTTAATAAAACGCAGTAATTAGAGTGTAGTTTTTTTTAACTTTTAATATCTATCCAAAGTCAATCCAAAATCAAACTCTTTTAATCTCATCTTAACAGGGTTGGCAAGAAACTTGTTTTTTTTTATTTTAAACAAAAAACATTGTTTTTTTTTGTTTAGAACAATGTTTTTTGTTTTATTTGTGTTTTTAAGTAAAGTAAAAAAAAACATATTTTAAACAAAAAAGGCATGTTTTAAACAAGCAAAAAACACTTAATACCTTTGATCTAAATATTTAAATTTTTCGCTAGCGTTAAACTGTAAATAACGTTGCCAAAATTGACAACGCTATTAAAAATATAAATAATAAAATAAAAATGATAAGATGGGTATTATTTTAGCAGAATATTTATTTTTGGAGCTATTTATTTTTGGAGAAAAAAAGTTCTAGTTAATAGTGTTTAATATATAATACTTTGTTTCCTTTCCTATTCTTATTAAGTAATGCTTTATTCTCAACATAAATTATAAATAAAAGAAAAATAAAAAAACCTCAATTCTTCTTTTTAAAAGAAGAACTTTTTTTTAGAATTACTGACCTACTATGAGTTATGTACTATTAATTTAAAATGCTAAAATGTAAAGTCAGGCAATATCTTCTAAGTAATCTTTATTGTATTGATTGTTATTTAATATCCAAAAATAAATATTCTGCTAAAATAATATCCATCTTATCATTTTTATTTTATTATTTATATTTTTATATCTATATATGTTACATAAATATAGATAAAAAACTGAAAACACTAAAACAAAAACTTTTTTGCAACATACACATCTATTAGTTTTTGTTTGTTTTTTATTTTTTTTACAATTTCTTTTTCAAATAATCATATATTTTATTTGTGATATTTTAAACGGTTCTAAACAGTAGTTTAAAACAAAAATGTTTAAAACAGTGTCCACTATTTTAAACAAGTTTTAATCAAACAGTTTTAAACACTTTATTTAAAACATGCCGACCCAGCATCTTAATATACCATAAGTTTTTTCGGTTTAACTAAGAGATGGCACCAGCGAAAAGTACGCAGCGTATTAATTTGACACATACGTCATTTTGTTCGTCTGACATTTAAAATTACAAACACACACAAGTTGAGTCCGCCAAAAACTAGCGTCTTTGTTTTATCGTTCAGTGATCATGTCGAGTTTTGTGCCTCAAAAAGAACATTTGCGGCACGCATTGCTTTTCTTATTTAATCAAAAGAAAAAGGCTGTTGAAAGTCATCGTTTGCTGGTAGAAACATATGGTGAATATGCTCCATCGATTAGAACATGTGAGACATGGTTTCGACAATTTAAAAGTGGTGATTTCAATGTGAAAGACAGTGAGCGCTCTGGTAGACCACAAAAATGCGAAAACGAGCAATTGCAGGAGTTATTGGATGAAGACCCAACTCAAACTCAACGGCAATTAGCAGAAGCATTACATGTATCACAAGAAACAATCAGCAGACGTTTACGAGCAATGGGAAAGATCAATAAACTCGGTAAATAGGTCCCACATAATTTGAATGAACGTCAAATGGAAAATCGCAAAGTCACTTGTGAAATGCTGCTTCAACGCTACGAAAGGAAATCATTTTTGCATCGAATTGTGACGGGTGACGAAAAATGGATTTATTTTGAAAACCCGAAGCGGAAAAAATCGTGGCTTTCACCTGGCGAAACCGGTCCATCAACACCAAGGCCAAATCGCTTTGGCAAGAAGACCATGCTCTGTGTCTGGTGGGACCAGAGCGATATTGTGTATTATGAACTCTTGAAGCCCGGCGAAACCGTTAATACACAACGCTATCGCCAACAAATGATTAATTTAAACCACGCATTAATCGAAAGACGACCGGAATGGGCCAGAAGACATGGCAAAGTGATTTTGTTACACGACAATGCGCCGTCTCACACAGCAAAACCAATGAAAGACACCTTGAAATCGCTTGGATGGGACATCTTTCCGCACCCGCCGTACTCCCCAGACCTGGCGCCATCTGACTATCACCTCTTCGCATTAGAGAACCTCTAGGAGAGAGAATGAACAACTGATCAAGCTTTTTCATGATTGGCTGGCAGAAAATGTATCAATTTTAGCTATTGCGACGCCAATGCAAAATATGATGATACACAAATAGGTTATATTAACCTATTTGTGTGTCATCATATTTTGCATTGGCGTCGCAATAACTAAAATTGATACATTTTCTGCCAGCCAATCATGAAAAAGCTTGATCACATGTCACATGATCAGTTGTCCATTCTCTCTCCTAGAGGTTCTCTACTTCGCATCAATGGGGCACGCGCTCGCAGAGCAGTACTTTAGCAATTTTGAGGAAGTTGGAAAATGGCTCGATGAATGGTTTGCCGCAAAAGACAAGCAGGCATTTTCTGGCATGGTATTCATAAATTACCTGAAAGATGGGCGAAATGTGTAGAAGCCGATGGCCAATATTTTGAATAAAAAAAATTAATTTCCCTTGAAAATTACGTGTTTTTTTTTACCAAAAAACCGGAAAAAACTTATGCATACATCTGGTATATATAATTATATAATATATATGTTTAATATTAGAATTAAGAATTAAATATTTCTCTAGAACCTAGAATTAAATATCTCTCTACGTTCAATTTTTATTCAGCAAATATCTCGAGCAAGCAAGGTGAGAGGTGCATACGTGATATTTACCAGTAATTCGGGTGCCCTGTACCACCTGGTCGCGACATATTCCGTGTAATTTTCACCAGGACTGAGCATACGCGCGAACCCAAAGTCGCATAATTTTACCACGCCTTCCGAGGTAATGAGAATGTTTTCCGGCTTCACGTCTCTGTGAACGCATCCAAGACGATGACAATAAGCGACACCCTGTAGGATCTGCCAAGTGATCTGCCTGGTCGTGATATCTGGACAACCGCTGGGATATTTCTCCATCTCATTGAGAAGAGTGTTCTCGCAATATTCGAATACCAGATGTAACTTTCTCTTCCGTCTGAAGACTTCCAGGAGATTGACCAGATTCGGATGCTTGAGATTCTGCTCAAAAGAGAAGCATTAATTTTCATTTTATTTTTATTTTTATTTTTATTTTTATTTCTTTCATGCTTTTTATTGTATAATAAATAAATAAATGTGTCATAACATCGACGCTCGATTCGTTTTGTTATTGAAACTAATTTGTTAATTCATTAATTTTGTCCTAGAAACTTTTATTTTACCTTCTTTTATTTTTTGACCCCGATTTAAAAAAATTTATATTTTCTATATAAATTTATATTTCAACAAAATTAATCAAAGGCTCAGAGGACCAGAGCAATGGCGAAAGTATGCTATAGTAAATTACACTGAAGTATATGTATTTTACATTACATTTAAATATGACAAACGCTCGATCCCGTTCGGATCCTTATCAATGTCTAATAACAATAATAGAAGTCAAAATCTAAGCGTGTAAAATAAGTTTCGGGAACAAAGAATAAAGTAAACAAATAGCGCATTACAATGTCATAAATGTTCATAACGGAAAATTTACAAAAATGATGACAATTAAAAAGCAAAGACGCATAGATAATATACAATAATGGTCAAAAACCGCAGCAGAAAAATCGAATAAATACCACATAAAATTTATATTTAATTTATATTTAATTTATATTTAAATTTATATTTAATTTATATTTATATTATATTTAATTATATTTATATTATATTTAATTATATTTATATTATATTATATTTATATTATATTATATTTTAATTTATATTATATTTAATTTATATTTAATTTAATTTATATTTAAATTTATATTTATATTGTATTAATAATTTTGCAGATATTTTGTATAAAACATCGCGAAGAAAATTGAACACACTTTGGTGTTAATTTCCAAAAGGACATTCTCATACAATGCAGTATGCTTTTGTCGAAGGGAACAGCCTTGAGGTAAAATGTCAAAACATCGCGGAGCTTAAAGGGACCTATTTGAATGTGCATATGTTTGGTGAACCCTCGTTGATGATCATAACGATAAAGTTAGGTCGGTAAAGACCAGAACACGCCAAGATATTGACCGCTGTCCCGTATTGACCGTTGGCTACTTCTCGCAGCCCGTGTTGCACTTGTGTATTGTATATGCGAGCTTCTTATCGCATAAATAAGAACCTAAGTTCTTCTACACATGAGCGAGTACCCCGTCATTCGGAGTACCTGCCTCTTCAATTCTACAACAGGCTCAAGAATGGTAGAAGAAATTTTATTGAATGTATAAAAATCCGATTATACTCCGGTTACATTTCATAATATCTATCCATGAATTTTTTGTTTCAATAATTAAATTTAAATAAGGATAAAGCATTATTTAAAAAAAAAAGTATAAAACATTTGCACGACTATCTGCATCTCATAAATTTATTAACAATTCTTAGATGGTCGAAACTGACCATCGTCCTATCTATAGGTGAGAAGTAGCGATCGCGAATACGTTACGGAGGTCGTTCACCTCACACGAATGCGACCCTCGACGAACTTACATTAGTTATTCCATGAATTGATCGAGTCGCGTGAAAAACTTTAAAAATTATGTCAGCGAATTTTATTTTTAATAACTGATTTTTATATTACTACCAAAATATCTTATACATAATTTTATACATATTCGTTATTAAAGATTTTTAGATTTTTGTCAAGAAAAATGAAAAAAAAGATAAGAATTTTTCGATTTTTAATTAATAATTGCAATCATAAAAAATCCTTTTCTGCAATTATTATCATTTTATAGATTATTGTTTTTTCACAAGAATGTTTTTCTCTGTCAATTCTCTTTTTAGTATAAGCAATTTTATTGATCTATATCTCTTTTAGTTTTATTAGTGGTTTAAATTTGAAAAATAGTTGCTTTATTGTCTTATCGATTATTTTCAATTACATTCTATTGCCTGATAAATTAATTCGTATAAATAAATGAATTTCATTAACATCTTATATCGTAAGAGATTTAAATTATGTCAGCGATTTTTATTTTTAATAATTGATTTTTATATTACTACCAAAAATCTTATACATACATAATTTTATACATATTTGTTATTAAAGATTCTTTAGATTTTTGTCAAGAAAAATGAAGAAAAAGATAAGAATTTTTCGATTTTTAATTAATAATTGCAGTTATAAAAAATCCTTTTCTGCAATTATTATCATTTTATAGATTATTGTTTTTTCACAAGAATGATTTTCTCTGTCAATTATATCTTTTTATCATAAGCAATTTTATTGATCTATATCTCTTTTAATTTTAATAGTGGTTTAAATTTGAAAAATAATTGCTTTATTGTCTTATCGATTATTTTCAATTACATTCTATTGCCTGATAAATTAATTCGTATAAATAAATTAATTTCATTAACATCTTATATCGTAAGAGATTTAAATTCGCTTTACTAGCGTTTATTAAAAAAAATAATGTAGTGATTCTTAAGAATCTTTTTTATTTCAGACGCTCCAAACTCGAGAAATCGTGGTCACCAGAAAAAAAAGGACTTTCTTCAGGTGGCCGGATCTCCCGGATGTCATTTAAAAAAAAAAATTCTTCATATTCTTCGAGATTCATATTGTAATATATTTTAGCTCAGAACATTTGAATAAATTCTACTAGGAAAAAAAATTGTGCAAAAAAGATCCAATAAATTAGGGCTACCCCCTTAAAGAACTGACCTTTAACAGACGTATCTCCCGCAACGCGATCTTGCGTATTAGAGGATCATCCTCGGTCTGCTGGAACTTCTTTACAGCCACCAATTTTCCAGTTTGCCGATCTCTACACTGGAAGACAACGCCGTAGCTACCCTCGCCGAGTCGAGCCAAACGTTCGTAACGTTCCATGGCTTTGCTCGGTGCCCGAGACCTGTGCGAAAATTATTTCTCGATATTATTAATAAATTTAAATAAAAAAATTAAAATAAATAAAAATTTAAATAAGATTCAAACGTGTTCAATGAAAATAATGCGGCGCAGGCACATCAATTTGAAATAAACCGGAGCAAAATATATTGTTTCAAATTATTGTTTAAAATTCGAAAAATATATTAACTCGGTGGAAATCATCCTAATATTGTATCAATTTTTAAAAATTAAAAATTTCTTTAACTCCTCGCATATATTTAATTTTGCTTAATTTTATCAAATGATTTTATTAAGATGGCAGAATTTATTTGATATCGATGCAAACGATTTTTGTGACCATTTATTATTATTATTTTTGATAGCACAAAATTGAAAATAGCTTCTTTTAACGTTCTGGAGTACCTACTTTTTATATTTGGCAAGGCATGGTAACGTAAATTGTTGCGTAAAGAGCATAGTATCACGAGGGACGGTACCAGTTAGACTGTCTCTATCCCGATGGATGACCAGGGGTCAAGCCGCCCCGCAAGTTTTGCTTTATTCAAACCGTATGTTTATAGCGCAGACGCGGCAGACCAGACTTGTGAATGTGCGATTGCAATATCGGATCAAAATAGTATTAGTACATTGATGTTTTAAAATAGTACGATATTTTTGTAACCGCGTAATAATAGCGATATTGCAATCGTCATCAGTCAACTAAACACTAGACCTATCTTCTATGAGAGCGATTGTAATAAAAATTTAATAGAATCTTATATAGGAAATAGAATCTTATATAGGAATAGAAATTGAAGATATTTCGTGAAGAATGAGGAAAAATTTACTCGATGAAATGAATGCTTTTTGACATTTGATACACAATCGGAGAAGGTATTGATCTATCACAAATAATTTCATGGACTAGCATAACCGAATAAGCTCTTTAAGAATTCATTATTAAAATATTTATAAAATGTTAAATAATAAAATTAACGAAGAACCTGTTATATATTTTTTTAAATTAGTTGTTGATATAATAGTTATTGATATAGTAACTAAAAAGTTGATAATACTATTAAATATATAAAAAAAGGAAATCGAATTTTTCTTAGAAGAAATTTTAAAAAAATTGATTTTAAAAATCAGGATATTTTTTGTCTTTCATATAATATTTCTATTTTTCATTATAAGTTTGCATAATTTTTAATTATCTCGCAATGTATGTAAAACGTTGATATATCTCAACAAGTTTCTTTTATTATATCCATTAAATAATTTAAAAAGATACATTTATTAATAATATATTTTATTAATTAGAATCAAAATGTGTGAGTTTTGACACATATTTTGCGAAATAATATTGAAATAAGTTAGATGAAAATCAATCTTCTTATACGAATTTTGAAAATTGATTTTACATAAGAATATTTATTTTATATAATTTATTTTAATTTATTTTAATATTATTTTTATAAAAAAAAATTGTATTGAATTGTATTATGTTTAATATTAATCTCGATATTTGGGGAGGTTACTGGCCGAATTAAAGATCTCTTACCACTGTGGTATGCATTGTCGATAGTTCGCAAATCTTACGTCGTTTATCATATTGACGTGATCTTGTATGTATACACCATAATTTCGGAAGAGATAAATTGTATGTATCAATTTTGAAAATTAATTGATGCATTCGAATGCGTGCTTTGAAAGTAAATCGACAAATAGAACGCCAGGTTATCAAAAGATGTGAAACGTTAAATAGCTAAATTCACGAAAACGTGCTTCATTTTATTAAAAGTTACAATTAATGCAATTATATGCAGAATTTTATCTTTATTTTCTAAAACAATGTGAAAAAAATATTGAAACTTTATAAAATAGTTTTCATTATATTGATCTTTCAAAAAGATATTATTTCACTTTTAAAATATTATTGTATGTGCGTTACTCAAAATTATTTAAAATTTAAAAAAATATAGAATATCATAGTATTCTTTTATTTTTTCTTCTTTTTTCTCAAAAAAGAATGTAATTATTACTTTAATATTTTATATAATTATTATTTTACTATTTTATTAAAATAAAACATACCACATAGTATTCTTTTATTTTTTTCTTCTTTAAAAAATAATATTATTTTAATATTTTATAATTATTTATATATTTATATTATTATTTTAATATTTTATAAAAATACACACACTTACACTTAAACATAAATCATTTAAGCGGACGTTTGTACATAATATATGATTATTTTTTTCGGAAAGTTTAATGTTGGACATTAAATAGATAGAATTAGATATTAAAAAGATAAAAAAAAATGAGAAAATTATTTATAATCAATAAAAGCTCTTTTCATATTCAGAATAAAATCTATCTTACACAAATGCGTTTAGCAATATATTGTAATCGTAAGGTTTTACGTAATCAAATCTCGAAAATTAATCCATATTTATCAGAATAAATTATGTGATTAAAAAATAGAGGTGAAAAATAGATGATATAAACTTGTCTACATAATTTTTCAACCTCTCGTATTCTGAAGGTTCGATTAAATAATGTAATTTGTTTCGGCGTACCTTGCTCAATGAGTAGACAAGTCTGACGTTTCGATAAACAGAAAAAGAAAGAAATAATAAAACAATTAATACGTACAAAAATCCAAGAATGGAATTCATGGAATACTCTTGCCAGGTCACCCGCGTCGACGAACATACCGGACACTACTAATACGCTGAAGAAACGTCGCTTTACATTGTTCAACTCTTGATTATTGACAATCGATATTACGTTCGCGAGTACGCGTTTATATATCCTGACCGTGAAAGAGGTCAAAATGTTTCTGACTGTTGGACGAACTCTCTCTATAGCTAAAGTTACGCAATGTAAAGCATGAAAACATCCGTAAGACGTAAGACTTTCGTATGATCTGTGACTATGATCTATTCACGTTTAACTTATTCTGTAAATTTATATATTTATTATTTATTTTTTTATATATTTATATATTTTTTGTATATTTTTTATATATTTATTATTTATTTTATATACTTTTTTTCTCCAAAATATTTTATGTATATTAAAAAATTGCATAGATTATAAAATAGTGGAGCAAAAATAAAGGAATCCATTCTTTATGAAATTATTATTCTTTTTTATTTCAGTAGAAGACTACGAAAAATATTAATTGTTAAAAAATAATAATTGATAAAAATTAAAATATTAACATGCGAAATTAAAAGATATATTTCTTAAAATTATTAAAAGAAAATTTCTTTTTTATTCTCTGCTATATGTATGAGAGAAATGATTTAAGTTAATTAATTATCTTTTTATATATGAGAAGTATATATTAATTTAATTTTAATTTAATTTTAAAAGTGTGGCAAGATTTATGGTTCATCACAAATAAAGCGATTTTCCACATTACATTATATTATAATGCCATAATTAGTTCAATCATGGCAAAAGATTATCGTTGTATACTTGTATAAAAAGGAACATTTTTGCATTTTAATAAAATGCATAAACATCTCATGCATGTTTTGTCAACAAATATAATAAATATATCTTCCAACCGTATTCGATTGGAATTATTTGGTATGTCTTTTTTAATCTCATAAGAATCGTAGAACAGTTTTTAAGTAGGAATTTTAAGAAGCTGTAGGGAATCGAGCCTAAATGTCAAACGATCACAAAATCTAGGTATTATATTTATGCAAAAAATTGACGTCGAAGAGAAATTAGAAAAAATTGGATATTATAATAAAATTTGATATTATAATACACTTTAAAAAAATGTCAAATAATCAAAAGATATCGACTCGAAAAGGTAGATATATTTTAATTGAATCAAAATATGTGCTTTTGACATGAATGTTTACCTCCTTGGTAGCAACGGCAGCGTGCTACCGAATAGCCAGAGCTTCCTATCTTGGAGCCATTTGTCCATTCGAAGGCTTCTTCACAGAAATTTCACGCTACGAATAAAATAATACTCATGCTGCCTGATGAACAGCATCATCGCGGATTCGATAAGTCGCGTCGACATTGTTGACACAATCTATTGCCGAACCAGCGTTACTTTGATAGGGAAAAGCGCGTCCTTTTTGCCTGAAACCACGTCGACCGACTAATCGATAATCCTTTGAGCCAACCCTTTCAATAGTTGCCGCACTTGCTTTCTCGAATTTGTTTGATTTGCATATATTAGAGAATAAATAATAATTCTCTCTCAAAATAATTCTCAAAATAATTCTCTCTCAAAATATATTACTTAATATATAAAAATAATCCGTATAATTTTATAGACAAATTATTAGGCAATTACCTTGCTTGCTAATATTATTATTATTACTATAAAACAATAATATCTATACTGTATATCACAATAAGATTTATTATTCATTATTGGGATAAAGTCTATATTTTTAACAAAATAATTTTCTATTATTTTTGTATCAAAAAATTTTTTTTGAGGATACACAATGGAAAATGTACAAGAAGATGTAATTAATATTGTGTCATTCTTTTATTTTATTTAGAATATTATTTTACATATTTTATTCAGAAAATACAAGGGAGAAAAAGGAAAAATATATGATTTGCATATTTTATAATAAATAATAATTTGTTGTTTAATTTTATATATCTTGGCAAAAAAATCTGTTTCTCTTGTAAATTGGAGTCAACATTCAATAAAACTTTGTCCCCTTTCTAATCATCTTTCTCTTAACATCGGTTACAGAAAATAGAAAATTACAAGCTATGGACTCTTGCTCAGGTACAAGAAACTATAATCATCGCTATTCGTATAAGAGAGATATATAAATAATGTTGTACAAATTAATTTAATGAGACATGCACAATTAGCGCAATTTGATTTTTTTACATCGAATTTATTGAACAATTTTATTTTGTCTGGCAGTTTTTGAGATATATTTCTTATATTTTATTCTTGTGCGTCAAGCAAATTGTCCTAGGAAGAATTATTGGATTTAAAAAAAAGAAAAATATGTGTCGTAGAGATCAAAGTTTTTTTTGGTAACATATCAGACAATATCTAAAATAGAAAACCTTTTTTGTGAAAGAACGAAGCAAAATTATTCACAATACTTTACTTTTTTTTTTATAGAATAGAATTGCTTCTGAAAGCATATTTTTTTTCATACACAAAAATTAATTCTCAATATGTACTTTTTTAAAGTATTTTTTTCACAAATTATTAATTATTTTATCAATAGACAGGAGAAGAAGTTTGAAGTGTTCACACGCTCTTTGCATTTCTTCGTGTTGTGCAGGATGATTTAGATTTCTCGTCGTCTTGCGTCTCGCCTCTTACGGTGAACGTAACGAAATATTTTTTGGTACGATCTAATTTCTCAGTCGGAAGAGCGATTACCTGTTTTCCTTCTCCATGCGTCACTTCCACCTACAGAAAAAAAAATAATAGACTAGAATAGAATAGACAACTTGCATTGACATGAAACTTATAAATTATTGACACCTTGCTTGCTTTATGAATTATAAATTAAGATTAAATGTCTATCGAGCAATAAGTTTTGTTTTTCCGTCTCTGTTTTTCTCATACGATGCATTTTATTAGGGTTGCACAAGACCCAAGACAAGACAATATTCGTAAAAATATTGTATTGGTATTGAAAATTTTCAAAAATTTAAATCTTGTCTTGATCTTGAGTGAATATTGGTAGCAAAAATCTTGTCTTGTATTGTCTTATCTCGATTTTATTAACAATTTTTTCTCTAATATTAAAAAATTACTTAAATAATATTTAACATAATTTTTGTAACATAATTTGAAATAATTATTACTATTGTATGATATTTTAATTATAATTATTACTATGTAATCGATATAAATGCCGTTTATTTACATAAAAAAAGATTTACTGTTTCATGGAAAACAGAAATTAATAATTATTTACAGGCTCCAAGGGAATGTGCAGATATAAATATTTTGGAGTAGTAAAAAAATCAGGTTCATATTTATCCCACATTGTCAAAAATGGCTCGAGACATTTTAAGTTCAACTGCCTCGTCCATGCCATTAGAAAGACTTTTCTCAATGACAACTCTAACTATGTTAAAAAATAGAACCAGATTACAAAGTAAATCTTTAAAAGCACTAATGTGCATCAATTCCTGGGTGAAATGTTCTTTAATGTCTAAAATTTGCGAGTTTGATTTCTAATTTATAAAAATGTTATATTGTATTAATATTAAATGTTTTTAAATTTATTAATATAAATGTTTTTATTGAATAAAATTTTTTTAAATTCGTATACAGGGTGTTTCATTTTAATCTAGCCAGGCAAATATTTCCAACACTGTTGAGTTTAGAGAAAAATGTTTCAGACAAAAGTTGTAGGGTTCGGAGGGGTACATAAGACGGTACCACTGGTTTGACTTGGAAGAGTTATTTGAAGATTACATGAAGGTCACTTTCAATTTCTTAAATGGAACCTACATTTTCTCATTACATATTCTTGTAGCTTATCTCGAGAGCTTTCCAAAACACTATAATTAAGTACCTTTTCGTTAAATATTTCTTGAGTTATAAGGCTTGAAATCATTTCTTAATTTTACATAAATCATAAAATATCTTGTAAAATATTTATTTTTCGATTACCTTAATACTTTTATGTACAAAATAATGAGAGGAATCAATTGGTCTAAAGAAAACACATAGTTGTTTCTAAGAAAAAATATGTAATTTGCAATTAACAATTCCATGGTACCATCATTCCAATGGTACCATCTTATGTCCCCCTTGAAACCATACAATTTTTGTCTGAAACATTTTTCTCTAAACTCAACAGCGTTGGAAATATTCGCCTGGCTAGATTAAAATGAAACACCCTGTATAGTGATTTTTTTCATTTACAAATATAAATATTTTAGTTTTTTTGGAGAACCGATAATCTTGACAAGACTAATAATTTTGACAGTCCTAGTCTTGGTATTGTCTTGATAATTAATTAAAAATCTTGTCTCGATCTTGTCTTGAAATTCAAGACAAAACAAGACAACATCAAGACTAATCTTGGTATCTCGTGCAACCCTACATTTTATTACCGTCATGTGTCCTCTGCCGCGACTCTCTATCTTCGGAAGATGTTCCGCTCGATCTGGGGCGTCTCCACCTACTGCAATTATAATCTACATTCACACTACAGAAACTGACTCTTCGCGGGCTGTACATACATATAAATGGCTAGGTCTTGAGAATTAAAGCGTTTTAATTTTTCAGCGATATATACATAGTTATACACTAAATCTTTTTTCTTAAAAAAAAAATATAGCGTATTAAAATAATTAAAACACACATGTCAAAAAAGCAATACATTATATACTTGAAAACGATAATATATTGACTTACGATACGTGTACACTGGAATAGAGGTGTAAGCGCTGGTCGCGTGATGACAACGATGAGTCTTTTGCGTGCATTGTTTAGCTTCGGTGCAAAAATCTGGAGTGGTCGGTCTTCCCTGCAGTCTTCGCAATTGTTCGTACAGGAACGCTTCGAATTGCCTGATAATAATGATATATTTTACCAATTAAGATGAATAATATAATTGTAATATAATTGTAATATAATTGTAATATAACTGTAATATAACTTTAATATAACTGTAATATAATTGTAACATAATTGTAATATAATTGTAATATAATTGTAATATATAACAATTATAATTAACAAATAATATAATATAATTATAATAAATGAATAATATAATTATACAAATTATTCAACGCATTAATTTATTTGATTTGACAGTAACTTGAGCGTAATATAATTGTAATATAACTGTAATATAATTGTAATATAATTGTAATATATAACAATTATAATTAACAAATAATATAATATAATTATAATAAGTGAATAATATAATTATATAAATTATTCAACGCATTAATTTATTTGATTTGACAGTAACTTGAACGTAATATAATTGTAATATAACTGTAATATAATTGTAATATAATTGTAATATATAATAATTATAATTAACAAATAATATAATATAATTATAATAAGTGAATAATATAATTATATAAATTATTCAACGCATTAATTTATTTGATTTGACAGTAACCTGAACGTGAAGGGTTGATCGTACTTCGCGACGCCAAGAGTGGGTCCAGACATGCCAGATCTATTAAAAGCTTCCACCTGAAAAAATCATTGTCCATTGTGCAAATCAATATCTCTGGACAATCATAATATTCCGATATTGATATTAACTTCTCTCATTCAAGTAAAAAATATTACTCATGTTTTTAATATTAATACATTTAATATATTTTACAACATTAATTAATATTTATAATAAATAATATTAATAATATTAATTAATATTATTTATTATAAATATTAATTAATTAATAATAACTAGACCTCACCTGTCTTTTCACCAGAACGTGCTCATTCGCTCTACCGTGACGAATCTGCAACCTCTTCAGCTCCATCAGTTGGAAGAAGATCTTCCTTTCGAGATAATAACGGCGCAGACTAATTTGCACGTCCCTAGTGATGGTCTCCATGTTGAGAGCTTGCTGTTTCGCCGTATTGGGACAGCATCTCGCGTTTCGCCTCCGTGGAATTCTCGACACCCTCGGGCTCGGCTCTATCCCGCTGTCTCTACCCCCGCTGTCGCGACGTTGTTTCCGCCAGAATCGTTCTCGACGGGTTTGATCGGGATGCTCGATTGTAAGCAGACGACTACTAGTGGTCGATTGTACCTGGCAATGTAATATTAACTGATTGTCATGGTATTAATTAGGTGTTGGTATACAAGAGATTTCTCAAATAAAGGAAAATTAATCAATTGATACAGTGGTTTTAAAGATAAAATCTAAATGGAATATAATTGAAAATTTAGGCAAAAAAATAAATCACAAATATGGATGTAATATACAAAAAAGGAGCAAAATGTCAGAATTATTGAAAAGATTTCTCGTATATCCTTAAATAAAATATGGAATTACACGCCCAGGTAGCACATATTCGTTTCAAAAACGTTTCACAAATGTTTCTTCGAAACGTTTTATAACCGACTCTTGAAAACGTTTCTCATTGGTTAAAATGTCCACTTGAAGAACGTTAAGAGATACGTTTTTTTTCTAATAAAAAAAACGTTTAAAAAATGTTTAAAATACGTTTAAAATACATTTTTTTTCTTTTATTCGTAAAACATTTGGCTTTTACGGAATTAATGAAGAATGCATTCATACACATTCTCTAAAAATGAATCAGTAAACTGAAAACAGTAAACAGAGTTACTGATATACAGTTGATATGCAGTTATAAGTTATTATAGCACTGTGAATCGATAATATTTCACTAAAAGAATTAACATTGACTGTTTTAATTAGTAATATTAATTTATCTACTTCATATAAAATTAAAAATTTTATTTATATTTACATGCATATTAGAACATGAATGTTAAATAGATGATAATTTATTTTACACATCTTTAATATATAATGAACAGATCATTTTTGTTTATTCGCCGGACATGTCCGACTTATAAAATCAATTTAATATCTGAAATTCCTCTATTGAGATTCTATCACAAATTAAATCGAAGTGATACTTTTAATTTTATCTGTCATCTTTTGCAAGCTTTATATAATCCTCATGAAAACTAAAACTTAAGTACGAGAAAAATAGCGCACCGTAGCGGTAAACAAACGAACTAGCGTTTACTGATTTTGTGGTAAAATTTTACTTCCACTGACTATAATTAATAAGATATAAGATAAAGTAACAAAAAAGAAGCGTTTCTACTAGAGATCAATGAAATACTGATTGTTAGTGATTCTTATTCATATATTTGTAAATAGAAATTAATATAATAGTTTTCATAATAATTATATATGTATGTGTATATATATATATATATATATATATATATATATATATATATTGTATGTATGTATGTATATGTATATATATGTACACTCCGCGACAACGATTCGTTCCGTGGTCCCTCTCGCGGGGCAAGGGGAGCGTAGCCTCTAACCAATCAGCCACTGCCACGCTGCCAGCTGATTGGTCACTTCTACGCTCCCCTTGCCCCGCGAGAGAGGGGCCACGGAACGAATCGTTGTCGCGCAGTGTACATATGTATATATAAGTTAAAATTAATTTGAAATTAATAAAAATTAGTTTTTATTTCTATAGAAACGTAAAAAATACATTTCCTTAACTATGGTTTTAGAATCGTTTCTATAGGAACGTTTCTTATTAATGCTTTACGGTTAAAAAATATTAGATACATTTAAGAAACGTATATAAAACGACTGTGTGCTACCTGGGACAGTAAGTTTTATTAATGATGACGGTCAGTAATTCTTTCCAAGGAGAAAAAGTTTAGAAATAATTAATTCGATAATTATTGCATTTGATAGCGCTACGACTAATAGGGTATAAATCCTTCTTTCAGATTACCTGAGGCAAAGAGTCGATTCTGGCAGTTCTAGATACACCTAAAGTCGTGCTAGGAGTCTCTTCCTCGCTCGTACTTCGCAAAACTCGCATAACACCAATCTCATTGTCTTCTTCGTGTTCAGTGTCGCGCTCCAGTGTATCTTCTCTGAGTGCCTGTCTGATTTCCTGTTCAACCGCCTCGTCCTCGTCCCATTCCGGACTATCTATCACCGCGACAATCGCACGCTGATCCGGTGGACACTCTTCCGAGCTTTCAAACAGATGTTTCTTCGTTAATATATTTGAGGAAGACCTTCCTGTCCTCGCGTTTCTTCCCGTGGATGGTCTCGAACGTCTCGTCCTTACCGGCTTCAGGGACTTTGGAGAACTCGAGGAACTATCGTCGATGTATCGAGAATCTTTGCCCCCTAAAATCTTGGTCCGTTAGACGACAAGTAATTTATAACTCGAAAACAAAATTATATTTATGATAAATATTTTAATTTAATCAGACAATATCTATTTAAAGACTTTTCGTATTCGAAGAACATTCAATATTTCATATTTTTCATATTTTAAAGTACATAATATTTTTTTGACTTACTTGTCTCGATTTCTGATCGTTCTTTACTATCCGATTCCTTAGCACTTCCCGATTTTTCGTCAGGAGACGCTCTTCCTGGAGAAAGAGTCTTTTCTACAGTCAACATCGATTCCGTTGATAATATGCCCGTAGATGTTTCATCGTGCTTGTTCAATTCTTCATCCTCTTTCGATTCAGCATCTTCGGTTGATTCAAAGCTCTCTTTGGTGGATGCTGTTTTCACAGATACCTGTTTCGTCAAAGTTTCCCCTTTTTCTTCACCTGTTAGATCTGCGATTTTATCCTTTGAACTACTCGCAGTTGCACCTTCTTCTGATTGTCTCGAAGACAGTGTTTTCGATTCTTCCGATAAAGTCTTTTTCATGGCAGTTTTTAGGGTTTCCTCTCTCTTCGAATCTTCGGAAATGGATTTTCCGTCCTCTTCGTCTACGGTAACAGAATGTTGAGAAACGTCCTTTTGATCAGAAACAGATTGCTGATCAGCTTTCTCTTCGTCTTTAGAACTGTCTCTCTTCTCGCTGATGAAATCTTCAGTAGCACCAGGTTCCATACTTAAATGGGATGATTCGTCAAATATTTTATCCTCGTCCACTTTTTGCCTTTCGTGTGTATCGTCCTCGGATGTATCTAACCTATCTGAAAGATTACTATAGCCAGTGTCAGGCAAACATAGATTTATACTAATGTATTTCACAAATTCTGTATCCTCCTTGCAATATCTGATCTTTATCTAATGGAACTTACCTTGCGTCTTATCACTCGTTTCCTTGACTTTCTCGTTCTCATCTTGGATCTCTTCAGTAACACTGAGAAGAGAATTTTCTTGCACCGTTTCTTGCACTCCCTCTCCAGAGTCTTGCTTATCCATTTTGTGCGGCAATATCATCTCATTTTTATCGGAAGTAGTCATATCTTTAGAAATTTCCTTCGTTTCCTCTGTCTCTATTGCTTTCTTTTTCAAAATGTCTTCATAGCTGACCTCTTTCGCTGTCTCCAACGTTGCTTTCGGAGTGTCAGGCATTTGGTCCTTGTGAACCATCGCCGTGACAATCACTTGCTCCACAGTTTCCTGACTGGTGCTATCGGTCGCGTCTCTGCGATATCGAGATTCTATTATCCTCTCGTCAACTTCATTCCTCTCGAATGGTGCTCCCGAGGTATGCACTGGCTCTTTTGCCACTGCGCTTCTGCCTTTCTTATGGGGCGAATCGTCTCGATCCACTGTACTTTCATCGGATATCTTTGATTTACCGGATCTGGACATCTTCCTAGAGCTACGTTTATGCATTTTAGTCAGTTTCGTCTCCTTTGTGCGTTCTCTAGGAGTCTTCGATCTTCTTCCGGATACCACCTTTTCACATTTTTTTTCCAACGATTTCTTCACTACGATCACCTCCAAACTATCGTCACTTACGCTTTGATCGTTGTCATCGTCCTCTTTCTTCGAGCTATCTTTGGCTGCCGTTTCGTTGGAGCTCTTACTCTTGTCCTTTCTTGCTTCCTGCTGCAATTTTGCGCGTTGCCGTTGGACAGTTGCCTCATTTTCGTCGTGAGAATAGTCACAGCTGTCAGATTCGGTCGACGAATCTGAATATTCATGCTTATGACTCATAGATACTCTTCTGCTTCGTTTTCTTCGCAGATTGCACTCGCCATTATTATCATATCTATCAATTTTTAATGACAATTTAAGTAAATTTGGTACTTTATATTAGGTGTACAACTTTGCTTCCGCCGTTTTTCTGTAGATGGCTTTAGCGGTAGGTGGTGGTCGAAATAAATAGATCATAGATGTCATACAATATACTTGGGCATCTGTCAACATAACCCCATAGAAACATTAGTCGATTTGTGACACCATCATAAAGTTATTCTCAATTGAAAATGTCAGTTTACGAGCCAAATTCTCGTCATTTGCGGGAGGTTTTAATTTTCTGCTTCAATATGGAGAAATCTGCGGCTGAGGCTCATCGAATGCTCTCAGATACTTATGGTGAGGTCGCTATTAGTGAAAGAACGTGTCGTGAGTGGTTTCAACACTTCAAGAATAGTGATTTTGACGTCGAAGACCGGCATAGCGGTGGAAGAAAGAAGATTGTATTAAAACCGACTGAAACAATCATAGGCGATCGGTATCGAACGCAATTGATGCGTTTGAACCGAGCATTGAAAGACAAACGGGCCGCAATACAACGAGAGACACGATAAAGTGATTTTGCAGCATGACAATGCTCGACCTCATGTTGTGAAAGTGGTCAAGACATACTTGGAAACGTTGAAATGGGAAGTCCTACCCCACCCGCTGTATTGTCCAGACGTTGCTCCCTCTGATTATCACTTGTTTCGATCAATGGCACACGGCCTGGCTGACCAGCACTTCCAGTCTTATGAAGAAGTAAAAAATTGGATCGATTCGTGGATCGCCTCAAAATATGATCAGTTTTTTCGACGCGGGATTCATATGCTGCCCGAAAGATGGGAGAAAGTAGTGGCCAGCGATGGACAATACTTTGAATCATAAATGTATAACTAGTTTTTTACAATAAAGCCTCGAATTTCGGAAAAAAAAACGGCGGAAGCAAAGTTGTACACCTAATATAATAATGCAATGCGATTTTAATTAATACAAGAAGATTTAAAAAGTAACTTTATCTTTCCCTTTCTTTTTCTACTTATCTTGTTATATTTAATCGTCAGAATTTTTTAGAAAATTAATTTTTACCGATTGATATTCTAAAAAGTGCTAATTTCACAAATTGAGAATATTGAAAGTTTCCATATAATAACTTGTAAAAAAGGGTTCTTTATGAACACTCCTCGTATTATTTTACGTCGCATTGATAAAACGTTATTTGCATTATTTTACCGCGCGGATTCGCTTCGAGCTCTTCTTTCATCTTTTTTCGTGGACATCTTCGATAGTCGCACTTCCTCTTCGCTGAAACTTCGACTATCCCGACGCGCTAGCTTCTTTGAATTACTCTTCCGCCGCGTTCTCCTCTCTATCCATCGCTCCTCGTAGTAAAGCTCAGGATGTCTGTGCCTTCTGTGACCTTTTCTGCAAGGACTACTATCGCTCGGAGAGCTACTCTCGTTATGTTTCACTCGAAACTTTGCTGTGAAGACTAAAATCGTTTCAGTGACTTACCTAGTTACTCAATAATATATCACTATCACATAAATTTTTTATAAACGCATAGAGAAAATATCAATTTTTAAATGATGAAATTTTAACGTTTACGTTAATAAAGTCATGTCTCGTTAAAAATATATAATACAAATAAATTTTGCAACACAAACACAATTTATTATCATTTTAAATTGCTTCCCAACCAGATTCATCAAATGTCTATAGATTATACCTAATCTGACCTTTGTTTGGTGCGGTTTTGTGAGTCCTCAACTGCTGAGCCGTACAACCACCGTGCATCTGGATCAGTTTTGCGCAATCTCGGTGCCCTCTGTAAAGGGCCGCGTCCAACGGGGTCATCGAGTTGCCCTTGCTAGTCCTGAGAACAGCGTTAATTCTCGCGCCGTGATCCAGAAGGACCTTGCACGCGTCCAAGTAACCGTGCAAGGCCGCGACGTGAAGAGGCGTCTTGCCATCGTGGGTAGCGACGTCCAATGTGCTCGGTCTCCTCTTCGCCAGCCACTTTATCAGCTCGATTCTACCGGATGCTACAGCCTCGTGTCCAATCCCCGTACCTCGTACGGTTCTGGCGTGAAGCGAACCACCGTGTTGGCTTAGAATCTTCAAGGTCTCCAACTGTCCCTTGGCCGCGGCGCAAAGCGCCGGTCTGAAGACAAGCGTGACAGTCTCTTGGAAATTGGTACTTTTGATTAGAATCAAAATATATAACCGATCAAACTAGATATATAGACTACAATAGTGTAATGTTATTTTCCCAGCAAACACCAAGTAACATTTATATAAGTGTTAGCTGCAATTTCTCACTTAATAATAAAACCGTTACATGTTATGTAACTGTTACATAACATATAACAGTTATATTGTTGAGTGGGAAATTATAACTAACAGTTATATAACTGTTATTTGATGTTTGCTGGGTTATAAAATCTTATATATATATTTTTTAGAATTTTTAGAATATTTAGAAGAAGATATGTCTCTCTAGGAAGACTAGTAGCTTTTCGTAATCTTACGTTCTACCCTTTCGATCCTGACGATTGGGATCCGCGCCGAGTTTAAGGATAAGCGCGGTGGCATCAGCGTGACCCAAAGTGGCAGCGTAGTGTAAAGCGGAGCAACCGTTATCGTCCACGTGGTCGGGATGAGATCCACACAAGTTGATCAACGCTTCCACGCACCTTGCGTGGCCCCGGGAAGCCGCGCAATGAAGCGCTGTCAATCCATCTTTGTCCGAAGTACCCGCGGCCGCCGATCCTCCAGCTCTGAATCATTCATAGGAGGTTCATAAATACATTTCCCTTACATTGTCACTCAGGATCCAAAGTGGAATAATTTCACGAGAAGGATTAATTTCGAATCTTTTTACAACTTTCATCAAAATCGAGATAGACCGACATTTGGTGAAAAACTAACTAAGACAATTGTGACGACCAATCATCTACCTTGCCAAAGCCAATACGGCCTCCACGCTACCCGCGCTCGCCGCCCACAAGATTGGCTGTCGTCCATCTTCGTCCTTCGCGTTTACATCCGCGCCGAATTCCAGGAGCGTTTGCAGAACCTTCAGACCGATCTTCTTGGGAACCGCGAGCTCGGCTGTGGCGGCCGCACCGCAACATTGGGCGGCATAATGAAGCGGGGAACCACCACGCAAATCGGGAGTGGAAGGTCGGGCGCCAGCTGCCAAAACTAATCGAACGCATTCCGCTTCTCCGCAAACTGAAAATTATTTTTACAACTTCAATTCTTTTTTTTTCTTTAATATTTCAAGGACTTTGGGAAAGAAGAGAGAATATACAAAGTATCCTTGAAGGATACTTTCTTTAAGCTTTCTTTAAAGTACGCAATCTTGATATTAATTGTTCAAGAATTGTTTCAAACTTATGTTCTCATGCAGACACGATGCAAATATCTTGGATAGAACACAGTGTTCCCCTTTTGGAAGGTCAAATTGTCCGCGGTCGTACATTAAACTCTCTTAAGAGCTGGATGACAGGTAAAATGCAGAGCGCGTATCGTTCCCTCCAATCTTCGGGGAGATGATGGCGTGTAGTGGTCAAGTAAGGTCAGTAGGTCGTCCTGCATGACGTCATTTCGGTCTGCTAACGATCACGCGAGGACACGTATTATCGCGATCACTTGAGCGAGTTGATCATAGTTATGTCCTCAAGTTATTTGTGTAAAAGTTACAAATACATGTAAAAATGTTCCTTCATTCAAAAACTTGATCTAAAATAGCAGATCTCTATAATTGTGATGATTAAAAATCGAAAAGGATTAATTTATTTTCAGCCTCAGCGGATCGAAATTTAATATAACAAGATAAAATTCCGTTACAAATTCTCACAACAGTATACGAGTATAGTCTATCTGCTATCTTGAAGAATATATATTCACTACAATAAAGTAAAGTATCAAACTAATCTATCGATCTGATGCAGTCTGCGAACTCTCGTGTTTGTGAGAAATATTTTTCTACCTCAGATATATCAGGTATAAGTAAGACATATACCTGTGGCCCAATGAAGAACACTGTGTCCCTCGAGGTCCTTGGCGTTGACATCGGCACCGTTCGCTAAGAGGACCGCGACCAGCTGGGTGTCGCCGGCGATGACCGCCAGGTGAAGTGGCGTGTGACCCTCAGCGTCCGGAGCGTTCACCAATTCCGGTGCCGCCGCGGCAACCGCACCTCCAGTTCCCGCGTCCATGCAATAATGGAGAGCGTTTCTTAACGTGCGATCTCTGTAAGCGACCGTTTCCCCCTGTTCCTTCAGCAATCTCAACACCCTCGTTCTGTCGCCCTGTTGACAGGCGTGCATCAAGGGTGTAGCGCCTATGTGTAGCACTCTGGAACAGAGAGAGCTTCTAGAGAATGAACCCTGCCCATACAGCATAGAACATTGCAGCAATATTGCAGTAACGTTGTAATATTGCTGCAATATTTTTAATATTACAGCAACATTGTAATATTGCTACAATGTTACAATATTGTAGCAATATTATAATATCGTTGCAATGTTTGTGACATTACAGCAATATTGCAGCAACATTGTAATATTGCTACAATGTTACAACAATATTGTAGCAACATTATAATATCGCTGCAATGTTTGTGACATTACAGCAATATTGCAGCAACATTTTAATATTGCTACAATATTACAACAATATTGTAATATTCCTGCAATGTTTTTAATATTACAGCAATATTGTAGCAATATTGCAGCAACATTGTAATATTGCTACAATGTTACAACAATATTGTAGCAACATTATAATATCGCTGCAATGTTTATGACATTACAGCAATATTGCAACAACATTTTAATATTGCTACTATGTTACAACAATATTGCAGCAGCATTGTAATATTGCTACGTTATTGTTGTAACATTACAGAAATATTGCAGCAACATTGTAATATTGTTGCAATGTTACAACAATATTGCAGTAATATTACAATATTGCTGTAATGTTATAACAATATTCTGTACTGTATAGGTGATTGTCTAAACTGACAACTCACTGATTACTCAATATTATCATAGCAATCGTTTAAATTTCGAATCCTCAAGTAGATTGATTCTTGCAAATGAAACTAGAGAGATTCAAAATTTAAGCGGTTGGGAATCAATATGGAATAACTTGGCCAGCATCTCTATTACCTGTAAGGCCTCTTCTTGCGATGATCCTGATGTGTACGATGATTCGGATACGGTGTCAGCGGGGGCAAGGACACGTCGACCACACGTTCCGTTCTCTTCTGAGGCTGAGGCTTCTCCTGCGGCTTCAACGGGATCGGCGGTGTCTTAGTGTCCATGCCCGTCTCTGGCACCTACCCCCGACTACGTCGACCGGTCGCGCCAGGACATCCTCGGACCTCTCGACGGATTGAGCTCATCGCGTCGAAAAGGACGCTCGATCCTTCTACCCGAGTAAAATAGTAGCTTGAAGAAGATTGCAATTGTAACCCAGCAAACACCAAGCAACAATTATATAACTGTTAGTTATAATTCAACAATGTAACTGTTACATGTTATATAACTGTTATATGTTAAATAACAATTATATTATTGAATGGGAAATTGTAACAATTATATAAGCTTGCTGTGAAGCAAGTTTATTGCAAACTGGATGATACTCGAAATTAGGTTTGACTACTATAGCTGCTAATAGACGAATATATATATTTGAATTTAATAGTAATCAAATTAATATTAAATAATCAAGTTAATAGATGATTAAAATGATTAATATTTCGAGATTATCCGAGATTATTTTGCAACACGATGCACAATGATAAATGAAGCTAGTAAAATTAAAAATATCGACTCAGATGTCTGCGCTGAAGACACGTCGCCGTAAAATAGCTAGATTCTTATCCTGAAGTGTGTAGCCCCATTAAAGTACGACCCAAATTTTCGATCCTAAATCAAAGCTGACCACGTGGTGGACTGACCAGGTCACTCGCTACCATAGAAACCGATGGTCACAACACGCGGCTACCTATAAAGAACCATATAATGGCTGATACGACGGCAAGGTCGCCACGTGTCGAATTCTAATCTTCACCTGGCGTGGATCGTCCCGCGAGCTGTCAAGAAACTGATTACTTAAAATAACAGACTGTTTAACCTCGGTATGCATAGCGTGGATCTTATAGACTCGACGTAAAGGGAGCAAAAGTTTCATTATTTTTTTTTTCTGAAATCCGATTCATTTAACTTGCCTTGAATGACTTGCTCCTATTTGATCACAGATATGTTAAATTATTAAAATCAAAAATGTTTCTTCCTATCAAATCAAAATAATTTTTCATTGAAATTTAATAACCTGCAAATATTTTTAAACTCATGTTATATAGAAAGAGTATGATCCCAGCAAACACCAAATAACATTTATATAATTGTTAGTTGTAATTTCCCACTCGACAATATAACTGTTAACATGTTATGCAACAGTTACATAACATGTAACAGTTATATAACTGTTATATAACTGTTATTTGGTGTTTGCTGGGGATAAACTTAAAATTTTATAAAGTAGATATTGCAATTTTTCAAAGTTAATTGTGTAACATTTTCTGTATAAATAATATAAATTCAGAAGATCTAAACTTTATTTTAAAAAATTTGCGGATTATAATTATGTTCGTGTCTACCCCAAAAAATGGTTTATTGAAACTATTTTTTCATGATATTATTGTTTCTTATATACAATATAATAAGAGGCAGCATCTTATATATTTATATATTTTTAATTAAAAATAATGTCTCGTTTAATCAATTATTAGAAAAGTAATTAGTGTTGGGCTATTCTCGTGAGAATTTGCATAGAAATATCCGCTCATGAATTCGATATTGTAAATAGTATAGTAATCTCACGAAACAATACTTTATTCATTTATTTACGATAAAATACAATATATTCTATTATTTATATGTGTCAATAATAGCGTTTGTTACAAAGAGATATAATTGTTTGAAATGAATCAATTAGATTACTTTTCTTAGTGTGAGATAAATTCTATGTTGTATATATTCCAGCAAACCCCAAGTAATAGTTATATAATTGTTACTTATAATTTCCCACTCAACAATAAAATTGTTATTTAACACATAACAGTTATATAACAGTTATATATTGTTGAGTAGGAAATTATAACTAACAGTTATAAATGTTATTTGGCGATTGCTGGGAAGATTTATTGAATTTTCACAAACTCAAATTGCAAACAAGTAGCTTCTAAAAAAACTTAAATTTTAAGAACAAATGTCTACCTGATAAACCTTGAAATTAAAATTTTATTGAAATCCACTTGTCAAAATTAATTAAAGAACGTAATTTCGTCATCCATTCTCTCAGTTTTTAATCATTAATTATTAGAATAACATGAAAGCTATGTCTCATATTTGTATTGAGGGAATCGACCCCAGATCGGTCGAACAAGAGATTTCTCGCGCAGTTTTATATCTTGCGATACGTAACGTGCAACGAACTCACACCGTGCGATGCGGCGATGACTGGAAATCGTTATTTCGTTGATTCACCATGCCGCACATCGATCGTTATTGCTCCGTTAATAATTCGCCGAGACCTTCGTACTTCGTGATGTTGCGTCATTAATATTTAACAGTAACATCTCTCCGCGTTACGTGCACCTCTCATACGCCTCAAATATCACGTGTGCTTATTGTTTGCGAGATCCGAATTGGCAACCGATCGAAATACGGTGCATAAATCATGTGCACGTTTGCCGACACAAGTTGGAAAAATAAAACAGCTATTCTCTCTCATTCTTGTTCCACGAAACATATTTCTTTGCTTCGCGCAATAAATGATGTACACAAATCAGCGGATAAAATCTATTGATATATAATAGAAGTCATAGGAAAATATGGAAACTATATTTCTGTATTTTTTGTTTCCACAACAATTTCTTCAGAAACTTTCGACATTAAAATAATTGAAAAATCATTTTAAAATAATTTTAAAAATAATTTAAAATAATAATAAATTATAAAAATTATAAAAATAATAATAAATTAAAATAATTTTTAAAAATAATAAAAACCTTTGTAAATTAATAATCGAAAAATTAATTAAAAATTAAAAATAATAAAATATAAAATATAAATTAATGCAATTAATGAAAAAGGCATCAAATTCAGGATATTATATTTCAAATAGAAAATAGAGTAATATAACTTTAACATAAATACAATAATGTGTTAATTAATTGTTTTACTTTTCATCTTTTGCAGAAAATTATTTGCACATATAAAAATAGGAAAATTACAAGCAAGATAATTCTTTTATGATACAACAGAAGCAAGAT
Source organism: Camponotus floridanus (assembly GCF_003227725.1). Lineage (NCBI taxonomy): Eukaryota > Metazoa > Arthropoda > Insecta > Hymenoptera > Formicidae > Camponotus > Camponotus floridanus. The sequence goes on along the minus strand of NW_020229459.1, from coordinate 1,770,413 downwards.
AATTCTTTTATGATAAAACAGAAATTATATTAATGATATAATTATATAGAGAAATGTGTAACCTTTTTATGACATCTAACAATCTAACAAATATACAAGAATTTAATCGATTCTCGTTCTAGTTATGATATTCAATGTGCATATTTAATTAGTGTTCTTACCTTCTCGAATTACGGAATTAAAGCTTTTGTTTGCTTATCATTACGAATGGCGCGAGATTTCAAAAAGTCAAAGCTCGGTCAAACGTCAAATGTTGCTCCGGCCACGAGGTCGACTCATTATGACAACAGTGAAACGCACCTTTGGAGAGTGGAGAGCGCACTGAACGAACGCTCTGCATTAGCACGAGTAAGTTAATGTAAGGGTTGCTTAGCTACCACCGCGTCTCAGTAACGTACCGATAAAAACAGACCCGGATATTATCGAGTTCGAAAAGAGATTAATGTCAGACCTTGTGTTTTCTTATTAAAGATAGAAAAAGAAAAGCTCAGAATTCTTTAAAATAGAATTTAAAAAAATTTTTCAAAGTAAGAAAAATCTACTAAAGCCATTAAAAGTAATAAAAATTGATAAAAACTATTCTTTGTTAAACTAAAAAAATTTTGTTTTAATAAAAAATCAAAAGATGGAAATTATATTTATTGAAAAAGTAAAAAACCATTTTTTTCCAAGGAAATGAAAAGTGTATTAGAGCAAACGACGATTATATTTCGATTAATCAAAATTATTTCAGAATTGCACAAGGCATTGTTGTATGATTATACTTGACAAATGAGATAAATTGTATTTTCCATGATAGAAAACCATATATTTGACAGCAACTAATAACTGGGGGTATAGCTCAGTGGTAGAGCATTCGACTGCAGATCGAGAGGTCCCCGGTTCAAACCCGGGTGCCCCCTCGCGAGCTATTTTTTTTCGTCATAGTGTATATTTTTCTTAAAAATATTTAATCAAAACATTATTTTGTAATTACTTATTTTTTTAAATATATATCATATGTATACGTGTATACAAAATTCCAAATTCGATAATATTATTATTACTTCTCTTATATAAAAAACAGGAACAATAAACAAATCTCGTTTAATTTTTACATTTTATTATCAATTTAATCAAAAATTTAGTACAAAATCATATTAATAGTATTTGTAGCAAATGTTTAATTTTTCTTAATGATCATGTGTCTATCTTAATATCCTCCTTTAGAGAAAATATTTGAAAAAATATTTATTAATAAAAGAACTTTTTTATATTTTATTTTTAATTTATTTATAATGTTATAACGAGAAGTTATAGATAATCGATAAAGTGATAAAAAATTACGGAGTTGATCCCATAATAAATCAACTGATTCACTAATTGCTCTTCCTCCTCTTTTATAAATGTAAAATTATATTCAACAAAACATATATATGAAAAAACAATGTAATAAAATATAAAGTTATACTATAAATTTAATTTTGTGCGTACTTAAACATTTGAAAGAGAATATTAGAAAAAAAATACAAGAAAAGTTTAGTACCAAAATTATAGTACTTAATATCTCTTCAATTAAAAAAACAAATTGAAAGTGAATAATATCTGCTATTACTATTTATCCTAATATTGCTATATTATTGAATTTGAAATTACTTTAAAATTATATTCTATTGATAGCATCACTCTCAGTCTTTCAATGCAATAGCTTTTAGTATTAGCACAAATATGAAGACATTATATATAGCTTTTTATCAATCTTGTCGCTTCACTTTTTCTCTCTTAAAGTTCATTCATCTTTTCACTATAATTCTCAACAATTATTGTCAATATATATATAATTTTATATAAAGAGTAATATCTTAAGAGTACTTGGAAGACTTAACAATATAGTCATTTATAAATTTTACTTTGTTATGTGTATATAAAAAATAAATTTTATAATATATATATATATATATATATATATATATATATATATATATATTCGTTGCTTTATATATAAGGCAATTTGTGTGAAAATTATATATATATATATAAGATCTAATTTCTCAATCAATATCCATCTTGTACGCTCATTAAAAAATCGAGTGTTATTTGCAGGAGCATTTTGTCATGTATGAGAGATGTTATACTGCTGCGACCCAGAGGAGATTTCAATATTTATGCCTAATCTTAAGAAAATCGATAATGTTCTGCAATATGATTCATCATATCTTGAAAAGCCGTGGAGATTGATGTTCCAAATTTCTGTCTCCACAAGTGTCTAGCAATGATATGTTGGCCTACAGTGTGCGTAGCTTCTTGAACTTCCTCACAGATTTCAATGGCGTTTTGCCAAATTGTTTCTTAAAAATGAATGAGAATGGATAATTTACGCGAAAATTGTTTAGGCAGATAGAAAAATATATACAAAAACATTTGTGTAATTGCAACATTATTGTATAAAGAAAAATAGTTACCAAGATTATCAAGAAGTTTACTTTTACCAGGTGGATCAAATTTTTGTAATTGTTCAATACTGATAATCTTATATTGCCTTAAACTCTGTAAAGATTCGTAACTACAGCAGGAAGCACGATCATTTGCTACTATATAACTTCCTGGTACTGTGTGCTTCGCAATTTCCTTTAAAGCTTCTTTTACCATGTTACACTTGTTGACCCCCTGTTGTAATTTGTCAATCTTTTGTGGCTGTAAATAGCACAAAATTAAGACAATTTACACAGCGATTAATATTTACATGATGTTATTTATCATATGGTAAATAAAATAATAGCAATTATTAATTACACATTTCATTACCTCTGGTACAGCTTCAATCATATGCAACCATATGCGAGGAGGTATAGCATTCGCTTCTGCAATGCATATTATTGTATGTGAATTATTATTGCGTTTTTTGGCAGAGTTTAGATCCGGTTGATGCTCCATCATACAACCACCAGGAAATTCATCCACTATTAATATTGCACCTTCACCGCCTAATAACCAATCCTCTGGATGTTTCTTCATGTAGATTGCGGAAAGTTCGTCACATCGATCATATATTTTTTTAACTACATATTTCTTGATATCTGCAATAATACAAATATATGCATTTGACTGTAAATAATATTTTTTAATGTATCACCTAAAATATTTGTGATATAATTTGTAAATAAGAACCTAAGCATGAAGCAATAATTTCGCAGGGAATATCTTGACACCATCCTAATATCAATTGAAGGCACATTTTCAGGTCACATTTTATTCCAAAAAAGAAGGATTTTTCCCTTATCGACAGCTTCCTCAAACAGCCAGGGCAAGACCAAATGTACTTGTCTATGATTCTCGCGGGATTCCACACTAAACTACGTCCATCACATTCCAAATTGGGACAGTTGGAAACTGTAGGGATTAGACTCATTTCTTTTAACCAACTGCACAATTCTCCCTCGTGGCCTTTCTGCAACATTGGCCGTACAACAACATCAAATAATCCTCCTCCATCGCTAAAACTTTCCAAACTTCCCGTTCTGTAAAAATTTGTATTACAGGTCAAACGCAATCATTGAACTGAGTTATAATTTTCTATAAATAATATAAATTGTAAATGGCAATATTTTATTTATATAAGATGATTTTATTTATGTAAGAACAAGGATCTCTCTTTGTCTTTCTCTCATAATCAGAGCAAGTGACAGGAATTATATATAATAATCACATAGCTGTCATTTGATAGTTTCGATATTTTATATTTTTATATTTTTTTTATATTTTTATATTTTATATTTTTTTATGAAAATTATTTGTTGAGGTTTGTTTTTTAGAAAAACAATTTTGCGGAGGGAAAATTATTGTAAATTAGTTTTAAAGATTTTTTCATTAAACATTTTCTTGCATACAAGGTAGAATATTTTTTATGTACTTGGCGTATTTTTTTAATCTTTCTTTAGAGAGATTTGATGATTTTAATTACCTTGAATTCTTAACTTTTGCGTTCCTCATCATTAATCTTAAAGTAATAAACAGCGTTCAACAGATATATGTGTAATAACGATAAATAAAAATTCGCCCACGTTTATACACTAAAAATGAACAAAAAAAAAAACATTAATTATAAGAAATGCTAACAAGAAAAAAATCAAGTTTCTACGATGGAATCCATTGTTATCTGTGCAATATGATGGCACGTCGTTCCCCCTGTCGGCACGTTTGATAAAGCCCGAGACGAGTAGTGCACATGCGTGAAAATGAAGCGCCATTATTTGAAATCGGGCAAAAATAAAAATGTTTAATTTAATCGCTTTTTGTTTATTATATGTTTTTAATAAAATTATATTATTATAATTATTTTATAATTTATTTTATATTTATAATTTATTTTTATATTTATAATTAATTTATTTTATATTTTATATTTATATTTTATATTTATATTTATTTTTTATTTTATATTTATAATATTGAAAAAAGAAAGAAGTGTTGTTGCTTCTCTGCGTTCCAACTATCGCGCGTTGGCTTTTATGCCATTTTCTTTTTGATTTCTTGATTATTTGAGCCAAGTCTCTAATTATTAAATGTTCAATTTAAGTTCTAAAAATAATCCAAAGTGACGTGTATACTTACCCTCAATTTTTCTTGAGACCTTTATCGCGTAAAACGGTTTACGACCTCATATCTGTTTTCGAAAAATCAAAAACAAGTAGAAAAAATACCGATATATTTTATATTAAAAATGTGTCTAAAATTATCCTCGATACTTTGTGGATTGTTTTTTTTTATTTTATTAAGAACACGTTTTACAAAGCAAAATCCTGTGATGGTGGAAGTTGTGGAGGCCACAGAGTGGAGGCTGACAAGACTACGGAATTAATGTATCGATAGGTACGAGGGTAGTTCAAAAAGTTCTCGGCCTAATATAGAAATGTCGCTAAGAATATCAAATGGCTATGATTTTTCTCAAGTTTAATCCCTCAGAGGGCGTACCGCACAGTTTCAGACAGATTCGTTCGCTAGTTTGTTTACTGTGCTCGAGTAAAACAGACAAGATTTGATACTTCTCCAAAAATGGATAAAATTGAATATCGCGCAGTCATAAAATATTTCGTTTTAAAAGGATTAACGGCAACAGAAATAAAAAACGAGCTGGATTCCACTTTGGGAGACTCTTCTCCATCATTTTCAACAGTGAAGAAATGGGCTGCTGAATTTAAACGTGGCCGTTCATCCATCTTTGACGATGAACGTTCGGGTCGCCCGAAAACCGCCACGAATGAGGAAATCATTCAAAAAATCCACGATAGCGTGTTAAATGATCGACGAGTAAAAGTGCGTGAGCTTTCTAACATTGCAAACATCTCAATAGAGCGTGTTCACAATATCTTACATGAACATTTGCATATGAGAAAGCTCTCAGCGCGATGGGTGCCGCGTTTGTTAACGGTCGATCAGAAACGCATTCGAACGAACATTTCTCAAGAGTGCTTGGACTTGTTTAAACGCAATTCAACCGAATTTCTGCGACGATTTATCACTGTCGATGAAACATGGATTCACCATTACACGCCAGAGACGAAACAACAATCAAAACAATGGGTGGAAGCGGATGCTCCAAAGAAGGCAAAAACAGTTCCATCAGCCGGAAAAGTCATGGCGACTGTTTTTTGGGATTCGCAAGGTGTGGTGTTCATAGATTATCTAGAAAAAGGCAAAACCATCAATGGGGAATATTATGCAGCATTGCTGGAGCAATTGAACGATGCTATTAAAACCAAACGTCCTCATTTGGCAAAGAAAAAAGTGCTTTTCCATCACGACAATGCACCCGCTCACACGTCTTCAATTGCAGTTGCAAAGCTCCATGAATTGCGTTTCGAATTGTTACCACACGCACCGTACTCGCCAGATTTAGCTCCCAGTGACTTCTTTTTGTTTCCGAATATGAAAAAATGGCTTGCTGGAAAAAAATTCACGTCAAATGCGGAGGTCATCGCTGAGACGGATGCTTATTTTGGAGGCTTAAGCAAATCGTATTATACTGAGGGTATAAAAAAATTAGAACATCGTTGGTCTAAATGTATTGAGTTGAAAGGGGACTATGTTGAAAAATAAAAAAGATTTTTGCTGGAAATCATGTGTTTTCTTTGCCAGGCCGAGAACTTTTCGAACTACCCTCGTACATGTTCAATTTAATCGGTTTTTGTTATTAAGTTTTTAACAAACTAATATTGAAAAAAAAAGTGTTGTTGGTTCTCTGCGCTCCAACTAATGCCAACTATGCCATTTTCATTTTGATATTTTGAGCCAAGTCTCTAATTATTAAATATTCAATTTAAGTTCTAAAAATAATCCAAAGTGACGTGTATACTTACCCTCAATTTTTCTTGAGACCTTTATCACGTAAAACGCTCTACGCCCTCATATCCGTTTTCGAAAAATCAAAAACAAGAGTAGAAAAAATACCGATATATCTTATATTAAAAATGTGTCTAAAATTATCCTCGATACTTTGTGGATTGTTTTTTTTTATTTTATTAAGAACACGTTTTACAAAGCAAAATCCTGTGATGGTGGAAGTTGTGGAGGCTGAGAAGACTACGGAATTAGTGTATCGATAGGTACATTTTAACAAGGTTCTGAAAAGAGGTGAGTGCGGATAAGGAGATATCGGCACATTAATATAAAAAGTACTCTTTGAGTGACAGCGTGAATATTAGGCCGGCACATTCATTCAACCGTTTGCTCATTCACTCGGTCAATCTGTCGAACAGGTAGGCGGGCAGACATTTTTCTACATACGCATGAATACACTGCACTTTCACATGGATGCACTTGAAAGATCAACGTATGTCTTTGTACGTATGCCTACGTGTGATCTTGTGGAAAAATCGTGCGGAAAAAAAAAACGATCCAGCAAACACCGAGTTATACAGGGTGTATCTTAAAAAGCTGTCACTAAGCAAATAGCGTTATTCCTGATTAAAAACCGAGTCGAAAAGTCCTGAACCATTTTTCTCCATAATGCTTAATAAAGCAGTAATTAACGAGTAAAGTTGCGCCAATAAGGACAAACTTCCTCCTTATCAACGTATGAAGATTTGGATAAGCAAAAAAATAAACTGTTTTGTGTTAATTTTTAAACAATTCATCTTTTCCGAAATCTTTTTAATACTTAAATCTGATTAATTAAATTAATTTAATTATTAATAATTTAATTTAATTATTTAATGAATCTTGGGAAAAAAAAATGGTTCGGGACTTTTCGACTCGGTTTTTAATCAGGAATAACGCTATTTGCTTAGTGGGCGCTTTTTAAGATACACCCTGTATAACTGTCACATGTTATATAACTGTTATGTGTTAAGTAACAATTATATTGCCGAGTGGGAAATTATAACTAACAATTGTATAATTGTTACTTGGTGTTTTGCTGGGGATGGGAGCAGCATTGATATATCGTACAAAGCATTTCGTACAATATATATAAACGGATTATCGCTTAAAATAGGATAAACGCAACAACGCTATCTTCCTGTTAATAATATAACACGTGAAAGAGAAACAATTTTCTATGCAAAAAATCGATTAAACACAACAATTTATATACGAGTTTAATCGTTAAGTATCATGCACAGAGAGAGAGAGAGAGAGAGAAAGGAGAGAGGAAAAGGAAGAGGCAGGGAGGAAGGAAAGAGAAACGCGACTTGTGCTTATCTGATTTTCCCCAATAGCATAAGTGCAAATGCCATTAAATATAATAATTGCCGATAAATTTCACTCTCGTTTCATTTCGATAATCATAACAAGAAGATAGCAACGGAAGAACTCGTCAAGGAATATAGAGAAAATGACAGATCCCAGTATAACCAGCCTGTAATGATGAATCTCCGAAGGAGAGAATCTTTTATGCAAGAACCATACATTGCATTTGAAATGCATTTAAATGTAAATATAAGAAAACGACAACTCGATTATGGATATTCGATCGCGGAGAGAGAGAGAGAGAGAGAGAAAGAGAGAGAAAGAGAGAGAGAGACGTTTCTCTATTTTATTTCGGTGATATCGAATTAATCCTCGATGGGAGGCCTTTTTACTGCGACCATCATTACCAGCAATCTCGTAAATACACAGTTGGATCTTATAAAACATTCACGAACGAGATCGATATTTTATAGGAAACGAACAATCACCCTCACCTCACCCTCCCCCTCCCCTCCCCTCCCCTTTCCTCTATATTTCAGATACATATCATATTACGTGCCTAAGACGCGCACATCCACATACATACACGTACATACGCGGTTCTTCAAGATTTTCACAATGAAAATAATTCAATCGAATCACATCAGACACCCACACACACACACCCTACTCAGCCAATGAAGAAGATAAACTCGTTACAACATGATACTACCGTAGTAACAGTGGCAACTGTTGTCAGACAAACGGATAAACGGACAGTTTGGCAGGCATGATGAACGTAAAACCAAACATGCACACATGTGACAGAAAACTTGACCACTTGTTTCTATATCATCCCCGTCCTCGGGCTCCTGCCTCTCTCATTCACTCGCTCAAATTCCTTCCTCTTCTCTCATTTTCCTTCGCTCTTCTCGCCTCCATTTATTTCTTATTTATTCCTATTTTTCTCTATCCACGAGGTCCTCTATAATAATGTAATATAGGCTTTAGTATTCTATAATGTACGCTAAGTTCTAGGACTACCACTACGCCGTCCCTAGATACAACGTAGCTTCCTTAATTAATATTAGGAATATCGGCAGTGAAATTCCAATGACAGACGCGGCAGGCAGGCAATCAGTCCGGCAAAGTCTGTGGCACTTGCGCTGATCCGGTGCGTGAAAACAGATGAAAACTGATTGTCGGGGTGCCCCGCACGTTTAATTTTTTAACATTCAGTGTTGACATGCACACGATGCCACGCAATGTCTACAAAGATAATGGATCAAAATTAGGAAGGGGGCACCCCATTGCTCGTACCGAGCGATCTCGCTTCCTCATCTCCACCATGGCACCATCGTTATCATGTTCCACCATTACTCGACATTATCGTCTTATTACTCTACCCTTTTCTCCCATTGAAAAATAATTTTTTCTTTACAATACTTGGTGAAATGTGTCCACACATGGGCGAATGCGGATCGCTGCGATCGCCCTTCTTCGCTTGCTCGATTTGACCAGAGGGCAAACCGATGTTGAATCGTCCGAAACGAAGATTACTAAGATTATAAATCACAAATGAAATCACAGACTTTCGTTGGTGGTTCGAATAGAGAGGGGCCGCACATTGCAATTAGAACAACATGTTGTAGGCATTGTCAGGAAAAGTTTGACGAGAGGCACGGAGAACTTGTCTCTCTCTATTCCCCTCCGCTCTTTATTCCCATCCATTCTCCTTGATCATGTGGGCAAGTTCGATTATAAACTTTCCTTCCTTATACTTTTGACTTGATTCGAACGCATGCTCCTAAAAATGTCATATTGAATTATTAATTTTATTGAACTCTCCCATATATTCGAGATTAATTAATATATTTTTATTTATTGGATAACACTAACATATTTCCATCCTAACGTGGTCTTGCAACATTCGCAATAGATATCGGCGACAGCGTGTAACCCAGTTAACAGAACTCGCTCCTCCGCGGGTCCGCAACCTACGTTCACCCTACGTAGTAAATACAATTATAATTTTGCAAAATATTTCTTCATCGCTTATGTAAATGTATATGTTTTAAATATAACTAGGAAAAAAAAAATCAAACTTAACCATTTATTTTAATTCTTCCCAATTAATGATTTACAAATTATTGATATTATTTCTTAATCATAAGTAATAATTGGAGAGACTTGAGAATTTCCATCAATTAAGAAAAAAATCGAGGAAAATAAAAATCTTATCTTTTGCTTATTTACAATTTAATTTCTTTTTTTCTCTATTTTCCTTCACAAAATTTACATTAATTAAATTAATATATTAATTTAAATTTTATAGTTTTATTTTAATTAATTATTTTAATAAATTTTAATAATTACAAAATTTATAAAATTATAATAATTATAAAAAATTATTTTATTTTAAAAATTATTTTAATAAATTTTAAATTTATTTTAATTAATTTTTAATTAATTTAAATTTTATAACTAATGAAATTAATATATGAAATAAATATAAAAAACTCTAATTTTTTTTCTGCCTAATTTGTATACTCAGTTATTAGATTTTTTTCTTGTAACCACTACATTGACTTAATTTTTTAAAAAACTATAAATAACAAGTATAAAAAATATAAAAAATAAATATAAAAAAGACAAAAAAAGAAATATTGCTAAATTAAATTGTTGATAAGAAAAGATTGGCGTCAACTTTATCGATATAATTTTGAGATATCTTGTACATGTGTGTACATTATAAAAATAATGAACGTTAAAGATGTGATGAAAAATTATTCTATTCGATTTACCTATCTTCTTACTAATTATACTTACACGGAATTAAAGAGATAGGCACGACCTTGACTGCCCTGGAAGGACTGAAATGTAAAACGGACAAAACTTAGATTCATTGATAATGTACAATAAAAAAACGGGACATCGAGTTAAGAGACACTCTCCTATTATTAGCTATTATGGAACTATTTATGATGTCGATCGGAAACGCGTGTTTCCGGTAACCGAGTTTCCGGTAACCGAGTTTCCGGACTGTGATTTCTTCAGGCCATTATGGACCTCTTTGGGAGATCATATTATTGCCATACGATAAAGCAAACGATAATAATCTTTCCCAATCGCATCGTGATTGGTTTCTGTCGGCGAGGAAAGGAATTCGATTGGATTAATTTCGATTGAAAATCTTTCCCCAAACAGTTCCATAACAACTCCCTTAATCCCTCATTGCAGATTAAGACGCGAGAAGCAAGAAAAATAAATGCTCTCTTGTAATGCACATCGAGATCAATCAGTTTCTTTATATCCCATTAATCATACTTGTCGATATAGATCAAACATGCCGATAACTTTCATCGACACAAAGATACGAAGATAAAAAGTAACTTTTAATCCGCGTTTTTTTTTCAAGCTTAAGTAATAATTTACATTAATTAAGTTAATATATTAATTTAAATTTTATAATTTTATTTTAATTAATTATTTTAATAAATTTTAATAAATTTTATAAATTTTAAAAATTATAAAATTTATAAAATTATAATTATAATTATAAACAGACTAGTCCCAAATAAAATTTATAAAATTTATAAAATAATAATAAATAAAATTTATAAAATTATAATTATAATTATAAACAGACTAGTCCCAATATCCGATTTGGTATCCCTCTTGAAATCTCGACATATTTTTGAAAGAGAAAAAAACTGCAACAGAGACCGCGTTACTCGCTCGAGTGAGTGCAGCTCACCTTAGAGATGAGTTCGTCGTGATTGGCGAGATGAGCACGGCAGTGAATGCACGAATAAGTGCGGTGACAGGAAGGTAGGTACGCTTGAAAAGTTTTCACCATGGTGGCGTATCCAAGCGAGCGGGACACACTTCGCTCTTTGCTCGCTGCTATCCTCTATCCTCTTGCCTTTTTTCACAGCGCAAGGATGTCCAAGTCTCTGTCTCTCCGCGAGAGGAGGAGAGAGAGAGAGGGGAGAGATTCGCGCTCTATTTTCTCTCTATTTATGTTTTATTTATTTTCCCTTTCTTTTCTTCACGTTCAACGGACACGAAATCGAATTTCTCTCCGAAACGCGGGGTGGTGGTGCGATAGTAGCCCCGTTCACCGCCGCTTCGTGCTCCGATCAGCTGTTGAGCTGGTTCAGACAGCGCCGGTTCGGGGACACCTGTAATAAATAACAAGGGAGATTTACTGAGAAATGCGCAACGTTGATGCTCATTTCGGGTCGATTCTCGCTAACGTCAAGTCGGTCTACAACGGAATCTCGCGACATTTTTTTCTTCCACCTTGTTCTTTATCATTTTTTTTTGGCGTACATCAGACTTGATCGAACCGCTAATTGTGTAAACAAGATTGACAAGTTTGACGTAGATTCGATCGCGCATTGAAAACGTGCACGTATAGCAAATAGATAGCTCACTTTGCGATACGAGTATCGCGAAGTAAGTGATTTTTTACCGCAACGGTTGTATTAGTTTAGAATTCAGCAAACACCAAGTAACATTTATATAACTGTTAGTTGTAATTTCCCACTCAGCAATATAATTGTTACATGTTGTGTAATTGTTACATAACAGTTAGTTGTAATTTTCCATAGTTGTAATTTCCCCACTCAGCAATATGACTGTTATGTAACAGTTACATAACATGCAACAGTTATATTGCTGAGTGGGAAGTTACAACTAATAGTTATGTAAATGTTCCCATACAGCACACAAAGATTGTATACACATATAAAGAAACACATTATACGTTTTCGCTCTGTTAAAACGTTGCTGCAACATTGCCAAAGTAATATTAAGTAAAATAATGTCTCTGTATTATTTTTGCAACATTACACTGCAGTGAGCAATATTGTAACATTGCAGCAATCTTTCACCGCAATATTGCAACGTCGCAAATTCACTGCAAAATGTTGCTGCACCATTGTTGTGGGATTGCAGCAACATTAAAGTGTCCACTTTTAGGAATATTACAATGTAAGACTGTAGCAATGTTGTGTAACGTATTTGTAATATTAAAACGCGTTTTGCTACAATTGCAGACGCCGTTTTAAATTTAATAAATAAACTTTGAAAACATAAAAAAACGTTTAAGAAAGATCGGAAAAAATGCCTTTAAGAAAACATCTATTAGTGTTTTTTATTAGATGTTTCTTAAATATTTATCTCAATAATATATATATAAAATTATTTTACATACATTCGACACCAGAATATTTTAATACGCAAATGAATTATTTCCTATTTACCCATTCAATTGAAAAAAATCTGTTTAATATTCTGAAACCCAATGAGAGATCCAGATTATTAAACAAATTATTTGTTTAATAATCTAGATCCCTCATTAGGATTCAGAATATTAAATAAACCAAGTCAGTTTATTAGAAATTAAACTGACACAAGACAAGAAATATAATTAGTCCTTTGTAGACCTTATATCCACTTTAGATGAATTAGAAACCGAGTTAGTTAAATTTGGTGTCGCCGCGTAGCAGCAAGTAAAGAAACACATGTTATACGTTTTCGCTCTGTTAAAACGTTGCTGCAACATTGCCAAATATTACAAAATAATGTCTCTGCATTATTTTTGCAACATTACACAGCAGTGAGCAATATTGTAACAGTGCAGCAATGTTGATGCAAGCTTCTGTGCTGTATGGGTTACTTACTGATATTTGCTGGGAAACTAATTCTGCTGTTATAAGCTCTGCAATTTTCACGAGAAACGTATCGATCCGTGGATTACGCGATGAATGTCTCCAATAAACTGCATTACGAAGGTTGTAAATAGAACAAATAATGCGTAAATAGCTTTTGTATAGCTTCGTCTTCGAAAGTCTTTATTTCGTCAATAAATGTCACTCTTTCGCTCTTTCCTTCCTCTTCGCTCTTATCTTGTTTTTTTTTATTTTCACGAAAAAAAAAAAGAAAAAACACCGCCGGGGCGACTGGGTGGGGGGAGCGCAATGACAGCTGCGGAAATGACGTTGAAAGCGAAGCGAGGCGTAGCTTTCAAAGGCAATTGCATCGACGTATGTGCTACACACGTGCTGGCGCGCGTTCAAACAAAGAGACAAGGACGTTATTATGAATCGTTAAAGATAGAGGCTTTTTTCTTCTGCGCGCGAGAGGCGAACAGAGACACGCGAGTCTCCTTCTTATTCCTCCCTGGAACGGATGTCGGACGCTTTGTAAATGCTAATCGCGCACTCGCTTCTCCGCAAAATCACCGCTAATCGGAATTGATTCCCTCGCCGTGACCTCGCGGAGACTCAACTGGAGCTGGTCGAACACGTCGAGTACACTTGAATACGTACACTTGAGTAACAACGTTAAGACACTTTGAGGAAGACGATAATTTTTTAACATCGACCGATTAGCGAAGTATGTAAGTATATTGAAATTTATTCGCGAATATACATGAATTCAAGTGGATCTCGTCTCGTTTGTTGGCTCGTGCGAAGAGGAGAACGGGAACGAGTTTCCTAACGGATTGCCGAGAACAAAGAGACCGGGACTTTGGAGTCAATATACTAGTCAAGGTCATTGCTACTTATTGTAGACGCACCGGCGTCTTTTTTTATTCTTTCTCTCTTCGCGCAAGTACACATGCGAGAAGGAGGAAGGAGAGAGAGAAAGAGACTGGCTCAGCAACTCGCCAAGATTCCTGCAGCGGTCGACTAAAGAGAGGAAACTTGTGTGCGCATCTGAGAAAATTTTATCTAATTCATATCTCTCGTAGCAAGTAAAATAAAATTATCTATTCGTACACGAATGTCTTGAAGATGAAAGAAAAAGATTTTTTTTTTCAAAAATTCTTGATGGAATTTAAAGGATGAAAAAAATCCTTATAAACGCATTACTCGTCCCACAGCTCAGAACATTGTTGTAACATTACAGCAATATTGCAGCAACATTGTAATATTGTTGCAATGCTTTTAATATTACAGCAAAATTGCAGCAACATTGTAATATTGCTGCAATGTTTGTAATATTACTGCAATATTGCAGCAATATTGCTACAATGTTACAACAATATTGCAGCAAATTATAATATCACTGCAATGTTTGTGACATTACAGCAACATTGTAATATTGCTGTTATATTACAACAATATTCTGTGCTGTATGGGCGTATATTTTTACTAATCTGTTGTCAAAACATATATGATGTCTTGTTGAAAATATATAAATTTTAGTGAAAACATTATAGTTGGAAAACATAAGTTGACATAATTGATTAGGAAATATTCTTATCGGTCATAAACATCGATCGTAATTTTACCTCAGCGATATCGCGCAAAGTCCACATGATACTTTGAAAGAAACCTAATAAAGTACGAGCGCCCCGGGTAACTCGGAGAGAAATGATCGAGGGGTTGACGACCGAGGACCCAAGTGCGGGGGACAAAGACCCCTCTCCTCCCGCTTCGCTTCCAGTTATTTATAAACTGCCTTCTGTGTGCAAGAGAATTTACGCGAGTCGTTCACCCTTCACCCCGCATTAGCTACATTACACAAACGAAGATCGAATGGGCGGGTGCCATTGCCCTCGTCGCACGTTGTCGCAACGCACTGATTACGACGCAGGGAAAAGGCAGGGGGGAAGACGACGAAGACCGAGAGAGAGAGAGAGAAACCTTGAAAAATCCTGCTCAAATCACTGACCTCGAAATCACGATCGAGAAATATATTCCAAACAATACGAAAGAACTCAAGCGAGCTAATGATTCATTAATTTTCAACGCGCTTCCGTAAACAGATAACAAACAGGTCTGAAGGACCCGTGGCTCTCGAGACGGAATAAATTGTCGACGAGGAAAATGACGAAAGGAAATAATGAAATAAAAAAAAACCAAGACAACAAAGAGGTCCATACAGCACAGAAAATTGCAGCAATATTACAATATTGCTGCAATGTCACAGCAATATTACAATTTGCTGTAATATTGCTGCACTGTTCTGTACTCTCTAAAAGTGAATCAGTGTACTATCACTGTAAATCAGTGATATTTTATTGAAAGAATCAGTTAATAATTTTGACTGTTTCAATCAGTAATATTTCTTTCTATCGTCAGCAATATTAAACTATAATTCATCTCTTTATCATTTTCATTAAGTCGTCAGACATTTATTTGTCCGACTTATATAAGATCGATTTAACACCTGAAGCCTCTCTATTGAGATTGTATCAGAAATTAAATCGAAATAATACTTCTAATTTTATCTGTCGCTCTTTGCAAACTTTATATAATGCTTATGATTAAAACTAAGTACGAGAGAGATAGCGATTACTGGTTTTACAGTGGTAGCGGTAAACGAACAAACTAGCGATTACTGGTTTTACAGTGAAATTTACTGGTTTTATAGTGAATTTTATTTTAACAAAATAACAAGAAAATAAGCGTTTCCACTGAAAATCAATAAAATACTCACTGATTCTCAATGAAATCTTATTTTACTGTTTAAATTAGTGATATTTTTACTGATTCACTTTTAGAGAGTATGGGGGATAAGGAACCGCGTCTCCCGAAATGGAACCGTGGAACGGGGAGGGGATATAGTAAGGGATAATAAATGGGTTAAGAAAAAATAAGATTTATAAATATAGAAAAATTTATATATCAAACTTTGAAGGTTTAAAGTTTAGAAAAATAAACTTAAAATCTTATTTAAATTATAATTATTATTAAAGATAGGAAAAGACTAAAGAATATGATAAGATAGAGTTTTTCAAAGGGATTATATTAATTATAAAGAATAATTTAGATTTTGTGGAATAAAAAAATATTAATAAGGTTATTATATTAATGTAAATATAAATTAAAATGAAAGAATTAATTAATATAATAATTAGAAATAATAAATTAGGAGAATTGAAAATAAATGTAAATACTCTGAATCATTTTAAGAAAAAGAAAGATAGGGGGGGGGGGCAATCTTGCTATATTAAAAAATAGGAATATATATATTAATTGAAAGTTTAAGGATCGTTGAAAAAAAGTGTAGTCGACCAAACTAGCCAGAAATTTTGTTTATTAATACGACGTTTCGACCATATGGTTGTGGTCCTTATCAAGTATATACGATGTAATAATAATCAGGAGACAGGCATAGACGATAATCTTGCAAAACTACACAAGTCACATTAACAAAAAACATTATTTAACTAGATTCGAATTTGAGAGAAACTGATGCGTCCGTGTGAGACTTCGTCAAGAAACTGAAAGTTTAAGGATTGAATATTATAGAAGAAATTATGTGATATTTTTAAAAGTCGAGGAAGAGAAGGAGAGTACGCCAGGAAAGAAACAGGCGTGCAACAGGGAGGCGAGGAAGCAAACAGCGGAGCGCGCGCGCGCGCGCGATTCTGTCGCGCAGTCAGCTGATAGTCCAGTCAGCTGTAAATGTACACAAAACCGTTGTCCAACAGGTTCGCGCGACGCGACGCGACGCGACGCGGCGCGTCGCGACGTCGCGTTCGATCGAAGGCCTGACGGCTCGCAAGGGCACGAAATTCGCCGATTCCCGTTCGTTCCTCGGCGAAAGCCGAGGCGAGGGAGCGACTGAACCGGAAGAGGGAACACGCGAGTATCACGGGGAAATCGATCGTGTCGTTTTAACACGCGCTGCTGCGTATTTCGCGCCAAAATAGGAGCCATGTTTACGCGCAGTTACGAACGAGATCGCTTCGCAACACGTTTTTGCATCGATACGATCGATCGAATAAATTATGCATACCATCTATTAAATAAATAAAGAGGGAAGAAAGGAGGGAGAAGGATGGGAGTTGCATGTGCGGTTTTAATTCATTCGCGCTCCATTGTTCGTCGTTGCACATATTCATTTTCTTCGCAGCGCGGCCATGGAATGCGAAAAACGCATTGTTTTTCGAAAACGAATCGTATTACGCGCAGAATTTTTATAGCCCGTAATTCTGGTTCTTTTTTTTCGACAGCCTTTTTTTTATATTTTCCTCGACAAATCTTCTCTTCTAAAACATCGTATATATTTCCATATTAAATATTATACATTTCTCTGACATAATTAATTAATTTATTGATTTATTTATTAATTTATTAATTATATTAATATTAAATAAAATCTATATATTATTAAAATATATAAAATCTATATATAAAATCCATTATATTATTATATTATATTACAATTATATTATAATTATATTAAAATTATTATATTAATTATATTTTAATACTAAATAAAGTATGATATTTTTAAGTATTTTTTATACTGAATAAAAATCATGAGATATATATTTTTCTTCGCCTTTATTTCGATAATAGATGGAAAAATCTGGTAAAAAAAGAAATCATGTTTATTCAGTTCCCGCTATCTGTTTAACAAAATGTTTCAAGCGCATTTTTCATGACATCCTTATCGAAGCCCCTCCAAAACTCCTTCGCTGAGATAACGATTATTTAGCGACGGAATAATTGAAAAAATTTGAAAAGCGAGATCTTGCGATTCGAACGAAGCAAGAACGTAGTTGGCTGACAATGAGATAATGGTCCCGATATTTTTATGACGCGACAGTTGGATCAGCTGTTAATGTATACAAAACATCGTGGATGCGCCGCGTTATCTGGCGACATTACCACTTGTGTATTCGTGTACCACTTATCGCACATGTATCTACATAGTCCAAACATGATCTACAATAGCCCCGTGCATATATTTATAATACGCGTCGACGCAAGAAAAGAATCGAGGAGAGGCTCGCGAATAAGGGTCAAGGGATTCCGTTATTTTCAGTCGGGCATCGAGTACAGTTAACATTAAGCGCGATTACATCGAACTTCTCCTCGTAATTAGCTTCCTCGCCATCTTAAATCTTCATTTGAAAAGCAAACGAGCCGATTCTTCTTCCTCGTTTCAAAACAGGCGGAATCGAATCCAAGGTGAATGTCTTGGGAATTATCGAGAAATCAAGCTAGCGTGGGAGGATTTAACAAAATAACAAAATTAATTGTAACATTAAACTCTTCAAGGTCGTCAGTAAATAAAATACAAGAAGTAATTAGAAACGACCACACTGGCAAATTTTATTAAAGTGAATCACGACGTTTCGACCATGGTTTTGGTTCTTTTCGGAGTGAAAATAATTTAGTTAACTATTCTATCGTGAGAAATAAGGAAATCACTTCGTCAAGATTGTCATGTCAACCGTCTCCATCAACACACAGAGAAAGACTGGTTGAAAAATTAATTTTGACTAAATTTATACTTACTTTTCTGCGACATACGAATAATATTGTCAAAGGAATACAGATGATTTTAATATGTTGATTTTGTTATTTTTCATACTGAGGAAGACTGAGTAAAGTCATTTGCGATTATTCAATTAAATGAACTTATTAATATATAACTTTTATTTTATTTAGACCTTAGTAATTAGCTCGTATCGTTGGCCCTAGAATTTTTATTATTGCCTGATAACAAAATTAAATTAACAAAATAAATATTATCTCGAAAAACGGTCCAATTTTTCCAGGAACAACAAAGTCGCCGAGATCAATCGAAAGCGACCTAATCCATTGATAACAGAAGAGAGGAAGACAGACAGAGAGAGAGAGAGAGAAAGAAGGGGGGAAGGAAGAGAAGCAGAGAAGAAAGGATCGTGGGTTGCTAACCTGACGCGATACCTGCGCTCGTCGACAAGGACGAGGGCGAGAGAGAGAGAGAGAGAGGCAGGACCGAGGGGAGAGAAAGAGAAAGAGAGAGAGAGAGAGAGACGGAGAACGCCTCGCGAATCGAAACGAGGAGGCGAGGCGGGATGGTGGGCGAGGGGGGGCGAGGGGAGGCGGAGCGAGGCAGCTGACAGGCTCCATCAGCTGAGAACGTACACAAACCCGACGATTTAACGCGGCGTATCCGCGTATCCGCTATCGCCGGGTTCGACGGGCGATAGCGCGTCCGAAATTATCGGAGCCGCGAGGACGAAAATAATGCTCCCCCCCCCGGTCCCCCTCGAACCCGCGTGTTACGGAAGTTACGAAAACAATAATGCGTAGTTCGGAGGCCGAGGCGAAGTATGGAGTACGTGACTACGGGCTCGCGCGACTCGCGGGAGAACGCGTCTCATTTATCCTAAGGCTAATATTACACTTGTCGAGAAATTTTTCAGGCCCATCGATTGGTTGCGGGATAAATAATTTTTTGAATCTTGAAAAAAAAATCTTCTATTCCGCGGCCAATCGGCGTGCTTGGAAAAAATTGGTCGCGCGACAAGCGTGATATATTAGCCTAAATCGCGAACGACGTAGATGCGCGACGCCTCGGGTTCGCCCCGATTCCGCGTGGACGACGGATCCCGTCGCCTCGTCGAAAACACCTGACTGCGAGAGAGAGAGAAAGAGAGAGAGAGAGAGACGAAGAGAGAGAATTTTACTGGCGTAAACAGAGAGAAGGGAGCGACCCAGTCGCGTCGGACCCTCGACCTTTATTTATGTAACGCACGCATACTTTTTTTCGTCCACCTACCTCCATATGCATCCGTGACCGTTGCAGCAGCGTGCGACGACGACGACGCGGTTGTTCCTCGGTCCTCCTCTCTCTGCTCCCTCGCGGCACGGGCCTCGGAACGCCAACGACGACCACGGATCACGGCTGCTTCGTCTCTGGGCGATTCTGCCACGAGCAACGACGGCGGCGGCGACGGTCCGTCACGATCATTACTAAATTACGCGAGACGCGTCCCTTGCACGTCCAGCGAACCGCGCACCGTGACTGCTGATCGTTGCTCTCTGATCTCGGCTCTCTCGGCGTCGGTTTCGATTTATCTCGGTGCGTCCGCTCCGCTCCGCAGGCGAAATCGCATCGCGCTGCGCACCGCGCACGATACGACGCACGGCGACCCGCCTGGCGCGCATGCGCGACTCGCCTGGCGCGCGTGCGCCCCGCGCGCGACGCGTCCCCCGACTTCGGGCGCCGCCGCCAGAGCGCGCGAAATACGACCGTTCGAAATGATCCGCCTCTCCGCAGTTCTACGCAAGAGTTAGACTTTCTTTCAAATTGACTTTCGAGTGAATTTCTCGTACGTTTAGTATACGTTATGTATATTATGTATTTAAATTTGCACGTCTTATTAAAAAAAAAAATGTGTTCTTCATTTTCTCCTCCTTTTTTCAATCGTGTAATTAAACATTTCCCAGCAAACATCAAGTAATATTTATATAATTGTTAGTTGTAATTTCCCACTCGACGATACATGTAACGGTTATATTGTCGAGTGGGAAATTACGTCTAACAATTATACAGGGTGTCCCAAAACTTATAATCAATCTTTCAAGGACAGATTCCTGGGATTATTTGGAGACGATTTTTCCCCGGCGAAAATGTCGATGGAGGCCATCATTTTTTGCATGTTTGCATATATCTTTGAATTAAGCCTTAAATTAAAACTCGACTAAAGTAAACTCTATTTAAAATTAATCGAAGAATGTGGTTTTGTTAATATTTTATTTCGACAAAGCTTAGCTTACGAAAAAACCCTTATTTCCAATCATTATAATTCGAAAATTATTAGTGCCTCGATATTTTCGTTGAGGAAAAATCGTCTCCAAATGATCCCAGGAACCTGTCTTTGAAACCCGGCTTCTCCGCAGTTCTACGCAAGAGTTATACTTTCCTTCAAATTGACTCTCGAGTGAATTTCTCGTACGTTTAGTTTGTGTATATTTAAATTTGCACGTTTCATTTAAAAAAAAATGTGTTCTTCATTTTCTCCTCTTTTCTTCAATCACGTAATTAAATGTTTCCCAGCAAACATCCGAGTAACATTTATATAATTGTTAGATGTAATTTCCCACTCGATGATACATGTAACGGTTTTATTGTCGAGTGGGAAATTACATCTAACGATTATACAGGGTGTCCCAAAACTTATAATCAATCTTTCAAGGATAGATTCCTGGGATTATTTGGAGACGATTTTTCCCCGGCGAAAATGTCGATGGAGGCCATCATTTTTTGCATGTTTGCATATATCTTTGAATTGAGCCTTAAATTAAAACTCGACTAAAGTAAACTCTATTTAAAATTAATTGAAGAATGTGGTTTTGTTAATATTTTATTTCGACAAAGCTTAGCTTACGAAAAAACCCTTATTTCCAATCATTATAATTCGAAAATTATTAGTGCCTCGATATTTTCGTTGAGGAAAAATCGTCTCCAAATGATCCCAGGAATCTGTCTTTGAAAGATTGGTTATGAGTTTTGGGACACCCTATATAAATGTTATTTGGTGTTTGAATTTCAAAAAAATGAATATATATATATATATATTTGCTTATACTTTAGCTTCTCTTTTATTTTAGAAAATGTAAATGTAAACAAGATTTCTATCGATATATATATCTATATATAATGATAGATACGTCTCCGAGATATTATTCTTGTAAATATTTAAACAAATTTCACCAATTCAATGTAGATAATTATTGAAAATAGTTTTGTTACATACGGCTTTTCTCGTAAAAGAAAGTTTATTTGACGCTTAGCAATCTCTTCAAGATTAATCCTACTATTTTGATTAATTTTTTTTTTCATTCGCACATTATTATATTATCCCCTCACATTCCAGAATCGACGAAAGATGCGCATTTAACGGTTTAATTCTGAGGGAAACGTGGCCAATTTTTCATCCTTCAATTGAAGAAACGTCAATAATTATATAATCTGGCTAAAACGAAGATATTTTGCGAATTAAACTTGTGAGAGGTAAAAATAAAAAATATTATACATTAAACAGAAAAATAAATAAAATTATAGAAATTAAGAAAAATAAATAATATCATACATTATTCGATTTAAAGTAGTCTTTAACAGCGAATTTAAGCTCGAGATTATGAAATTGAAATTTGCAACGTTGCAACGTTTGTATAAACAATGATCTCCAAAATTGTATAAAATTAATAATAAATTGTAATAAATTATGATCCTTTTGATCTCGATCAGTCGACTTTATATGACAAGAAACGATGCATATTAATTCTTGCGCCAATTCTGGTATGCTCTTTGTATAAAACATGGCAAATAATATATATTTGTATAAACATATCTCTCAGATTTCCAAAATACTAGATTAATGACAAAATTGTATTAATCCTTTACGCATCTTTTGTGTTTAGCTCTTACACTAATATGATACAATGAAAGAAAAACGCACAAACTTCTTAATCAATCTGACATACCTCCATTATATTATTGCGCGATATGTACTTACTTTACTTACATATCGATGTGATGTCCACAGTATTCTGGAACTTCTCAAATTGTTCAATAAGTTTGTAACCAAAATGTAGGGAACGCAAAAGTTTAACTAAAAAAAAAAGAAAAGATATGTAAAATAAAAATGTAAAAATATGTAAAATATATCGATTAATTTTCATAATTTTTGTTTGAGTGTCACTGTAGAAATGATTAGAAAAACTGGCACAGATAGATAAGACTCTCACTATAAAAGCCTCGCAGTCCCTTCACATATATACGAATATCGATACACATCAGCAGCACTTTACGTTGCTTTCGAAAAAAAAGAGATAGATGCGTATTTTAAAACTATGTAGGAAACCTTTATTCGTATTTCTTCCGATTGTTCTAGCTAATCTATCAGTTATATACCTGCTGACAAAGAAATGAAATTTGCATTTTGCTAAAAGAGCCCGCTAAGCAATCTCATGTATCTGCCTCGACGCGCACTTTTTTATCGCGATAAAGAAATATTTCAATTAAAAGTGCAATTTCCGCGATTCTAAACGCGCGTTACAAAGATTTTTTTTACATGCATCGATAGTACATGTACCAATCTTTCAACTTGTTTATATATATAATATATACAGGGTGGCGCCGAACGTTCCAGCCAGACTTCGAGATCTTATAGGAAATTTAATTCTGAAGAAAAAATTTCCTATAAACAAATAAAATAAATTTCTTGAAAAAAACGATAAAGATAAAAAATAAAAATCTTTTTCTCTTATGAAAATAAAATAATTTTTTTTTCTTTTTCAACTAATATTTTAGTAATAACACGTAATAGTAGAAAATGAATAAAGACGTTTTTCAAGAAATTTATTTAGTTTCATTTTCTTTTCATCTTTTGCTCTTCCTTCATCAGAGGTTTTTGAGCGATAACTTTTTCAGGAAGCATTTTTCGACCCATGTTTATAGGAAATTTTTTGTTCAGAATTAAATTTCCTATAAGATCTCAAAATCTGGCCGGAACGTTCGGGGCCACCCTGAATATGCATGTATAATTTTTTGCGATATTTTCTCAAACATACCGTCCATGATTGATGTAAAACTGATATACGTTATTAGTCTCATGTTTATAATGTATACATATCGTATATGCCGCCGGTACGAGAATCGCGTTAATTTCTCACGAAAAAACATTTACATCCATTTATTGATATTTGGATTTTATAAAACCGGGATTCTTACGTATTTCTAAAATTTAACAAGCAGTTCGCTCGTATCCTTTAACGTAAAAATATAAATTGCGCGGGACTAAAATGCTATCTTGGATAAATCTAAGCTTTAAAAATGCTTCGTAAATGCGCATTATCTGCCACCCTCTTTCTCTTCGCCGAAAATCGTTTACAGAATCTCTCTTCCCCTTTCTTTTTCTCTGTTTCATACACAAATTATCCATCGTACAAATGTATGAAGAAGGATAAACAACAAAGCAGCGATACACGGCGAACTTATTTTTTTTCTTTATATCTTGATTTATTTAATATGTACTTTCTTATAAAGTGATGTCCTACTAAATAAAAGTAAATGAAAAAATCACCAAACAATATGTTAATATGTTCATTAAAATTCTTCTTCTCGTTAAGGCAACTAATTTGTTTAGTCTCATTTTACATATCTAGAGTATATATTTATATATTTATATATATTTATTTTTATATTTGTATATTTATAAAGTATATGTAAAACACTAATATGTGGTTATTTTTATTTTCTTGTTACAAGCCTTATATTAATTAGAATATAGTATGTATACTTTGTATATTCTTATATACTCTTGTAATAAAATCGATTATTCCGTACTTGGATCTAGAGATAATAAATATATATCTAATGTATATTGTTAGTACAAGAGAAGTGCGTGCAGAGGGTGGCAGCGGGGTGCGCATTTGGGAGTGCTATTGTTTCAAGGACTCTCCAGTCCTTCGTCTTTATACCGTCTCACATGGTGACATTCAACTGTATTGCTTTAGCGTCCACGGAACATGCTTGCTGCTGCTGCGTTTGTTGTTGCTGCTGCTGCTGCTGTTGTTGCTGCTGCTGCTGCTGTTGCTGCTGCTGCTGCACCTGTTGCTGTACCTGTTGTTGTACTTGTTGCTGTATTGCTTGCAGTTGAATCGTTTTCGTATCGACGGTCATTGTTTGCTGCTGCTGCGGTTGCTGCTGCTGCACTTGTTGCTGTTGCACTTGTTGCTGCTGCTGGACCTGTTGTTGCTGTTGTTGCGCTTGTTGCTGCTGTTGTTGCTGCTGTGCTTGCTGAGCAGCAGCTTGGGCGGCTTGCCTTTGTTGCTGTCTAAGTATACTAGGTGGCGGATCCATATGTTGACGCTGATGTAGTAACAAATGGTTCTTTTGGAAGAAAGCTTTGCCGCATTTGTCACATACATGGGATCTTATGTGACAACTGCCGTCTGTGTGGCGTCGTTGGTGCTGCGACAAACCGTGCTTCTGTGCAAAACCGCGACCACAATCAGGACAAATGTGTGGTTTAGGTTTCGGCCCTGTTCCCACTGGCGGTGACGTTTGAGTTGCGCCGTGCATATGACTAACACCAGGCGTTCCTATCGGTCCGTTCATCTGTGTACATATTTTATTTATCATTTACATGTTTTACGCTTTGAACGCGCATAATGCTTTCTAGTTCCGCAATAAAATATCTTTACTCGCGAGACAAGAATTGAACAAATAGCATTTCTTTTTGGGAGAAGTATAAGTAATACTCTTTTTAAGACAAAATTAGCGTACATTTAATATCAAATAATAACGTGATTGCTTTCTAGACGAAATTTTCATTACAAAAATTAAGTTAAAATCTACATATCTTGAAATATCTCCCTCTGGTAAACGTATCTTAATTGTAGAGACGATCTGGTCATTACCTGATGAGTCGTTGGAGTGTTTGGGGTAAGAAAATGTGCCGGAGTTTGCTGGAAGGCGGCCGCTAGTCCACAAAGGTCCGTTACGAGTGTTCGATCACCAGTATGTAACCTTTGGTGTAAATTTAGAGCTTCTCGATTCGGGAAATCTAGTCCACACTCCCTGAAATGATAATTATTCATTAGGAATTGATGTTTATTTCTTCAAAAATGAGATAAAATATATGTATATTCTATGTATGTTCATACAATAAACACATATTTGAGAATTACGTTTTTTTTCTTGCTCAACTATAAAACTCGGGATTCATTTTGCTTTGCTCAACAGGTACACGCATACATTTTAAAAGATACTTTTTAATATTTCTTTTCGACTTTCTTAAGTAAAAAACTGCAATTGAGAGGATTTGATCTGGTTCTATTATAAATTTTGTATCAAAATATGTATCCATATATCAACTCGCAGCATTGTACCGTACATTTTGAATTCTATATTCAAAGTATACAACTTTTCTTGGACATGTGATACATCCTACAGTGATTGTCAAAGGTATACTGATATTAATCATTGTAAATAGACTCTAAAAGAATGATTTATTATTACATATTTTGAAAAATAAAATTAATAAACTGGTGTGATTACTGATATGATGTCTCACCTGCACGTAAGAGACTTCTCATCGGCATTTGTATTGTTATTATGAATCTTTGAGTGAGCGACCAGATCTGCCTTTCGAGGAAATGCTTCTCCGCAAACAGTGCAAGCATAGGGTGTTTCACCGGTATGTAAGCGCATGTGAGCTAAAAGTGTTCTCTTCTGCAGAAATTCCTTTCCACAGGCGGAACACGAGTGTGGAACTCTGCCATGCAGCCGGCCATGATTAACCAGCTCGAACTTCCTCTGGAAAGTTGCACCACAATCATGGCAAACAAACGGATGTAGACTGCCATGGAAGCGTGAATGCATAGTAAGATGATCCTTTTGGGAAAATGATTCCCCACACTCCTCGCAGACGTAAGGTCTCTCCCCCGAATGAAACTTACTATGCGTCACCAGGTGACGTTTTAGAGGGAATGCCCTTCCGCATTCCTGACAAACGAACGGCCGTTCCCGGGTGTGTACGCGAGTGTGTGTTACAAGATGGTGTTTCAATGTAAAGGACTTTTTACATTCGCGACATTGATACGGTCTCTCGGCGCTGTGCAGTAGCAGATGCGTATGAAGACAATGTTTGTGCGCAAAACTCTTGCCGCAATGAACGCAAATGTGTGGCCGTTCCCCGGTGTGCACCCTCGCGTGCGTCGTAAGATGATGCTTCAATAGAAAGGACTTCCCGCATTCGGAGCAGGAGTAGGGTCGTTCCTTGGGCACCCGGACCTGACTCCCCATATCCTGCTGCTGTTTGACCTTGGTCTCGATCTGCGTCGTATTCACATGGGTCAGAACGTGCCCGAAATGGGCGGTACTGTCCGTCTGACTCGTCGCCACATTGTTCGCCGTGCTGGCTTGATTAGACGCAGCGGCTGCTCTCTTCATTAAAATTTCATTGCACTCTTCCGCCGTAAGCTGTATTGGTCCAAGTGGTGTCATGAAGTGCTTGCTCATGGCATGCTTATCGGCTGTTGTAAAAACTAAGGTGTTTGAGAACAGGGAGGGTGGAGGTGTGGGATGTGCCGCGTCGCAATTGCAACCGCCTTTGTCACACGTTAATGAAAATACGTCGTGATGCTTTTTAGTGCGAACATGAGTACCATGAGTTGTTTGATTATGCGCTCCCGCTGTATGGCCATGATGCGTAGTGGGTGTTTGCTGGCAACCTTCGTTCATCGCAAACATTGGACGACGGTGAGTGGTGGCTGCGACCTTCGCCGGCTTGATGTCAACCTGTATCTTCTGACTGGATCCTTGATCCTGATTGTTGTTGACGGCATAACTGATGTTCGTCGCGAGTTCGCTCTGGGCATTCTCCCGGGTCTCGGTCCCTGGCCCGCTAAAAGACCAAGAGTACCCACCGAATCCTGCACCCGCATTGCCAGGAGTAGTACACATATTCGTCAGTGTTGTAATGGATGGGTTAGTCTGGTTCGACGCGGTACTGGTTGCCGGCACCTCCTCCGTTTCTACCAATGCATCTTCCGCGCCGACCCTTTCCACTACAACAAACTGATCCGTAGGAAATATTTTGAGAGGTTCTAAATAAACGTACCCGTTACACTCCAGTATCTCGGGTATCAGTGTCCAGTATCTCGAGTGTCAAATACAGCTGTCATATCTGTCAGAGACCGGGCCGTAAAGTGGAGACTCAACAATTACAACCCGCCAACTCCTCGCGTCCCCGGCTATTCGGCCAACATAGATCTACAGGGAGGCCTGCAAGGTGGTTAATACCGCGAACTTATCATCGGACCAGAGTGATCGAGCGTGCTCCCGAGGCGCTCTCGACGATCTTGGGATCGCGACGCGGGCCCCGGGAGATGACGCGTCCTGAAGGAGGGCTCCTTATGCGTGACGGGGCGATCGGAGCATCGCCGTAATATCGGAGCAGGAACGACAGCTCCGTGTTTCCGTGGATCCCGAGACTCGGCCTTTCGTATTGTTGCCGCGCCGGTGCCTGCGCCAATAGAAAAAAGCACACCGCGCTCAGACTGACGGCCCACTTCAGTGTGTTGGAGATCGCGAGGCAACGACCACGCTCGTTACACTCGTCCCTCGCTGCCGCGGCGTCCACTGGGTCCTCGGAAGACAACCTCCACCTTCCTCCCGCGACACTCCCACACTCTCGCTCGCGCCCCGCGCACTTTTTCCGCGTTTCCCGCTCACGTTGCTCGGTTATTACCAACACGCACGCACGCCCGATGGTCATTAATTTTACATAATTGCATATTTTATCGTCCGTACCAAACTAGCCTCACAATCGGCCATTTTATTTGTAAACTACCAAAAAACAATGTTGCCAATGTATGCGCAATTTTGGAGGGAGCGGAGCCGCCGATAGCGTCGCCGAGCGCTTCCGTGATGGCAGCACTTTTCGCTCTTCGCCGACCCACGGCGCTTCCGACACTTTTTTCCGCCATATTTGAATCTCGGCACGCGCCTAGCTTCGGACTCCGCGAATTTCCCGCCGAACGTACGTCTCGCTCCGATTCCAACTTGCAATTGCGTAATGGGTAATTTTGACAGGTGCCACGTGACACTTTGACATTTCGAATAAATAATGGGATTAGAATTTATACGTAAAATAATGGAAAGGAAAATCTATATATTAACCCAGCAAACACTAAGTAAAATTTGTATAATTATATAATTATTATTATTATTATTTAATTATATAATATAATATAATATAATATATAATTATTATATAATTATATAATTATTATTAATTTATATAATTTATATAATTTATATAGTTGTAATTTCCCACTCAACAATATAACTGTTACATATTATGTAACTGTTATATAACTGTTATATAACTGAATATATATTTGCTGGGAATATATAATTCTATTTTTTAAATAAAGCTTCCGATACTTTTTTCCACCATATTTGAATCTCGGCTCGCGCCTAGCTTCGGACTCCGCGAATTTCCCGCCGAACATACGTCTCGCTCCAACTTGCAATTGCGTTATGGGTAATTTTGACAGGTGCCACGTGACACTTTGACATTTCGAATAAATAATGGGATTAGAATTTATACGCAAAATAATGGAAAGGAAAACCTATATATCAACCCAGCAAACACCAATTAAAATTTGTATAATTATATAATTATTATCATTATTATATAATTATATAATATACATTATTATATAATTTAATAATATAATATAATTATATAATTATTATATAATTATAATTATAATTATAATATAATTATATAATTATATAATATATCATTATTATATAATTATATATAATATTATATAATATTATGTAATTATATAATATAATATAATATAATATAATATAATATAATATAATATAATATAATATAATATAATATAATATAATATAATATAATATAATATAATATAATATATAATTATTATTAATTTATATAATTGTTAGTTGTAATTTCCCACTCAACAATATAACATGTTATGTAACTGTTATATATTTGTTATATATGTATTTACTGAGAATATATAATTCTATTTTTTAAATAAAGCTTCCGATACTTTTTTCCGCCATATTTGAATTTCGGCTCGCTCCTCGCTTCGGACTCCGCAAATTCCCGCCAAACATATGTTATGTAACTGTTATATATGCTGTTATATGTTGTTATATGTGTTTGCTGAGAATATATAATTCTATTTTTTAAATAAATACACTACCCGTACAGCACAGAACATTGCAGCAATATTGCGGCAATATTGCTGCAATGTTTTGTGCTGTATGAATCTGCAACTTGCAATTGTATCTTGCTTTTAATTTTTGATTAATATTGCATATATACCCAGCAAACATCAAATAACAGTTATATAACATGTAACAGTTATATTGTTAAGTGGGAAATTACAATTAATTGTTATATAAATGTTACTTGTAACTTTAGCATAATACATTCGTAAAATAACAAGAAAAACATTAATTTTTAATTAATGTTTTTCTTGTTATTTTACGAATGTATTAAAACATTAATTTTTCATTAATGTATTAAAACATTAAAGAAAAACATTAATTTTTAATTAATGTTTTTCTTGTTATTTTACGAATGTATTATGCTAAAGTTACAAGTAACATTTATATAACAATTAATTGTAATTTCCCACTTAACAATATAACTGTTACATGTTATATAACTGTTATTTGATGTTTGCTGGGTATATATGCAATATTAATTAACCCAGCAAACACCAAATAATATTTATATTATTGTTAGTTGTAATTTCCCATTCAACAATATAACAGTTACATGTTATGTAACTATTATATAACAATTATATTGTTGAGTGGGGAATTATAACAAACAGTTATATAACTGTTATTTGGTGTTTATTGAAAATGACTTACTAGTTTACCCAGCAAACACCAAGTAATTTATAGAACAATTTATAGAATTATTTATAGAACAATTAGTTGTAATTTCCCACTCAGCAATATAACTGCTACATGTTATGTAACTGTTACATAACAGTTATATTGTTGAGTAGGAAATTACAACTAATAGTTATATAAATCTTACTTGTGACTTTAGCATAATATAACTGTTACATGTTATGTAACAGTTACATATTGTTGAGTGGAAAATTACAACTAACAATTATATAACTGTTACTTGGTGTTTGCTGGGATATGTATGTATGCGAAAGGCGCGTGAATATGTCGAGGACACTATCAGCCCACACGCTGATTATTATTACGCTTATCATCGATAAGGAAAAAATGTTAATTAATCTCCGTGAGAAAAAAAATTACATACATATTTCATAATAATGCGATGAATCGAATAGCGTGCGATGCTTGTAATTAATAAAAACGTCGACAAGGATAAAATGATAGATAATCGGGCTGTACGATCGACCAATAGGTACGACAGAGATACCAATAGAGCAGGGATAGAAGATAGATCGATCAACGCCGATCGTTTTCATCATTTACAGCCGGTATCCGACGACGAGTTATGAGACGGCAGAGGTCTCTCCAAGTTGATACGAGGACAGAGAAACAGTTTCATCGGACGGCTGGTCATCGGACGGCGCGGTAGCGCGAACTCAGCAACTGATAAGCAATGCCCGCTCGTTAATGGTCCGGCATCACGGCCTGGCAAAAAGCCAATGCATGCTTGTTAGAATAAGAATCTCTTGTCGCGTCTATCCCATCTATCACATTCTAACGCGCGCTAAAATATATATAACATGGTGTCGAATAAACACGTATCAAATATGACATATGTTTTTTTATGGTGTAAATTTAAGAAATTATTTCAAGTCTCGTAACTCGAAAAGTACTTGACAAAAAATACTTTAAAAAATACTTTATTATGGTGTTTTGGAAAGCTCTCGAGATAAGCTACAAGAATATGCAGAGAAAAATAGGGAGTTCCATTTAAAAAAACAAAGTTGAATTCCATATGACCTTGACCCCTCCACTCGAGATCAAACAGATATGACCATTCTATAGAACTTTTAAAACTCTACAACTTTTGTCTAAAACATTTTTTTCCTGAACATTGCTTTTTTGAAGAAATATTCTAGTGGAAACTTTAAAAAGGGACACCCTGTATATATTTATATGAATTTTTTCAAAATAACTATAATAATAGATAATTATAATCATTTAATAATAAATAATTATTAAATAATTATAATTATCTATTAATATGATTATTTTGAAAAAAATTTATATAAATATATACAGCGTGTCCCTTTTATATAAAATTATAAAAAAATATATATAATACATAAATAAATATACACATATATATGTATCTGTGCTATGATAATTATAATATTTTATTTAGAGAAAAATGCACATGTATATTTATCATATTATACAAAAAAGAATATTTTTAAAATACTTGTTATTTATTAGATAATACGGATTATACATGCATTTGATGCCTGGCTTCAAGTGCGAAAGCAAACATGACGCCGAATGATATAAGCTGCGCGATATCTGAATCATCTCTGTGTCACAGTATGAATTGGAATAATCTCCAACATTCATCTCATAATCTATCTATCGATGTGCCTTGTTTCCACAAAATCTATCTTATATTAAATTCTCGATCAAAGTTCATCATTACTTTAATGTATGTAACAAGGCGAGGAATAATGTACAACTTTTTACGCGTATTATAACGTAACTCTTTCCACGTGGGAAATTTTTTTATGCAGATCTCATTGATTAGATTGATATTAATTTTTTTCGTCAACAAACATGAAATCAGATTTCTTCAGTAATTTTTTTTATAACTATACCCATACAGCACAGAAGCAAAATGGTAGCAACATTATAATATTGCTGCGACATTGTAGCAATATTGCTGCAATTTTCTGTGTTGTATCAGATTTCTTTAGTAATTTTTTTTATAACTATACCCATACAGCACAGAACATTGCAGCAATATTGTAGCAACATTATAATATTGCTGCGACATTGTAGCAATATTGTTACAATTCTCTGTGTTGTATCAGATTTTTTCAGTAATTTTTTTTATAAGTATACCCATACAGCACAGAACATTGCAGCAATATTGTAGCAACATTATAATATTGCTGCGACATTGTACCAATATTGCTGCAATATTGCTGCAATTTTCTGTGTTGTATCAGATTTCTTCAGTAATTTCTTTATAACTATACCCATACAGCACAGAACATTGCAGCAATATTGTAGCAACATTATAATATTGCTGCGACATTGTAACAACATTGCTGCAATTTTCTGTGTTGTATGAGTATAATGTTAATGTATTCTGAACTTTAATCATTATTGTAATTATTATACGCATTAAGTCTCTAATCTATAAAACAGCGACGCAAGGTAGATAGAATTAACAATTTTCGATTGCATTTAAATTAAACAACGTAACGCTATTTCCAACGAACCGAAAAATGCATAGCCGCTTAAAGCGTACGTATATACAGCAGCGAAGTGCAACGGGCAGATGCGTTATTTATGTAGCGGTTGGCTAAGTACGTTTCGTTGTGCAATACCTTCGATTCTGACGATCGGGGGTTACGGATCGCCGACGAGGGTTGGTGTATCCTCTGTATTCTCTCTTTTTACAAGAAAGAGTCGGTGCGCAGAGAAACGCGCGGGGTGGAGACCCGAATCCTGAGGCAGTGGACCGTGAATGCGATACCGTAGCTTCACGTAGTGCGTCAGTGGTAGGAGGGGGCAGAGGGTGAAAAAGGGGAACCGGGGGGGAAGGGGGAGGGGGAGGTGCCGTCAAACAACCGTTCGTCGATCGTCCCTTCTCGGTACATCCATGCACCCATCCCTGGTTTTCGTCCTCCTCGCGTCAGCAGCAGGGTGATTTGTACGTATCAATTATGTCTTCCCGCTACCAAGGGACCATCGATGACGTCGCTATCTCTCCTACGTCGCGATCCGATGATTTCAACAACGGGATTTTAACATTCGTCACATATCGTTGTTCGCGACGAAATAGATCGCGACCGACGATTGCCCGCGATGCTGTTAATTATTATACTGACAGGCAAATTACAGTGATTCGGGACACGTGAAAGTATCGACGGAATTTTTTTATCTCGTATGAAGAATTTTTCATCGATAATCTATGATATATAATATTCCCAGTAAACCGAGTAACAGTTATATAACTGTTATATGTTATATAACTGTTATGTGTTAAATAACAGTTATATTGTTGAGTGAGAAATTAACTAACAATTATATTACTGTTACTGTTACTTAGTGTTTGCTGGGTTGATTAATATTGCATATATACCCAGCAAACACCAAATAACAGTTACATAACATGTAACAGTCATATGTAACTGTTACATAACATGTAACAGTTATATTGTTGAGTGGAAAATTATAACTAACAATTATATAACTGTTACTTGATGTTTGCTGGGTTGATTAATATTGCATATATACTCAGTAAACACCAAATAACAGTTACATAACATATAACAATTATATTGTTGAGTGGGAAATTACAACTAACAATTATATAAATATTACTTGATGTTTGCTGGGTTAATTAATATTGCATATACCTATACCCAGCAAACACCAAATAACAGTTACATAACATGTAACAGTTATATGTAACTGTTACATGTAACAGTTATATTGTTGAGTGGAAAATTATAACTAATAATTATATAAATATTACTTGGTATTTGTTGGGTTAATTAATATTGCATATATACCCAGCAATATAAATATTACTTGGTATTTGCTGGGTTAATTAATATTGCATATATACCCAGCAAACACCAAATAACAGTTACATAACATATAACAATTATATTGTTAAGTGGGAAATTACAACTAACAATTATATAAATATTACTTGGTATTTGCTGGGTTAATTAATATTGCATATACATATACCCAGCAAACACCAAATAACAGTTATTAACAGTTATTAACATGTTATGTAACAGTTATATGTAACTATTACATAACATGTAACAGTTATATGTAACTGTTACATAACATGTAACAGTTATATTGTTGAGTAGAAAATTACAACTAATAATTATACAAAAGTTACTTGACGTTTGCTGGGTATTCTCTTTAAAAATTTTCAACATTTAAAAGCATTTAACATTTTTATACGATAGAAATGTAGATATACGACTCTTCAATAAAATGGCTAGGCAATTAGTCATTAAGCAATACTCTTAAATAACCCGAGGCGAACCTTTGTCATTCGCTGCTAATAGAGAATAAATTTTCCGAACTTGTAACACACATTAGTCCGTTTACTCAATCGCTGAGACACGGTGATAGTTTCTACAATGATATAAGAGGCTGGCGCCGGCGGCGTTCCTTTTTCCTGGCTTAATTAAAAGATGATCGCCTAATGAGGGAGAGAGGGTCATCGATGTTCTCCAGAAAAAAACGAGCTCCAATCCTAAACAGGGTACATATACAGGGTGTCCCGATACTATCGTCTAACTTTTCTCGACTTTAGAAATTCTCTTATTTCCTTAAATTCGCGTCCCGCTGAGCGGTGGCTATTATAAAAGCCTGCAGGAAAATCATATGATACAGGCAGGCAATTGAAATTACATTTCACGGTTATACACACATTCCCAGGAGCACTTTAGCAACGTGTACCGCCCGTTTGTGTGAGAATCTATCCGCCTGGGACATTAGACACGCTTTTTCTATTCTCTCGAGAGAATGCAACGTTGGCTCCTTTGATCTGGCAAACGAACCAACTTTTAAGCTTTCGGCCACGCAGATGGTTATGATAATAATCATAATTTGATCCTCGGTCTCTGGTGTCCCAACTTCTTCGATGCGCGCGCGTGCATATCAATAATACGCACACACGCGCACATTTAATGAACTCACGCGTACGACATATACACGGCTACGTAAAGCTGACGACTCTCAGGGTCGATTGTGGACAATACGGAGCACGGATGGAGTAGCTTCGAAATCGATCGAGAATTAATCCGCCGCTATCGCGTCTTGCAACTGTTGCCCTATTGTCTCTTCGCGAGCCAAAATGAAAGGACGGAGGGGGGAGAGAGATGCGGATAAATTGCTAGAGCAAGACGGCCGACTTTCCCGCTCTTCTTTCCTATTCTTCTCCTCGAGATTCGCGGCGATTTTCTTCGAAAATCTTGACGCCTCTGACCACGTGTCTCGATAGATTCGGCACAGAATTTCGATTATAGTGCTCTTTGCTTCGTGATTTGTCCCGTTTTCGTTCTTGACATTCGTCCGAGAGTCTAGAATTTAAAGTCAAATACTTTAAGTGAATCATATAAAATCGATATAAAAGGTTAAGGATGTTTTGTACAATCCCAGCAAAAAGTAGCTCAAAATCAATATTGAGGAATATCCACTTTTGGTGTATTTTGAGTATAAGAAATTGTGTGGAATATTACAATCTTAGTATTTTTTAATATTTATTGCGTTTTTACTGAAATATTCCGAATTTTGTTAATCGAAATGATTAACTTTTGGCAGAGAATTTCGCCTTGTGACAGATACATGGCTAACTTCGTTGAATTATATTTAATATCTTTTTAACCAGTTAGCACTTGTATACTATTGTTTGACCAAATATATATTTCCTCTGTATCTAAACTTTTGCAAATTTTAAACAAATTCTGAATATTATTTCCATGTGTTTTTGTTATTTGAATCGACGTGGTTATACATTTCCCATAAAAACACATGTTAATTCGGTGCAAATTAAAATCCTTATAACTCGCGAACGCTTTAGTGAATCGATTAAAAAATTATACTGAAGATTCTAAACATATGTAAAGACATTCTGTAGAATTTTCATTAAATTCTCAATATTTTGAAAATAGGTACAAAACATCCTTAATGTCTTTTATCTCCTTTTCTTCAGGGAATGACATCGCGGCTTTTAGAGTCAGCTGTGTCTATCACTTACGACGTATTATTTTGACGCAAACCAGCGTACGACCCTTCTAACGCCTCGACCACTTGCGGTTTTAACTACCTTGGACGATCCCTCCCGAGTACCGAGTGTCGAGTGTGGCGAGAATTATGTAATTATTCCGTGGTAATTGTCGCGAAAAAGGACGATTGCCTGAATGCCTTGAGTGTCTTGATGAAAGCGGTCCAAAAAGGGGGTCAACTCTTGCCGACGAAACTCCCTCCATGAGAATCTAACTCAGTCTAGAACTCTACGTATAATTTTCAAAGAGTTCCATATATCATATAAATATATTACATAATTATTATATAATTATTATATACCCAGCGAACACAGAATATTGCAGCAACATTGCTGTAATGTTGTAATATTGCCGCAACATTGCTGCTATGTTGTAATATTGCTGCAACATCGCTGCAATGTTGTAATATTGCTGCAACATTCTGTATTTGCTGGGTAATTATTATTAGTTATTATATAATTAATATATAATTATTATATAATTATTATATACCCAGCGAACACAGAATATTGCAGCAACATTGCTGCAATGTTGTAATATTGCTGCAATATTGCTGCAATATTCTGTGTTTGCTGGGTAATTATTATATAATTGCTGGGTAATTATTATATAATTACCCAGCAACTCATTACTAATGAGTTAATTTGATCGTATTTTATTTTATTTTCATGTTTTACTGTTATTTCGTGATTTGACATTGAAAAAGATCCGAATTGGATCGAAACGCAGCATTTGTCACTTAAATCAAATAAACGTTTTTATTAGGTTTATTATATTAATACAACCGTTTTTATTTTTATTTTCGCATCTTTTCACCATTGAGCTGGTCCTTTAAGCCTTTTTTGTAATTTTATTGGTTATTATATAATTGTTATATAATTATTATATAATTATTTCAATTAATATATTATGTAATTATGTAATATTTAATTCAAAATTTTAATACTCAACAAGAAACAATATACATATATATGTACATGTAGAATGTCTTGAACCAATTGCTCTCAATCGTTGATCGAAAGCAAGTACGATTGGTATTATCTAACTCACTTCCAGATTCGTAATTAGCAAGGAAGCATTCAAAAGCTGCCGATACTGTCAGATGGAAGGTCGGCCTTTGACACTAGGACAGCTGGGATAAGTTTGGTCCAGGCCTTATCATCCTCAAGATCATGCATATAAAGACGGTGACTCGTTCGCGGAACCCTCGAAAGCGAACAATCGCGTATGCCAAGAATTACCTTCTCACTCACGAACCCTCGCCAAGTCTTCTTGCCCCTAACGCCATAGTCCTTTTCTTTCATTACATCTCCTTTTGTGCCGTACATTAGACGCCTTATATGCCATCAAGTTGGAATACTTTTGAATCGAATGCATCATATACAGGGTGAGCCATTTTAATTTATCCACCCCAATAACTTTTTTATATTTGAATGTACAACAAAATGTTTCAAATAAAAGTTGCTTGACTTCGAGGGGGACAGAAGATGGGTGGCAAAAATTTGACCTTGGATAGTCATTTGAAGGTCACATAAAGGTTACCTTCAATTTCTTTAATGGAATTCCCTATTTTTCATTACATATTCTTGTAGCTTATCTCGAGAGCTTTCCAAAACACTGTAATTAAGTACCTTTTCATTAAGTACTTTTTGAGTTATAAGGCTTGAAATAACTTCTTAATTTTACATAAAATATATATATATATATATATATATATATATATATATATATATTCATCTTGATTGTCATAAAATTATTACCAAAATCATAAAAGTATCTAAAATCTCTATTATTTTTTATTGCTTTTCGATATCAAATATCATGTAAGAAATCTTTATTTTATTTGCAATTTTTTTAATTTTTTTTTGTATGTATCAAAAACACAGTTTTCAAATAAAGAATACGAGTTTGACGTAATTCTGAGTCATAAATTGTGCATAAATATAATGCGTTCGACTCGCAGAAGTATTTAACTTTTGATGAAGAGACATACACCACGTCTAGTGTACTTCTTGCCCAGACTTCTACTGCCCGCATTTTTTCGTTCACGACCGATGTCGAATCATAACTATGTGGGATACAATAGATAGAAACCGCCGTCGTGTCCTTTCTCTGCCATTTGTCGGCGCCGCCAAATAATTTTGACTGTCACGATTTCACGCACTAAAATAGCCGAGTGGATTCACAAAGTCGTGAATCTTCTCAATTAATTCACAAACACTTTCAAAGATGTTTCCTTATCAACGCTGTTGAAGTTCAGATTATTATATCTTATCTCCTCCCCTCGCCGTCCTTATTTAAAAATTACAAATTATTATCTTTTCATGTAGAAATTTATAATATTCAGCAATGTAAAAATCACTCTCCGCGCGACTACGTCAGAAATTATGGAACAATGTATTTTAAAAAGTGCACACATAGAAACGTACAATTACATGCAGAATCGCACGACATGCTGGGACAAAGGTTTATCGTGCGTTTCGCACGAAAAACGACCTTTGGCCACTCGCCAATCGTGGTACGATGTTTTAGAATTCGCAGCCAATGATGACAACCGCTTTTGTCGCACGGTTTTGCATAATTTATTATTGTCGAACGATTCACCGATGGCAAACGCCACGTTCCACGTACGATCGTAGCATCGCAGAAAGAAGAATCGTAGAAAACGTATAAGTGATGTAAAAATTAACGTCATTTTTTTTTTAAATTTTATATATTTTTTTTTATTTTTATATATATATTTTTTTATATATTTTTTTAATTTTATTTTTAAGTAAAGCTTACTTCCACACATCCATCTACGCTTGTCGCTTGTTGTTGAGTATATCTGAGTTGACAAAAGTGCATAGATTAAGATTTCAAGTCTTACGATTTTGTAGAAATATTCTTTGATAAAAACATCAAATTTTTATCATAAAAATTCAACATATTTGGATTATCTTTTTTTATGATACCATTTAATATAAATGGCTTTTATCAAAAATCACGAACAATTTTTAAGTGAATCGGATACGCTCTATCGAATGGTGATATTTTCAACTTTTGATTCCGACCGGAAATACGCTATCCGGATCGGAAGTTGAATTTTTTTAGGGGAACATGGTACTTTTTATTACAGATTCGAATTGTACGTGAAAAAATAAGAAACTTTTGTATCAAACGTTTTTTCTAAAAGTGCCTTTGTCGATCTTAAAATTGACTTGATTATTTCATCACAATTACTTTCAAGGTCAATTTTAAGATTGACAGAGGCACTTTTAGAAAAAAATGTTTGATACAAAAGTATTTTATTTTTTTAAATTTTAAGTAAAGTATTTTATTTTTTATTATTTTTTATTATTTTTATTATTTTATTATTTTATTATTTTTATTATTTATTTTTTATTATTTTTAATCCTGTATATATTTGTAATTAAAATGCTACTAAATTTTATTTAAAATTAATTTATTTTATTATAAATTAATATAATTACTTTATGAATTTGATTACTTTATTATTCGCATGACATAATTAAATAATAAAAATAATATTGATAAATCCAATTATTTTTATTATATTTATTATAATTAGGTTAATACAATTTAATATTCGATATTCAATCGCTTATTTCTCTTAAAAATATCTTTTCGATAGCTCTTTATTTATAAAATTCGTATCCAAGAAGACCAAAGCGCGTAAAGCATATCAAGTTATTTTTAGAATCATTTCACGATTACAAGCATGTTTTATGATAAGTATAAGAAAGCTCGCGACCGATATCCGCTGTATTATGTCACGGCAGATTTTTTCGCGACTCATCGTTAGAGAGAAATCTCGAATATCGATGATCGCACGGTGCAGTGACGCGCGGTGATGGATGCATCAGCGGGACCAAAGCACCGGCATTTACTACAGTCGTTTGAAGGCCGAAAGAAATCCAGCCGAGGGATGTCCAGGCTACAGCCTCGACTACTGCTGAAAGGAGAAGAGAGAAATCGCGATCGCGAGGGAGAAGAAGAGGAAGA
Organism: Camponotus floridanus; assembly: GCF_003227725.1. Taxonomy (NCBI): domain Eukaryota; kingdom Metazoa; phylum Arthropoda; class Insecta; order Hymenoptera; family Formicidae; genus Camponotus; species Camponotus floridanus. Next base: position 1,729,491 of record NW_020229459.1, on the reverse strand, counting down.
CCGCGCGAAGATTAGATCCCCAGGATCCGAGTGTAGGTGGGATTGGATTTGGCAGACGCGCGCGCGGCTCGTTGGCGGTAGATGCCGATGATGCGAGAAGGAGTAGGACAAGAAGAAGGGGCAAGGGGGTGGAGTTTGGTCGGTGTCCGAACGACGGAGAGGAGACTCGGAGTAGGGTACAGGGAGAAATGCAGACCAGGGTAGAGGAAGATGGGGTGGAGCGCGGAAGAGAGATGAGAAGAGGCCGTAAGTGACAGAACGGTGGTTGGTATAGGTGAACTGTTGGACAACACCGAACCACCCGAACTGCACTCGGCGGTATTTAAGGGAGAGCCGCGAGCGTAGCGCGCCAGTTGTTAACACGGCCGGTCGGTGGTTGGTTCCCGCGGATTGACACTTGCCTGTCAGTCGAGTCGCGTGGCATCCAGTCGAGTGAGAATACGTGGCCGAGCTGAGAGGGATAAGTTGTAAATTCAGTAAATGAGACGAATAATTTCGAGACGAACGAACTCGGAATATTATTCAACGGGGCAATTTTGACAGCCACGTGATCGTCCTCCCGCGTTCGCCAATTTGTCTTTGGCGCGATAAAAAAAAAGACGATCGCGTAAACGCGCAAGTGCGAAGAACAGAGTGAATATATGGGGAATCGCGTATAGTTTCTCTCCAAATCGGCGCGACGACGTTATGTGAGAGTACACACATATGGCATTACTTGAAGATCGGGAGAATTCGATAGCTTTGAATCTTGGATGGTACAGATGAGTGTATCAAAGAGGTACGTTCTCTCTTGTGTAATTTTATTGAAGCAATTATTGATGAAGGATAATTATTCAAAAGGAGACTCCAATCTTTAATTAGCTTTCATAATATATTTTTTTATAAAAAAAATGAGATATATAAAAAGGAATGTAGAGAGATGAAACTGTTCAAGTTTAATTATAAAAATGACCAATCTTGTTCACTTTAAATTTACAATCTCTTGAAAAGTATCAAAAATGTTCTCACGATAGCAGTTCGAATAAACAAGAAGTTATGTTTCGTTATCGCACATGTCACGTCGTATCAATGAATAATATCATATTTATATCATATTTCCTCTCCCTAATATGTATGTTTAACGTACATATTATCTCATCATGTGTTGAATTTGTTGGAAAAGGGATTATTTTGCGATAAGAAATCAAAAGTAGGAGAATTCACTAACATGTATAATAAATGTCTTTAATAAATTCAAGTTTGATCGATATTGAATCAAAAGGCTAGTATGAATTGTTAAAAGTAATAGTGAATTCGTAATTTAAAAAATATTTATATCGTTTTTTAATAAAATAAGATTTTTAAATAATTCTTCTAAAATAATACAAAGATGTAACAAAATGTTAAAAGCATAATTTGTGTAATTTTGAAAGAAGAAAATTTTTAATAATTTAGAAAAAGTGTTTTTCAAGATTATTATATTTCGAAATTTTTAACACCAATATATTTCTTTTTCTAAGTAGAAATTCTTCTACTTAGAATACATTTTTATTGTTCATAGCAGACACTAAAATCAATTAATTCTTGAAATAATTTTTATATAATATTTTTGCTCTACATATTTTCTTTCTTTAAAATTATAGATTCTTAGCATTTTATAATTTTCGTAAATAGAAATAAATTTAAAAAAAGAATTACTCAAATATTTTCTATATATTAGTTAAAAATTTATAAACGTGAGATTAATGTAATAAATCCAAAATATGTTATAAATATTATCTTACAATTTTATATTATAATTTTGGGGAATGCTTTCTAAAATATTTTAAAATTTTGATTTTAGATAATGACTGAATTAATTATACAATGTTTGTAATCTCTTAAAAAAATACACATTATATATTATATATTATAAATCAGTTATATTATACACATACACGCGAATTTTTAAATAAAAGGAAATTAAATGATTATATGAGAATCGAATTAATTGTATATAATTTTTTACTTAAATTATATAAAAAAGAATAAAAGTAAAATTGTTAGCAATCTTTTACTATTCTTTCTCTTCATTGTAGACCAAATTTTAAGTAATTTTTTTTAATGAAATTCAATTGCATTGCTTGAAAAAAAAATTAATGAGAGAGTCTCAATAAATAATTAATATAAAACTAAATTAATTTTTGTCGAATCTCAAAAATTACTTATATTTATATACTTTCTAATTTCTGCGTATTTATCAATTTATCAGAAAATTACAGTGTGATAGTCAAAGAAAAATATGTTTATCAAGATATTTTTGTATATCATTTTCCAAAGTTATTTTCGAATTTCACATAGGAAGCATAATAAGAATTGTTATTGTTATTTGTGTTTTTAAGATGTTCGATGAATAATATTAAAAATAATTCCTATATAAAGAAAACTATTTTACATCAGATTATATATTAGGAGATTCTCTCTTAGTTTGCAAAATATCCAATACATTTTGCATTTGCATTATTCAAAAATATTACGGCCTGATGATATTTTGGAACAGGTACCACCCGATGCTGCTGCTGTTGGCATTGGGATTGATTTTCAGGCAATCGTCCGTCGGAGCTTACCTGTCACAAGAAGGTACATATTTTGCACGATCAAATGTTTCGTCCGAATTCACCGGGACGTCTTCCAGCCGCAGCATCTCGATCATCAGGATCTCGTCCGATGAGCGATTGGAGCGGATCATTTGGTGGTCCGGAGCTTGCGCCAAGGAGACTGTTGTCAATTGGGGGTGGGCATAATCGGTTTTTACAATCTTAATATGAAATATAAAATCGAGACAGGTTGAAATCGAGGGAGTCCAATTTCGGAAATAAACTTTGGAAGCAAGAAATTGCTCGATATTATCGTAATCTCTGAGATCTTGACGAGTGTTATTTTTATCTGGCGATACTTAGGTGTGTACATGCGTCCTTTTTCCTGAAAAGAAGGGGCGCGTCGAGTGTTTTTACAGTAACCAAGGTTAGAGTGTGTCTCTCCCGTTCCATCTGCCTTTCTGAAATAACACATTTTCTCGGATATAGGCAAATCTCTCTTCCTATCCCATCGTCCCACCCATATGTGGAGAGGATTGTAGCGGGAACTCGGTTGGCAAGCACGAAAACAATGCCGCCTTTCACTATTGCCAATATATACGTGGAAGCCTGGCTGTTATGTATACATTTAGCGTCGGTTAGGTCTTTCAAATGCCATCCATCGTTCCGAAGAACGCTGATACAGTCTAGCGGAACGGTCCCTGTGAATCCTTGTCAGTCGTTTCAATACAATTATAATGCCGCGTTATGATGCCCGCAGAATGAGGATCGATGCTCAAACGAATGAATAGATTTTACATTTTGCTTCTTTTTCCCCGCCGGCTTATATAAGGAACGAATTTAACTTGCAATATCAGCTGTTTTCCAAACGTCAAGTCACGCATGTTAATACTTATATATATCAAGTGACTCAAGATATAGAATCAAGCTATGCGCGATAATATCTGCATAATTCTGCTCGCTCAATCACACGCATTAAAGCAAGTGTATATTTTTCTCTCATAAAAATAATATTGCACAACGAATATACAGAGTGTCCCAAAAGTCACGGACGAATATTTCATAAACTATGCACTTTATAAACAAATGTTTCAGACAAAAGTTGTATGGCTTGAAGGCGGCCATCAGATAGTGGCAATTATTTAACCTTGGAGAGTCATTTGAAGATGACGTAAAGATCACCTTCAATTTCTTAAATAGAATCCCCTATTTTTTATTACATATTCGTATAGCTTATCTCGAGAGCTTTCCAAAACACTATAATAAAGTATTTCTTCATTGAGTACTTTTCGAGTTATGAGGCTTGAAATTATTTCTTAATTTTATACCATAACCTTACATAAACCATAAAATATTTAGTAAAATATTCATTTTTCGATTATCTTACCTTAATACTTTTATGTACAAAATAACGAGAGGAATCAATTGGTGTAAAGAAAATACATAGTTGTTTTTAAGAAAAAAATATATAATTGTTAATTGCAAATTACGTGACTTTCAAATGACTCTCCCATGTCAAATCATTGCCATTATCTGATGGCCCCCTTCAAGCCATACTTTTGTCTGAAATATTTCTCTCTAAAGTGCACAGTTTATGAAATATTCGACCGGTCCGGGGCTTTTGGGATATCCTGTATATCCATCTGTAATTTAATAAAAAATATTTAATAAAAATATTTAATAAAAATACCAAAAAAAAAAACGATAGAAAATAACATTAAAAATTATATTACAATTATATTATAAGTAACACGTAAAATTATATTACAATTATATTACAAGTAACGTAAAATTATATTACAATTATATTACAAGTAACGTAAAATTATATTACAATTAGATTACAAGTAACGTAAAGTTAAATTACAACGAAATAAAATACAATAAAATTATACATCGTGATAATAATGAAAAAAACGTGTAAAATACAATAATATAATTGTTATTTCATTAGAGTGAAAAAGGGGGATACAAATGGCACAAATTTATCATGTTTATTCGTTGACAGTAACCGCAAAGCCAACCGAGCTCTTAAGCCGAAAAGCGGCAAGTTAAGTAAGCAAGGATTAGGTCCTGCGACGTGCGGGTGTCTCGGAACCTTTACGTAGGGACCGGATTGGACCCTGGACCTAAACGTAGTTCGGTCTATGTTTTAGTCTCGCCTAGATGGGACTCATCTGCTGATGCTCTCACGAGGATACCACGAAATACCACAACCACGAAGCGTCACTTTGCACTTAAACGGCAGGACGAAAGCTCTTTTACCGTCGTGAAGAAAGTGCACACTCTGCTTTCTGTTCCACTGAGCTTTCGTTTCCCACTCTTTCTTCCGAATTTGCTTTTATCGCGTGAATAATTTGGTGAGAAAATTCATTTCCGGGTACTTGTCTCCTTCTTTGCGTTACGGTGAAATACACTCGGAGATATCCCAGTTGCCGAAAGTTTATTTTACTTCGTCATAATCTCGCCAGAAATTCTTTGTAAATGTTAGACACGGTTGCTCGCGCAGTTACAGTAAATCATTCCCAGCAAACATCAAATAACAGTTATATAACTGTTACTTATAATTTCCTACTCAACAATATAACTGTTATATAAGAGTTACATAACATATAACACTTATATTGCTGAGTGGGAAATTAAAACTAATAGTTTATGTAATAAAATATATAACTGTTAGTTATAATTCCCCCATTCAACAATATAACTGTTACATAACAGTTATATTGTTGAGTGGGGAATTATAACTAACAGTTGTATAACTGTTATTTGGTGTTTATTGAAAATGATTTACTAGTTATACCCAGCAAACACCAAGTAACAGTTATATAACTGTTAGTTATAATTTTCTACTCAACAATATAACCGTTATATAACAGTTGCATAACATATAACATTTATATTGCTGAGTGGGAAATTAAAACTAATAGTTTATATAACAAAATATATAACTGTTAGTTAAAATTCCCCCATTCAACAATATAACTGTTACATAATAGTTATATTGTTGAGTGGGGAATTATAACTAACAGTTGTATAATTGTTATTTGATGTTTATTGAAAATGATTTACTAGTTATACCCAGCAAACACCAAGTAACATTTATATAACCGTTAGTTGTAATTTCGCACTTAGCAATATAATGTATTATGTTATATAATTGTTATATAACAGTTATATTGTTGAGTGGGAAATTATAACTAACAGTTATATAACTGTTATTTCGTGTTTGCTGGGAATGATTTACTACCCAGCAAACACCAAGTAACATTTATATAACTATTAGATGTTATGTAACTGTTATATAATAATTATATTGTTGAGTAGGGAAATTATAACTAATACAGTTACATAACATATAACATATTGTTGAGTGGAAAATTGTAACAAGATATAGTTACATAACATATAACAGTTATATTGCTGAGCGGGAAATTACAACTAACGGTTATATAAATGTTAGTTGTAATTTCCCACTCAATAATATAACAGTTACATAACAGATATGTTATGTAACTATTATATGTTATATAACAGATATGTTATGTATCTGTTATATGTTATATAACTTATATGTTATATGTTATATAACAGATATGTTATATAACTGTTACTTGGTGTTTGCTGGGTTTTTAGGATCTAAATAAAATAATTCGTCGAAAAAAAGAGACGACGATGACGTCGTGCGACGGAAGATATTTCTCGAAATTTAATATGTTTTACATTTAAATGACGTTATAATAATTTGTTGTTTCGATAGAAACACGGACGTGATGCTGCGGCAGGTTTGGCTTCGAAAGTCAAGCAGAAAGCTGCAATTGATATACGCCGGCGAAACTTTGACCGATTGCATTGACGAGAAGCTCGCACGGTGGGATGACAGCGAGTGTTTGCCCAGCTCTCGCCGCGTCTATCACTATCACGATGACGGTGACGAGGTGTCGATCGAGGTGTTCCAACTCGACGGCGAGGACGCTTCGAGGATACCCCGCGATCTCTCTTGGCTATTGTCGTCATCGGAGCTTCATTATCAGTGCGATCGTGTGAGAATGCGAGTACGAGACCAAGTCGCGACTCAAAATCGACATAGGTACATCACCCCTCGACACCACCCTCCTCCTTCTCCCCCATCCTTATGGGCGACAATCAAGTGCGTGGCGGAAAGGAGAGGGAGTGAAAAAGATTCTTCTTGTAATAAACGCAGGAAATACGCGAACTCGGCGACCAACGCGACGAACATTGGGAAAAAACGGGGCCGGAATCGGACCCGAAGGGAGCTATTCATGATCCCGGGAACGCAATGGTGCGGCCGCGGGGACCGCGCCACCAAATACACGAATCTGGGCGGCTTCGGGCTGGCCGATGCCTGTTGTCGCAAGCACGACACGTCCTGTCCCTTTCATATACCGGCGTTCGGGAAGCGTTACGGCGTTTTCAACTGGAGAATATCGAGCATGATGCATTGCGCCTGCGACGAGCGGTGAGTTATTGTTTTTACCCTCTTACTTTAACCTCGCGCGATCTGAGAAAAGATGCGTCCCCCAAGTAGTATCGGATGATCCCGAATCATTATCTGACTTTCGGAAAATCTTCAGCAAAATTTATTTTTTAGTGTTTCTTAATTTTATAATTGTATTTCTTTATTTTATAATTTTATTTCTTAATTTTATAATTTAATTTCTTAATTTTATAATTTAATCTATATTTAATCTACAGGGTGTCTCAAAACTCACAATGAATCTTTCAAAGATTTCTGGGATCATTTGGAGACGATTTTTCCTCAGCGAAAATGTCGATGAAGGCCATTATTTTTTGCATGTTCCCGATTTTTGTCATCATGTATCTTTGCAATTAAGTCTTAAATTAAAACTCAACTAAAGTAAATTCTATTTAAAATTAATCGAAGAATGGTGGTTTTGTTAATATTTTATTTCTACAAAGCTTAGTTTACGAAAAATCCCTTATTTCCAATTCAACTTATAATTCGAAAATTATTAGTATCTTGACATTTTCGTCGAGGAAAAATTATCTTCAGATGATCCCAGGAATCTGTCTTTGAAAGATTCATTATGAGTTTTGAGACACCCTGTATGTTTCTCTTAATTTTCTTTATTCAATCTATTATATTTCTCTTATACAATGATGAACATTTGTTCCAGCAAACACCAAATAACAATTATATAACTGTTAGTTATAATTTCCCACTCAACAATATAACTGTTATCTAACAATTATATAACATGTAACAATTATATTGTTCAGTAAGAAATTACAACTAATAGTTTATATAATAAAATATATAACTGTTAGTTATAATTTCCCACTCAACAATATAACTGTTATCTAACAGTTACATAACATGTAACAATTATATTGTTGAGTAGGAAATTAGAACTAATAGTTTATATAATAAAATATATAACTGTTAGTTATAATTTCCCACTCAACAATATAACTATTATCTAACAGTTACATAACATGTAACAATTATATTGTTGAGTAGGAAATTACAACTAATAGTTTATATAATAAAATATATAACTGTTAGTTATAATTTCCCACTCAACAATAAAACTGTTATCTAACAGTTACATAACACGTAACAATTATATTGTTGAGTAAGAAATTACAACTAATAGTTTATATAATAAAATATATAACTGTTAGTTATAATTTCCCACTCAACAATAAAACTGTTATCTAACAGTTACATAACATGTAACAATTATATTGTTGAGTAAGAAATTACAACTAATAGTTTATATAATAAAATATATAACTGTTAGTTATAATTTCCCACTCAACAATAAAACTGTTATATAACAGTTACATAACATATAACAATTATATTGTTGAGTGGGAAATTACAACTAACAGTTATATAAATGTTACTTGGTGTTTGCTGGGGTGATTTTGATCTCTGTGCATCAAATGCTAAACATTCTATATAAAATAATAAATGTAAAACAATAAAATATAAATATCGCAAATATAAATTTATTAACGATAAAAAATTATCCCGCGCGCAGTAATATTTTAATGCTTAAGAAGATGATTGTTGTGTTTGCATCTAATGTATATAAAAATTGCAATCTTCTTTGTAACATTACAGATTTCGCACATGTTTGAAGATGGCCGGGACTACGTCGGCGGATTTTATAGGCAAGATCTTCTTCGATGTGCTGCAATCAAAGTGCTTTATTTTGAAACCGCAAAAAGTGTGCGTGAAACGATCTTGGTGGGGCAAATGTCAACATCACGAATACCGAAAACAAGCTCACGTACGGGATAATGTTCCTTACTAAGGCTGTAAAGCGCAAGGGATCGCGAAACGCGTAAACAGATAATGAAATATCCTTCTTCCGGAGATGTCAATAGCAGTTCTCAGGGATGTAATATTTTGTCGAAATATTTATAATACATATATCAAATGAAAAAGACGCAAAAAGAAAAAATCGATTACTAAATCGAGATGTATCGCCAAAGGCACGATCGACAATATATCGTAATATCTTTAATACGAAGAATATTATTATATATTAAGAATCGTTATTATATATTAATTTTGCCGATAATTTCATATCAGACATTTTCAATTAAAACGTTCGGAAACAAGAAGAATGCATTTACAAGTAAACATTTTTCAACGTAAATTAAGTTTATTAAAATGTCTTCTTCTCTATAAAATTGCTATTATATTTTTCTGCCACATTTTTTATAATATATTACAATATATAATAAAAATAAAAATGTTCTTGGTCGTATTTTACAACAAAATTTATTTAAACTTGAATTGCTTCGTTTATATCTGCCGTTTAATTGTAAAATGTCATCGTAGATATCGGCGGTCCTTGTACTGTAGAGTTAAACTTGTAGATAAAATTCATTAACTTTAAATAGCATACTATTAGCAAATTAATAGAATTATAATAAGCTTTAACCCTTTGTTCGTTGAAGCATTTGAAATTTAGATAGCATTCCAAAGATGTAAAAATAAAAAAAAAAAATAAGACGCATAAAACATACGAAACATAATCTACCTAACCTAACCGTAAGATAGCTTAGCATTTTTGATGACATATTATTATTGTATGTACTTATATTAGCTATTTACAAGCTGCACAAAATAATGTTTAGATATACATATATTAAGATATAAAAAATTAATTTTATCACTATTATTTATATTCCATTTACAAATACATATTTTTAATTCAAGATAGTAATTTGTATAAGAAAATTTTAGAATAAGTCATCCAACTTTTATCTTTGCAATTTTAATTCCATTTTTAATTGAAAATAATAATCTAAAGAGAGAGAGATATGTATATTTGATTTTTATCAAAATAATCAAAAATAAATCTTATAAAGTTTGATGATTTATTTTAAAATTGCTCTATATATATTCGATTTAATCAGAAATGATCCATTTACTGGATCTCTCCAGCGTACACGTATATAACATTTAAGAGTGTGTATGCAAGTACACGTGGTCCTGCATTTCGCGCATGCGCGCAAGTTTTGCGTAGGAGTAAATAGCTGACTCGAGATTTGAGCGATTTGTATATAAAAGATTTCTCATTATCATTTTTTGCTTCCAAAATATATATCTCGACTATTTAATTAATATATAAAAATCGTAAATTATTAATCTGCGACAGCAGATAATAGAAATTAGCGTATATATTTGAAAGAATCCAAGGAAGCATATGAGAAAAGAGAGATATTTCCAAAAAGTCTCTCTCTTGTTAAACTCTCAAATACTTTAAAATACTTGAAAAAAATAATAATTTGAAAAATAAAAAATACAACATCGAAAACATTCGGTAATTTATATTTACCATGACGTAAATATAAAAGCATTTTTGCACTAACTATTTCATTTATTAAAATCAAGAATAATAAAGTTATCGTAGCGTTTATGAGAAAATCGCACAAATTTTTAAGTATGTAGATGAAAGTATTCGAAATGTGACATGCATTAATGAAGAAAAATAAAATCATATAAAAAAACCATGCAATTTTTTTATCTTTCATTATAGATATATCTCAGCAAACACTAAATAACAGTTACATAACTTAATTATAATTTCCCACTCAACAATATAACTGTTACATAACTGTAATATAACTGTTACATAACATGTAATTGTTATATTAGTTATGTAACAATTATATTGTTGAGTAGGAAATTATAATTAACAGTTATAAAACAGTGGGAAATTACAACTAACAATTATATAAATGTTACTTGATGCTTGCTGGGATATTTAGATTGAAATTTAATTAATTTAGATTAAAATTTAAAAAATCTCTTTTTTACTAGAACCCAGTATTTTATGTCATCAATAAACATCCCAACCCTAACAGCACATGTAGATACTGAGAATGTTCGAAGAATATCGCAAAAGTACAATGCATATATTCTCAGAACATTCGAGATACATACTATGATATATTAAGTATATACTAAGAATGCTCTAATATCCGCCTATTTTGGTTAATAGTAAATACTGAGAATATCTTGCAGTATAATTCATATATGTAATATAAATACTTTTGATAAATGCCGTAAACGCACACACTATTTCTCATTTTAATTTCAAATAATCTTTTTAATATTCTGAATCCCAATCAAGAATCCAGAACAACTAAATTACTAAACAAATTTTAAATTAAGTCAGCTTATTATAAATTAAACTGACTAAAAAGAAAAAAGAAGAAACTTTAGAACTCATGTTAAATACCAGTCCTTTATGTCCATTTCACCAAAATTAAACTACGAGTTTGGTAGCGCGCGTAGCGGCAAAATGAGGAAACACATGCAATATTATAGAATATCCGGAAAATATATGAGAAAGAATATACTAATACGCGAGATATTCAAAGTATATTCTGAGAATATATGAAAAATAATATACAACAAGAGATGTTATGGGATTATTCTCAATATATTATATCTGTAATGTATATTTACAGTATAAGTATAGAATATTCGAATGATATCATGTGCTGTTAGGGAAAGAAGGAGGGAGAAAATTTAAAAAATATATAGCGTAAGTAATTAAATATTAAACAAAAATATTAAATATTAATAAAAATATTAATGAAAAATTAAATAAAAATATTAATAAAAATATTAATAAAAAATTAAATAAAAATATTAATAAAAATATTAATAAAAAATTAAATAAAAATTATTCTTATATTATACATGTAATGTTGAAGAGCGCGACATCAAAATAACGCTAAAACACGTGTAAGTGCCACTGGAGTCAATCAGCTGTCAGTGACAGTTAGCGTCTCTCGAGTCCGCCAAAAAAATATTAGTCACGTGGTCGACTGCACGTGTGAACCAAGTGATAGAATTTGTTTTCCTTGCTCGCGATTGATATATTGAATCTTTTATTTAAATAACACACGTGCAGTGTATAATGTTGTGATAGTAATAGTAATTAAACAAGAATGACGTAATAATAATTAAACAAGAATGACATTTTAGCAACACTTGTCAATCGTTAGATGATTTTTTCTCGAGGTTACACAAAGATCGCATGGTATCGTAACGCGATGCACGAAACGAAAATAAAACGGGGCAGCATTCCTTGTTTACGCTCGGAACTAAATCTTGCTCTCACTTTACATGGTGGTCAAAGTTTTAGGTAAAGATGACGCACAAATTTATATATAACCAAGAAAATGTCTCGATAATTTAGAAATATTTTATAAAAAAGGTTAAGATTATTGAAATCGCTAGTGAAATACAAAAAATAAAAAGAATATGGTTCTGGTCCTTTTCAAGTATGAACTGAAAACACAATAAATGAATAAAATAAAAAAAGAGACGGTTAACATTAAGGTAGTAAAATGGAATGAAGTACAAATATTTTATTAACTTTTCACTAATCACAGAGTCATTGATTAATCAGATATACTTTTCTTACATTTTTTTACAAAATTATTTTAAAACCAAAAATTTTTTAAAACCACCCATTATTTCAGATGGACCGATTGTGACGATGGATATAAAGGTATCTTTGATGGATGTATTTGGACCTTATCTCAAAATGAAACTCATCTGTTGTATACTGTACAAGGGCAATTAAAAAGTTCTGTACACTATGACGACATTCTGTCTGAATATCTAAGGTTATCGATATCATTGAAGGAACATTATAAAAAGTGGGCGGAAGCAGATACACATTTTCAGAAAAATCTAGATGAAAGTAACGCTGTGCGAATATTAAAGCAAGATGTTGTAGAGACTCTCTTCTCATTTATATGTAGCTCTAATAATAATATATCAAGGTATATATTTTTAAAATTTGAAATATAAATAAAAATATATATAAAATATATATAAAATATGAATTTCTATATAAACTTATATTATTGACTCTAGAGATATACATTTGATTTTTAGGATATCAAATATGGTTGAAAAATTGTGTTTGTTATTTGGCCAGAAGATATGCTCAATTGAAGATAGAGAATATTACGATTTTCCAACAATAGAAGCTTTAAAGGAAAAAAGCGTAGAAAGTATTCTAAAGAGGGAAAAATTTGGCTATCGTGCTGCATATATAGCTAAAACAGCGGAACGTTTATCTGCATTAGGTGGAAAGAAATGGCTCCTAAATCTACAAAAAGAAAATAATGTATCTTATCAGACTGCTAGAGAACAATTGATGACTTTGCCAGGAATCGGCCTCAAAGTTGCTGATTGTATATGTTTAATGTCACTAGGCCATTTGGATGCTATACCTGTTGATACTCATATCTTTCAAATAGCGCAAGCAAAATATTTACCACACTTGAGGAAGCAGAAGACAGTTACACCAAAAATTCATGCTGAAGTCAGTAATTATTTAGGAGAATTATGGGGCCCGTTAGCTGGATGGGCACAAGCTATTGTATTTTCTGCAAAAATCAATATCAAAAATCAACCCAAATTAATCGAAAAGCGAAAACGAAAATCTGAAAATGAAAATCTTGTACAAACAAAAGTTCCTAAAGCAAAATAATGCTTTTCAACGATAGTTTATTTTATACAACAGATTTCACAAATTAATAAAATTGTTGACCAAATGTGATTTTAATTATATATTTAAATTTGTAAGAGACTGTACGCCATAAATGGCGATTTATCATTTTATTAAATTAAAGGATAATTATTTTTAATATCTCTTGTGTGTATTAAAAAATAATTTGTAAAAATCTTTGTAATAAAAAAAATATTTTTGAAGAATCTTATTTTATAAACATGTATAAAATATTCCTTTCTTTTATTTCTTAGTAATATAATAAAAATACATAAAATCTCTATTTTATTATTGAATACATTTTATATGTATTTCATACACATACATACATGTATACAGAGTGTCCCAAATGTCCCGGAGAATATGACCGGTAGAATATTTCATAAACTATGCACTTTAGAAAGAAATGTTTCAGACAAAAGTTGTATAGCTTGAAGGGGGCCATCAGATAGTGGCAATGATTTGATCTTGGAGAGTCATTTGAAAGTGACGTGAAGATCACCGTCAATTTAAAAAAAAAATATGTAATTGTTAATTGCAAATTACATATTCTTTTCTTAAAAACAACTGTGTTTTTTCTTTACACCAATTGATTCCTCTCATTATTTTGTACATAAAATTATTAAGGTAAGATAATCGAAAAATGAATATTTTACAAGATATTTTACGGTTTATGTAAAATTAAGAAATGATTTCAAGCCTCATAACTCGTAAACTACTCAATGAAAAAATACTTTATTATAGTGTTTTGGAAAGCTCTTGAGATAAACTACACGAATATGTAATAAAAAATAGGGAGTTCCATTTAAGAAATTGAAGGTGATCTTTACGTCAGCTTCAAATGACTCTCCAAGGTCAAATCATTGCCACTAACTGATGGCCCCCTTCAAGCCATACAACTTTTGTCTGAAACATTTCTTTATAAAGTGCATAGTTTATGAAATATTTGACTGGTTCGTAACTTTTAGGACATTCTGTATGATGTGTCCGTGTATATGTATGAATAGAAATAATTTCTATATTAATTACTTGAATATTTGCCACACAGTATTTTTTCAATGCTTTTTTCTCTTCTTTACCCCATTCCCTATAAGGGCATAGTCGAAATCGTCTAAGATAATATATTCTGCAGGAAATTCAATGTCTTCTTCATTATCATGCTCTGTAATGCAAAATTTTATATCGTTTACATTTATAAAAAACAAAAACCAAGATTTATCAGAAGAATTACCAATAGGTTTTCGTAGTATATCAGCAAATACATTTTCAGAAAGATAACGCAAACTGGGAAATGCTTTCGACAGATATGCCTTTTGTACAGGTGACAAGACTGCTAAGCAAGAAGTTTGCAAAGATACTGGTATCGAGCAGCTATAAGTTAACTTCATGGTGCATTGAGCCATTGTGGAGCTTATTAATGGGTAAAGCATAACATTATTCAACCTCGTGAAAGCGACACCTATAAAAGAGCTAACAATTATATTTCTAGAAAGTATGTTTACAGAGATATTTGCCGCTTACCTAGTGGCTTTCGATTGAGGAAAAATTGTAACGTTCCGCTCCAAGTATCAAGATGCACACCTACCAAATTATCTTGACCAAAGGTCGTCCCATACTTATACACCTTACCATCGTGCTGTAAATATCCCTTGTATGAGAAACCCCAAGATTCTTGATCTCGTCCAAGGAGAGCGCAAAAAAGCTCACCTGCGTTATGAAGTTCCGCATTTGCAGTTCCTACACCAACCATCTAAACCAACAAAGTGACAATTGTACATGTTGTTATTTGTCAAACATATAGAAAGGTTCCAATTTCAAGATACATCCAACGAGAGGGAAGCAAACTTACAACATCCGTGCCGTATATTTGCGTTATCATTAAAATCTCCCAAAAATGATGCCTCCCTTTCTCCAGTGGCTTGTTACCCCTCGTCACTGCTGTACCAGTGCTATATACAGGATGAAATGTAACGATTAAATTATCACTCGATAATTTGATCGACGACGTCGACCACCTTTCGTCCCAGGTCCATTCGTGGTTCGACGAAGAGGAACCTGTGGAAAATGCAGTTTTTGAAATTTCCAAAATTAATTTAATTTCCAAATTTAATTTAATACAATTAAACGTGGAAGCAACACCTATAAGTTTTTGAAATTTCCAAAATTAATTTAATTTCCAAATTTAATTTAATATAATTAAATATTCTTATTATATTTAATATTATACTTAATATAATTATATATACTTATTATAACCATAATATTATACTTAATATAATTAAATATATTTATTATACTTAATATTATACTTAATATTATATTTAATATAATTAAATATACTTATTATAACCATAATATAATTAAATATATTTATGACTAACCGTTTCCCATCTTCGCATGATCATTCGAAATTAGATCCATGTTCTATTTTGCGAATTATACGTCTCGCTTATTTTATCACGTTACATATTTAATTCTGATAAATCATATTTGAAAGCTCATTGCTTTTATAATTACACGAAATATCAATAAACCGTTATCTTCTCTCTTATATCGTTTGTTTTTATCATAAATTCCGCGAAAAACATTCGATATCAAGTGGATATGTTTACAAAAAATAATCGGATGCTGAGACAAAAATTAATAAATATGCGGCCGGTTAAAGTGCAAATTTTAAAATCTGAATTTTAAACATCCTCTAATAAAAGCAAATCTTTATCAAATTTGCATCATCGATCTCACTTCACTTGATCTTACAAAAGCTTCAAATCGTTTGATCGATCAGTCGGAACGAAGAACCTCTGCATTTCGATTGGTTAATAAAGTTATGTGGAATGCGTCTGTTATTGCGTGAATTTAGCTAGTTGTAAAAAAAGCAGACGGTGCGCTTAAAAATTTCCCAGAATGTCCCTAGACATTTTCCCCTAGCGCGAAAAAATCAAATACACACATTTCCAGTCTCTTTAACAATTTTTTTTAAAAAAATTATATTTTCATTTTTGCCTATCATATAAATCGTATTCTTCTTTTATTTGACTCAGTTTACTTTAATACAAATATTTTATAATCGACGTAATTTCTATGTTAATTTTTTATTTTTACAAAAAGTATATATCCCTCAAAAAATAAACATTTTTCTTTTTCAGCTTTTTATATTGGATATTTTTTATAACTGGTAAATATATTATACACACATATATTTGTTAGTTGTAAGAAAATGTACATTTTTTTCATATTAAAAAATTAAACTATACATTTCTTAAAAATGAATACCTATATATATGTACATATATCTATTAAGGTCTAACATTCATAATGAATTTAACATATTTTCGAAAGATATCTTTGTTATTTAAAGAATAAGTGTAAGAGAAAAATTGGAAAACTATCCAAAGGATTGTGTACTTAAAAATACTTCACAAAATATAATAAATACATTATATACATGAACAATATATATCAAAATAATTTATATTAAATTAAGCTTACAATTTCTAAAAATTGCCACTCTTCGTATTACATATACTTCGTATTAATTTTAAAAACTGGTATATTTGCAAATAGAGATCATTCTATTTTTATCAATCTTCACTAGAACCTTCTCTTGCTATAATTATTTTTCCCTTTTCTTTCATTTTAGTTCGTGCAATTTCTTTTGCAGGATTAAAAGTGCCATTAGTTTGAGTATTACAAACATAACATCGTGTACTTTTTCTATATTGTCCCAAAGCACATTTTTCACAAAAATAATGCTTACATCTAAAACAAAATAAGACAATAAATTAGTACTTTTTAAATATTAAAATTATTAAATTTATATTAAAATTAATGTTAAAAATTAATATTAATATTAATATTAAAAATTAATATTAAAATTATTAAATTAATATTATTAAATTAATATTACCGTTATGTTAATATAACAATAACATTAAAAAATAATAAGTTAATAATGCATACCTTGTAATTGGGTTATCAAAATTGTTTTTACAAATACAGCACTTAAATGGCAAGTTTGCCTTCTGTTTTCAATCTCAAACTTTTTATCATCTATATCTCCATTTTCATCACATTCTTCATCAGTATCTCTTTCCAATTGCCATGACAATTTATAATCGGCCCGGTCATGAAGAAATTTACAACTATCTCAAACAAAATAAAAGAAAATTTTTATTACATTAATTTTAGAAAACTCTTTACTAAATTAAACTATAATATCTATTTAATACTAAAGTAAATTATAATTATATATACTTCCAAATCCACATATACCAGTTTCTTTATAATCTTTGCAGATATTGGGCTGGTAGTCCCGTCTTACAGTTGCTCTAAGATAGTTAATGGACGCTCTAATTGGTACTTTACGTACCATTTCAATGGATGCCATGTCTTTCTTTTTGTCATTTTTTCCTTCTAATTCCTAATAATTTAAGTAAAAGCAACCTTATTAATTTTTATCTTTCCAGAAAAGATCAATTTTAATGAAAATTCAATAACTGCACATTTTAACAGTATAATTTAAGTAAGAGAAAATGATATATTAATTCGACATTTTGTATAAAAAATACTCACATGTTGAAGATGGATTATGATCTTGTTTTTTCTCCTTTTTAATCATCGTAATTTCATCCTCACTGCTATCTAAAAAAAATCCAAACATTTATTTACATGTTTACTTAGACATAACCTAAAATTCTTTTTTCTTTCGTTTAACCGAACTTAATTCAATAGACATGCAATATCTATAATTAATCTACACTAAAATCGAATATTTATTATGACTTACCATTATTCGCTTCTTTTCGCGTTCTGCAACGAATTTTACGTTTCCTAAACAAGACCATTTTCTATATCGTTCTTTTTAAAAGGCGGATGCAGAGTGCAGAAGACAAAGTGCAGCAGAACTGTAGATCTTCGACGCAAGTGAATATCCCGTTTGATCACAGCCAATGGCCACATTCAGCGGACTCAACAGTTAGGCAATATTACTAGATTTTCCGATGTAACTCGACGCTGATTGGTCGGACCTGAAAGTAGAGACCAATCATATTCGATTGCTATTTAGCGGTTGAATCCGCTGAATGCGGCCAATTATGGCCGCATTCAGCGGACCATTGAACTATATAACATACTGGAAGCCGCGCTACCATAGAAAGTGGCCGATCCAGCCTGTTAGACAAGGAGGCGTTAAAAGGTGATGCGTTCTTTGTTTCTCTAACGTATTACAGTCGATTCGTCTAAAGTTCTCACATCATAGTAGATGAAACAAAACTGTATGTATGTATTATTTTATCACAATTTTAATTTGAAAAAATGATATTTGAACAAATACGTATTACATTGCACATGCTACATTTCTTTAGACTAATGTTTTCAGCTCAGGTAATATGTAAGACAAGGAAAGCATGACCACTTATCTATCTCTCTCGGCTCGGGAATAATAAACAAAACGTATCTTTGCGCGGCTTCCAGTATGTTATATAGTTCAATGCAGCGGACTCAACCGCTAAGGCCCAGTTCCACAACTCGAGTTAATCCGAGTTTAATAGGTTAAACTGGATCCTGATTGGTCCATTCACTATTTAAACTCGGATTAACTAGATTGTGGAACTGGGTCTAACTAGCGGCGTAAGACTCAAGAAAATGACCAATCACAGTCGAGTATTCTCTTAATACTTGACTGTGATTGGTCAATTTCTTGAGTCTTACGCCTAACAATCTTATGCTACGGCCATTGTGGGTGTTTACGACAATTAGGCCCAGTTCCACAATCCAGTTAATCCGAGTTTAAGTAGTAAATGGACCAATCAGGACCCAGTTTAACGTATTAAACTCGAGTTAATCGGAGTTTAATACGTTAAACTGGGTCCTGATTGGACCATTCACTACTTAAACTCGGATTAACTCAAGTTGTGGAATCGGGCCTTAATCCGATCTTTGATCGGACTAACAGTAGTACTCAGCGATAGACTTTCTAAATTTCCCTAGACTAATCCGGATCAATGATGTGTCTCTGAAGTAATCGAATTAGATTAACAACTTATTCTTATTTTATAGAAAACATCTTATTCCAGTAAAACGTCTACGCACGCGCGGCGTTCTGTTCGATATCGCGGCGTTAAATCTTGTGTCCACGATGCTAGAAATCGGTCCGAGTCCTCGGATCGAAAAATGTGTAGCCAATTAATATGCAGTTTTTACGGAAAGGCAGCAATTTCATTGGCTACACATTTCTCGGTCCGAGAACTCGGACCGATTTCTAGCATCGTAAACACAAGCTTTAACGCCGCGATATCGAACGTAACGCCGCGCGTGCGTAGACGTGCAGGGTTGCCACCAATCACGAATTTTCATTATGTACATAATTTTAATTCGTGAATTTTAATTCAGGAATTAAAATTATGTACATAATTGAAATTCGGGAATTTTAATTCAGGAATTAAAATTATGTACATAATGGAAATTCGGGAATTAAAATTATGTGCATAATACAAATTCTGGAATGAAAATTATGTGCATAATACAAGTTCTCTATAAATATTATAAAACATAATAAAAATCGCTTTCCATTTAAAATTTACTATAAAATTTAGGATTAAAATGACAGTCACACGTAATTTTAATTTTCAATTTTTATTCTGTTTTAACATAATTTTTATTTACCGAATTTCTATTAGGACATGACATAATTTTAAATCGTGATTTTCTATTATGTCGTAACGTTTTAATTCACGGAATTATTATGATAGTTTACATAATTTATATTCCTACAATTATTATTTTGTTACGATATATAAATAAAAATACATTAATATTATCTCAACATAATAAAAATGAATTAATATTATGTCTTGACATAAAAATAATTCCACGTATAGGCTGTATATTTCTTTATGGTCCATATTTTGAATCTTCTTTCATTGATGAAAGTGCCTCTAAAAGTAGGCTTATAACCAATCAAAAGGCTTATAAAGTCCTTTTTAGAGGCACTTTTATCGATAAAAAAGAATTTAGAATATGGACCTATGTATTTTGAATCAATTTTATGTTTGACATAATTTTAATTCATTTTTATTATGTTATAACATAATAAAAATGATGCCGAAAAACTATCTACTTCAGTTTAAATCAATTATTGAATTTTTATTTTAGGTTAAGAAAATCTGATTAATAAATAGCAAAATGGCGTGCCATATACGATTCTTAAACGCATCCAATATTTTTTAACCGTAAAACATTAATAAGAAACGTTTTTATAGAAACGCTTTTAAAACCATAGTTAAGAAAACGTATTTTTCACGTTTTTGAGACAAAATAAAAATTAATTTCTATTAATTTCAAATTATATATACACATATACATACATATACATATACATACATACATATAAACATATATATATATATATATATATATATAATAATATAATTATTATGAAAACTATATTAATTTCTATTTATAAATATATGGATAAAATCACTAAGAATTAGTATTTCATTGATCTCTAATAGAAACGCTTCTTTTTTATTACTTTATCTTATAACTTACTAATTATAATCAGTGGAAGTAAAATTTCACTGTAAAATCAGTAATCGCTAGTTCGTCATCATATGTTAAAGATATAACATAAATTATCATCTATTTAACATTCTTGTTCTAATACGCATGTAAATATAAGTAAAATTTTTAATTTTAGATGAGGTAGATAAATTAATATTACTGATTAAAACAGTCAACATTACTAATTCTTTCAGTGAAATATTATTGATTTACAGTGCTATAATAACTTATAATTGCTGCAACAGTGACTTTGTCTACTGTTTTCAGTGATAATATACTGATTTATTTTTATAGAGAGTGTGAATGCATTATTTTATTCCATAAAAAATTCCATAAAAAAACAAAAGGCTTTCCGTTACGTTAATTATTTGATTTTATTATTCGATTCGTTTTACTACACTTTTCAGCCTGAGCTTCCGAGCGATAATAAAAACAATAAAAAATCATAAGAAAATTATTTAATGTGTGCTGCTAACGATTGAAACTCTCTGCAAAATGAAAGACTATTGTTCAGACTTTAAATTAATTTATACTTTTATGTAAATATCTTAATATTTTACAAAATGTTTCACAATGATATAATTATTTAGATACTTAATTATTGATTTTTGAACATTTTGTATATTCTATTACAGTTTTCATACAGTCTGAGTTGCATTCTTTCATTTTATAAGTTTCAATCATTAACAGAGTTTTAATTAGCATTGTTAATTAATAGGAAATCTGTATAATAGATCTCGGTTTCGAAAATCGAGCAACGTTTCGAAAAAATACATTAACAAATGTGATAATGCTTTCAACCTATTTCCAACCGAATGATCATTAAATCATGAAAAAATTAATCAATATTGTACAAAAACTATAATAGAATATACAAAACGTTCGAAAATCGATCAATTATCTAAATAATTATGTATGCCTGTATATATATAATGGATATCTTTTTATTATTTTCAGTAATACAAAGACTGGGATAATGCAGAGTACTTTTATATAAGAAAGATATCGCGCGTGCTAAATTATCCGTTAAATATTTTCACAGGAAAATATCACAAATATCATTCACCGTATAAATTTGATGACAATTATTGGCAATTCCAAGTAATATTTTATATAACATTTTATATCAATAAATAACACTTAATTATAAGTCAAAAATAATACGTACTTAATAATGTAAGTCTTAATAACATATTAAGTTAATAATTAATACATTTTATAATCAATGAATGAAAATAACAAACGTTATTTTTATTTTCTTGTCTGCAACTAAAATTTTGTTTGTTTTTTTTTGATAACACACAGCATGATGATATATTTCAATCGTAAACTAGAATGTAATAAATATATAAATTATAATGGAAAAAAATTATATGGAAATTTAATACGATATCCCGCTCTCTTCCTGTTGCATTTATCTGATGAAGATACTGAATGGACATTGCAAAATCATTTATGGATTAAAGGTTGCTATGAACAAATTACAAAGGTAATAGAGAAAAGTTATTATAAAAGTTATTAATTTATTATAAAAGTTATTAAAAGAATTATATATTATTATTAAAAAGAATGACACTGTTCTGCAAAATATTTAAGTAGATTATAATATTACAAATTAAAATATATTCTATTAAAATATATTCTATTATATTAGATTAAAATATTTTAAAATATATAATATAATATTCTTATAAATATTATCTTTCAAAACATCTCTAAACACAGAAAAATTTTTTATAATTATATACAAACGAAAAATCTAAAAAGAGAGTGAAGAAAAGTTGCAAGTGAATGATAGTTGTAAATTTAAAATTGTTATCACTATCACATCGATCTTAGATATAAGAGAAATTATTAACTTTTCAATTTTTCCTTCTAATTTTTAATTTTTAACTTTTTGAAACAGTTATCAAGCCATTTAAACAAAATTATGTTCGAATAAATATAAAGTTATAAATCTCAAAATATATAATGAAATGTTCCATAAATATTTTAATAAGAAACAGACTTTCTGTTTTCTAGTATGTAACATGATTTCAGCAAATATAATATTAAAAAAAAAATATATATATATAGCTAAAAAAATTCAATTATGTTTTCTTATAATTTTATTCAAATTAAAAATATAAACTTTAAAAAAAGTTTTTATACAAATTTTATATGATGTACAGATGTTAAATATAGATTTAAAAATTATCATATTTCTTCATCTTCTAATCTTTTATTATTAATCTTATATATCATAATTTTATCTTATATTATTTCTTTATTTTTTAATATGATTTGCTAATAAAATTTAAAGATTCAGAACAGACAGAATCAATTATCTAGAAATATTTTTCCTACAGTAAGATTTATTGGATCATTTGGAAAATAAACATTAATTTAATTATAATATCAGCTAAATAGTATCAACTGGACTCAGTAAGGCATCTTTTATGTTCTCTCTTAATGCTATAATATTGTTCAGACAAAATTCGAAATTTGGTCTAGCAGCCGCTGCTTCACTCCAGCAACGTTCCATCAACTGATACAATAGTGACGGACAGTTAAGAGGCATCGGCAACCTGTTTCCAGCAATTACATAAAATACTTCCTCATTAGTCTTGGCACTATAAGGTTGCTCACCCAACGATGTAATTTCCCACATTAAAACACCAAATGACCAAACATCGCTTTGAGAAGTAAATGTTCTGATGATCAAAGATTCGGGTGCCATCCAGCGAACAGGAAGCAAATCTTCTCCTCTCTAAAACATGATTTTACAAAATTAAAACATTAAGACATTTAATTTTCTGGTTCAAGTTGTTCATTTTTACAATATGTGCAAAAAGAAAAACGTTATCTCTTGCTATATATATATAAAAACTATTTATATTCCATATTACTTGAAGAAACAATGCACGATACTATTATGATAAAAAAATGGATAGTATTTTCAAATGAATTCATTTTTTAATTTTTTTAAATAATTGTATTTACCATGCGATAATCATCCTTGTAGATATCTCTAGCTAATCCAAAATCTCCAATTTTGATAATACGATTCTCGCGATTTCTCGAAGATACTAAACAATTGCGACACGCTAGATCTTTATGTACGAAATGCAATTCTTCCAAGTAGCAACAACCTCGCGCAACATCTTCGCACATGGCGAACAAATCTTGCAAACGCAGAGCGTGCGAATCTGACGCTTCCAAATTTCGACAATCTCTCAAATATTTTGACAAATCACCAGTTTCCATTAATTCGTACACTAGAAACGGAGAAATTCCATCCAAACAAACGCCCAACAATCTTAATATATGTTTGTGTCTAAAACGATTCATATGTTCGGCTTTAACAATCTCTTTTTCTCATGGGAAGAAGCATCTTTCCGAAGCGTTTTTATTGCAACGGATATCTCTGTGCCCGAACTTTCTAAGTTTTTCACTTTTCCTTGATACACCTGCGAAATATTTAACACAAATTTACATTACGTACTTTATTAGAAAATGTATAGTTTAATGTCAAGTAATATTATATTTCACTTTATATTAAATAATTTAACGAAAAATATGTAATAAAGTGAATGTTTGTTGTCTCATCCAAATTTTATATTTATAATCTATTATAAAAATTTATATAATTTCTTCTTTTGTATCTTTATTAGAAAATACATATCTGTTTTGTTCATTTAGAAATTAATTTGAAACATTGCTTGAAAACATTAATTTTTACCATTCCGAATGTGCCGGTATCAATATGTTTTGTAAATCTAATTTCTTTACGTGCTATTTTAGTTATCGCACATTCATCCGGTCCATAATGTCCAATTCTATATCGAACATTGTTGAAGACAAAAATTGTTCATTATTCCCTCTGCATTGACGATACACTGTTATAAAATTTCGACTTAATTATGTAATAATAATGTATTATAAAATTTTTCGTTTTTTTAGTAAATTTATTCGTTTACTTTTGTATAAGTAAATTACTATTTTTAGTAAATTTTTAGATATTATATCAGATATATATGTATAATCAACAATTCAAGTTGATACCATCATCAAATATACAATACTTACAACAATAAAAGTAGCAGAGGCAGATTATAATAACTATAACGATAAAACCTAACATCAATAATAAGTAATATTTTTTCACTATTATTCCAGGAGTGTCCGAAATATCTGTATTAAGCAAAAATATAATTTTAATATCTTCGTGTGTGCATGTTTTTAAAAATTTATTTTTACTTGTAACTTTATTACAAAAATTTAATTTTTTTAAATTTTAGGCCTATTCACATTTAAAAATATTAGTATATCATATTATAATATCTATGCAGCACAGAATGTTACAACTACTTTGCATCAATATTGCAATATCACAAATTGCAATGCAACATTACACAAACATTGTAGAAATATAAATTAACAAAATATGAATTGGGTATTAGCAATGTAATATTAATATTTTGAAACCATTGGGAAACTATAACTTCTTTAATTTATCTGTAAAAATAATGTAATAATATATATTTTTATATTTATATATATGCGATGAATTTTACTTTTTTGCAGAAGTCAAACGAATTAATGACACAGAAATAATATCAGTCGAATAAATACAATTCTAAGCTAAAGATAAGCATCTCTTTTCATAAGCATTTCTATTCTTTTATTAAAATATAGATAACATTTTATATCAATGTTAAAATATATTTTATGATATATTTTTACTTTATGTACGAATACGATATCTTTTTATTACATTAAGAATAGATATTTTTATATCTGTCATTTTATTTTTCAATGTATTTTTATGTCTTTCTCATACAAATAAATATAAATATAACGGATTTTTTAAATTTTTAAATAAAAATATAATTAGTAATGTTTAATTAATTCTATAACTAATGTTTATATATGTATAAACATTAATTAACCATTAGAGAAAGATATATATATATATATATATATATATGTATATATATATATATGTATATATATATATATATATATATATATATATATATATATAGTACCCATTAGAGTATATAGAACATTTAAAATAACAAAAATGATTTGTAAATAAGAGTTTAAAGTAATTTTGTATAAAAACATATTTTATATGATTACGTTTAAATATAATTTTGTACAAATGCTCTGAGAGATGTTGGCTTGTTCAAATTGTTTTCTAGAATAGATTGTACATATTATAATTACAATATATTAATAATTATGTGGATATCTCAGTAAATCAGAAAGATCAATTTAATATGAAAATAAAGGAAAGAGGAAAAATAAATCTAAATTACAAAATATGAAAATTAGCACAGTATTGATCTTTAAAAAATAAAATGATATAAAAAATTTTTGTGTCATTTAAGACTTAGAAAAGTAATTATTAATACTTAACAAAAACGAATAAATAACTTTTAATAAAATAACAAGTATAACAAGTTTTCGAAAAATTTCTACAGTTTAAGAAATCAGGAGTATAATTTTTGTGATTGTTTTAAAACCAGGTAGCAAATTAATCAAATTGACTTTACCTTATATCATGACAATTTTTATATACAATATTATGTTTATATTATGTTTTTTTATTTCTTTTTTCGACAAAATAGAATTTATATTTTTTTTCACTGCTGAAAGGTATTTTTAAATTTATTTCCACTCTCTCTTAAATTTAAATTGTATTTACACTTTTTCGTCATGGATTATGTTATTAATGTTTGATGCATTTTTTGTAACTTACCGATAGATTTTGGGATGATAGAAATATTTGCAAGCGTAACTTCATCGACTTCTCGCTCATTTCTCACAGTACTATCAGAATGACTCCGGTCAGATTTGAAATTTAATATACGATGATAATTTTTCTCGGACATTGAAATATTCTTCATAAAGTGTAACATACGAAAAGAATTATAAAATGAATATCGTTGAAGCGGTTATTTCTGGTGCTTTTAATGATAAATTATATAAATTATAAAATTAAACGAAAAATTACCATTCCTTCTTTGTATGCTTAATAATACTTGTTTGATATAAACCATTTTTATATGATATATATTCAATGCAATTTTAGTTTTATTCATATTGTAAACTCTATTTTTTATTTTTTTTAAAAACATCTTGTATATCAAACATAATTCATCATATCAAAAAAAAAAATCAATCAATATAGGTTGACAAGAGTCAATGACGAATCATAACAGCTTTTAGCAAGTAGTAGAAGCGAAAGTAGTTCTTCGCAATTATTAAAACAATTTTGTCTAATGATTTTATTCTTTCTCATGATAGGTTAGTTAATTCTTCTCAATTTTACGTAACTTAAATTTTTTTCAAAAATTTGCCAATATTATTAAAGTTCTATTAATGTTTGTACTTCAAGCATAAAAAGGTTAAAAATATTGTTTCTTTACTGTTATTAAATATTAATCATAGTAATTATATATATTCTTTTATTTATATCCTTGTCAAGTTTTTTCTCGAGTGTCATTATATTTTTAACACTCAAATCCTGAAAATGATAATATAAACCGATCGTATAAACCGATAATGCTTCGATAAGAATATGTGCATGTAATTGTATATGAATGAATATATGCACAATGAAAATTAATATAAATTCTAGCAATTGTTATCGAATGTATCGTCGACCGAAATATTAACGTTAATAGATACAATTTGAAGAATGTTTGATGAACGATTTTTTTATTAGACAGATTTTCTATCTCGATACTTAGCTTTATTCCGTTATATAATTACCCTTAACACAAAGAAGTAATGTTAACTTTTTAAAATAATTTCTTAAAATAAAATCTACTTAAATCTTACTATATATCAATAAATATTATAAATATCAGAAATATCTAGAAATATAAAGAAATTTTAGAAATTGAAGAAAAATAATATAAAAATCTATTGAAGTGTCATCGTATGTATATATTAATGTAGCAGATAGTAGACAGAAAACTTCATTAAATTTAAAAATTGTTATTTTTAGAAATAATAATTATATATATAATTATATATATATATATATATATATAGAGAGAGAGAGAGAGAGAGAGAGAGAAAATACATAGTCAAATTTTAAAATATCGTTTTAATTAAATTTAATATACTATATAACATTCATTTGTAATCAAAATTTCGAAACTTTATCCATCTGTTTTTTACAACATCATATATATTTTTTACTTTTATATTGAATTGTTTTATTTTATCTTATGTTATTATATAAATTTAATATATAATTTATTCATTCATTTTTAGTCACATTACTAGCTGCAATAACATTCAATTGTTTCTTAAGTTTAAGCGAAAAATATCTCCTACCTGCGTGAAATTTAAATCCGGATATATGGAAATACTTTCTTCCTGAAAGATGTTTGAAGTGTTATCATCCTTCGGCGTGATAGTTGCCTTTGTCAGTACTAAACTGTTCAATAAAACACATAAAATTGTTCCAAACATAATTTGCATTTTTCGTAAACGTTTGCACTCAATCGGTTTCCGTTCAATCCACAATTAATTGTTTTTTTCAATCTACTAATTCTGATGTATGAATCGAATTGATATTAATTCACATATATACATATATTTTCGATAAATTCTTTAAATATCAGTTTTAACGAATAGCAAGTTATTATTTTCTAATATTATGTTTTTAGATTTCTCTTCATGGTCACGATCAAAGTATTTATCTTAAGAGTTCCTAGTAAGTAAATAACTTCTATTTTTTTAAGAGAACAAATGACAATGCAAAATATTACATATTCATTTGATTGTATCGCGAACACAGGAATATAATTATTATCAGCTTTCCTTCTTTATTAATATTATAGTAGAAAAGCAATCGATAAAAAGATAATAGCAATCAAATTACAAATGATCAAAAAAGTTATAAAATTATAGATCATGTAACATATTCAAGCACACGCAGCGTGTAATCGAATTCACTTAAATATTTGCTACATCTTTGGTTTTATTAAAAATGTAGTTATGACAATTTGTTCGTAAGATTGTGTTACTACGAGCTATGCTTTTTAAAATCCACTATTCGTACACAATTACACGTTTTCTGTGATATTCATATAATGTAGTTTAAATTAAGCGACAAGTAACGCGATAATGTTTTTTGATTAACGATCACAGTAGTGATTGATTTCGAATGATCAATCTGATCATGTGTTGCTTGATGTCTTAGGGCCCTCACACACAAATTGTATAGCTACATATACATATGCATAACATAAGACCAATAAGCATCGAGTATTATGGACCAATAAGCATCGAGTATTATGTTATGTAATTTGATATGGCGACTTTCCAAATTAATGATAAGCACTTTAATTAAAATGAAAATAATTTTGTAATGTTTCGGTCGCCTTTTGTGAAGTTATTCAATCCATTCATATATTAAACGATATACAACATTTTTAAAATAAAAAATAAAGAAAATTAAAGGCACTTGATATTAACAAATTAAAATAAAATATAATAATAGGCCATAAAGAGCCAACGCAGTTGTAAGGCGTGTTTTTGAAGAAAAAAATAATCCATGAAACGATCACATTAAACGATCTTTCTTCTTTATTGACCTCAAACGTTTCGGACTCAGTTCGAGCCTTCTTCAGTGATTCTGACAAGACAAAAAAGAACCAAATAAGATAACATTAAAAACGCAGTCATTAATAGATAAGAGAGAAAAAATGTAGTTATCATACGTGCAAAGTCTTAGAGAGTGAACGTGAACTCGTCAAGGCAAGTGGACTCGAAGGAAACCAAATACAAGTAGCCCTTTAAGCGGTGCAAGGCCCAAAGAGTGATACACTAACAAAATAAATGTATACAATCTAGAAACAAAGCCTTGCAATAAAAAATTAAAATTAGACAAAGGCAACTCACTCGGACTCGAGAAGACGAAACAGAAACGGACACGAATACTCACCACGCATATAGCCGACTAAGCAAAAAGATTCGAATGCTAACGATAAAATGACATCATAGTGTGATCGACAAAAACAATCCGTATACACTGAGGACAAGAACAGTCCTAACAAACAACAAACTATTAAATTTTAGACATGTTTTCAATAATCGATAAACACACGAAGTATTCAATTTTAAGGTGTCACTATGGAGATTCAACGCATTCTTTTGACGCTTAACATAGATCATTTCCTATATTAGTCTCTTTTCTAAAAATGTTTCCTCATCCAAAACCTCAATGTCGTCAAAATTAAACGTATGTTCTAGCGCTCTGTGCTCGGCAATGACGGACGTAAGGTTTCTTTTATGTTCTTTAATCCTCGTCCTTAATAAGCGTCCCATTTGTCCAACGTAAGAAGCGTCGGAATCCATACAGTTGATCTTGTAAACTATATTGCTGCGCGATTTTTATCCATCTTATCTTTGCCGACTTAAATAATACGGCGCAAATTATTTATTCCAGTGTAGAAAAGTTTGATATCAAGATCTCTGACGCAAAGCCGGAAACGCTCAGATATGTTATTAATATACGGAACATTAAAATAGAATGAGATCATCACTCCTTCATTAACATCGTCACTCACATTTCTATCTAGTCAAAGCATCATTAAGTCTATTGTTAAATCTAGGTAATAAAATATTAAGTCGGTCAATAATTGTACGGAAAATAAAAAAGAGAGGATACCCATTGTTCAACAGAATGTTAATAATAAATTCAAAATTCTCTTTATGAAATTTTGGATGAGAAAGCCAGAAAACTTTATCAGTAAGACCACTTATTGTACCCTTTTTCTGGCAAAAGGAGTGTCTCGCGACTCAAAATGGAGGTATCTCCGAGAAAGTCGGTTTGTGAAACCAATTAAAATGAATCAATCCATCCTCCAAAATAATAGTGACGTCAAGGAAATTCAAACGATTGTCGGCACCTTCCTCCATAGTAAACTGCAATCTTGTGTGGAACGACAGTTGAAAGTGTCCAGAATGGTACTAGCATTGAGGAGGGAGCCGCTAACACAACGTTGTCAACATATCTAAAATAAAATGGGAGATCCACAGGAAGAGTCGCGATGGCCCTTGACTCCAAATCTTGGAGCGTGATCTCAGCAATAATCGGCGAAAGAGGAGAGCCCATGGTGCCGAATGTTTGCTGATAGCAAACACCGTTGAACATAAAAAATGTAGAGTTTAAAACGAGGCAAACTGCCGTTAAAAATTCATCGCGAGGTATCCGACAATTCTTTCCAATATAATCCCATCTATTCAACAGACTATCAATCTCCAAGTTGAATCTCCATAGTGACACCGTAAAATTGAATACTTCGTGTTTATCGATTATTGAAATCATGTCTAAAATTTAATAGTTTGTTGTTTGTTAGGACTGTTCTTTTCCTCAGTGTATACGGATTGTTTTTGTTGATCACACTATGACGTCATCATTAGCATTCGAATCTTTTTGCTTAGTCGGCTATGTGCGTGCTGATTATTCGTCTTCGTTTCTGTTTCGTCTTCTCGAGTCCGAGTGAGTTGCCTTTGTCTAATTTTAATTTTTTATTGCAAGGCTTTGTTTCTAGATTGTATACATTTATTTTGTTAGTGTATCACTCTTTGGGCCTTGCACCGCTTAAAGGGCTACTTGTATTTGGTTTCCTTCGAGTCCACTTGCCTTGACGAGTTCACGTTCACTCTCTAAGACTTTGCACGTATGATAACTACATTTTTTCTCTCTTATCTATTAATGACTGCGTTTTTAATGTTATCTTATTTGGTTCTTTTTTGTCTTGTCAGAATCACTGAAGAAGGCTCGAACTGAGTCCGAAACGTTTGAGGTCAATAAAGAAGAAAGATCGTTTAATGTGATCGTTTCATGGATTATTTTTTTCTTCAAAAACACGCCTTACAACTGCGTTGGCTCTTTACAACATTTTTATTTTCAAAAATATATTTATATCATTAAAGAAACTTCTGCTAAGAATAATTAGGAATAATTCTGTTATGAATAACTAAAAGTAATTAAACAAGTATTTATATTATAATCTCTTTTTAAATTCATACGTACACTGAGGAAAAAATTATCTTGAAATAAAAAAATTTTAGTTCACTCAAGAAAACTGTTTATTCGGTGGGTACTACGTGTCACGTATTTACTTGTATTCAAAACGTCTGTTTGTTTAAGCTAAGTATTTATTTACATATGTTTAAAAAATGTATATGCTTAAAAAATATAATTTTTAATTAAATATTTTCATTTTAATTTTACAAAATATTTATTAAAATGCATTTTTGTTTCCCAAAATTTTAAATCTTTAATTTAAAAAAATATTATATTTAATTTAATAAATTATAGTATATATTTTACGAAAATAGTATTTAAATATAAAAAATATATATGAAATAGATATGAAAATAATGTACTTAATATAACATGCATATTTAATTAAAATTAAATACTTTTGCTTAAATGAAATAAACAATTCCTTGCATTTAAAGCAAAAGTTTCAAGAAAACAAATTTATTTGATTTAAAAAAATTTTTCCCTCAGTGTAATAATAGACATATTTTCAAATATTTTATAATATTTTTAAATATTTATTCGCTCCACAACAATGATATATAATATATATGTACAAAATTTATATGTACAGTTTGAAATAGGAAAAAGCTTTAAAACGCAATACAAAAAAACTTGAAAAGAAAATTACAATTGTGTGTTGTACCATTTATGAATTTACAAAATAGTTAATATTACATCAAAAAGTGCAGATCTTATATAATATATAAAATACAAAAATATACATGTTAAATATCTAATAAGTATCGTAAGAAAACAAACATTCAAGTAACATAGTTAATGAAGAAAAAATTGTAAATTAATACATGCATATCAATTTACAATTTTTTCTTCATTAACTGTGTTATATCAGTTATGTAGTACATATAACAATAATATTTATTGGATTCTATATACCATCTCTTATTGGATTCTATATACCATCTCTTATATGTCACTTCTTAGAACTATAATATTTTCGAGACAATATTTGAAGTTTGATTTAATTCCTGCTACATTGCAACAAGATAGGATTATTATCAAATGGACAGTTAACCTTTAACGCATTATCAAATGGACAGTTAACCTTTTACGCATTATCAATAGATGACGAAACGTTTTATAACACATGGCTGTCGTCAATAAATAACTTTAAGATATGCTATGATACTCCAAGTAGCACACATTCGTTTTATAAAATTTAAAAATATTGGATACGTTTAAGAAACGTGTCAAAAATAGGGGTTCTAATTTTAAAAAATGTACCAAATTTATTTGTATATTATTTAGCAGCGTCGAGTTTTTTAATAATTAAAATTTTTTAAATTACGAGCTACATGAATCAACTGTTCATCGTTGAAGAAATCGGGATTCTGACTTTTACGACAAAGATGTAAGAACTTTCGACGAAAATGTAAACATAATTTTTCTTCATCTAATTATTTATTAGCAGTAAATCACATCTAACACACACACACACATACACACACACACACACGCACACACACACACACACTGTTGATAAACATAAAATAAAATCGCACTCTTTTATTCTCGACGTAATTTTGTATTTAAATATATCATTAATTTTTGTAGATAGTTATGACAACCATTTTACACAATTTTTTTAATACAGCAATTTTTTATTAAAATAATTTTTTGTAAAATAGTTCTATACAATAATGTTTTACTACTGAGATGACTCGACTTCTTTTTCTTACCTTTTTTTGAAAAGGTAATAACCTACGCCACGGTCCTTAGCCTTCCTCTTTTAATAAATTTTATAATGTGTGTATGTTTGTCTTTTTATTAATTTCTTCTAGTTGAATATATTTTGACATAACTTTTTTACTTTTGATAGCTTATCATTTTCATCAATATATAAAAAATATATATATAATACATTTTTTCAAAATTATATTATTGAATTTGTTTATAGACTTTTATCTACTTTTACTACTTTTTCGTATGATTTGTAGAAGAATTTTTGACTGAGGAAGTAAGAAGAATACGTCGATGAAATCTTGACTTAAAAAGACTGAAGTAGCTTGTCTGCGTAGGAATCATGAAATATTATAAAGGAATTAAAATTAATGGTTGATAAGTGGTTGATAGTTAACAATCAAAATAAAATAAATATTGAAAGACGAAACCACTGCGCTGAGATGGACGTAGCGTATAAAAAGGTAAAAAATTGACTTGTCAGATTTCAAACATATAATTGCAAGAATGCTATTTGCAAAAATAAAATAATAGAATTAGGTGTCATGATCAATAATTAACCATATATTCTTATTGACAAAAGCAGACAAAAATGAAGTCATTATAAAATAATAATCAAGTAAGCAAGAAAGCTACTCAGCTGATATTATGTCCGAACAAAGACTGAAAATGGCAGCGCATCACAATGATAGGAGCACGTATAATGAGATGGCGTTCACGCTTTCGTTATGGCTTTCTTGCTCACTTGATTTGCCTGGCCTGTTAATAATAATTTCATGTTGCTCCTTCGCGCATTATTTTATAACGACTTTTCTCTTTTTCATCCAGATATTAACTCTTTTATCTTATTTGTTTCTTTGCCTCTTTTCTTGCAATTCCTTTTTGTTTTGGCGTCTCATGGAATGCGTGTTGCTCTGTCCTGCTTTTTACAGATTGATGATTTTAATTTTGATGACGATCCACACATATTAAATTTAGAAAAACAGTTCCATTGTGCAATAGCAATTGTCACATCAGAAGTGGTTCAATTATACAAGAAAATCTTATTTGCAGAGCAAATTGTGTATACAAAGAAAGTATACATTTTGAAATATGCTTTAAAATATTAATTGATCCTTTCTATAGTCAAAAAAATTCTTAGAACGTTGGAACAATAATTTTGATCCAAAATTATTCACATGTTATTTAATTTATTTAATTTAATTTCAGTCATCATTGCTTCGGTAATATCAAAAAGAAAATGCTTTTTCATTAAATAAATTGTTTTAAAAATAGCGACATTTACTTAACATACATATTTCTTGTGAAATAATAAAATAGCGAATGTGCTCAAACAGTTGGTTCGACTAGACTCACTCACGTTCTTGTAAAGTGTATCGGGGTAAATAAGTTACGTTCTTCCAGATGACATATCTATTCAAGAGTCTGGATGTAACATAATTATTATTCTTATTCTTGAATACATTTTTACAAGCCTTTTCCTTTGTTCAAAAAGTTTCAAGAACTTTCATGGAGTTTCAAGAAGTTTCAAGAAGTTTCAAGAAGTTTCAAGAAGTTTCCTATCAAGAAATTTTATTTTGCATTNGAATGCTAACGATAAAATGACATCATAGTGTGATCGACAAAAACAATCCGTATACACTGAGGACAAGAACAGTCCTAACAAACAACAAACTATTAAATTTTAGACATGTTTTCAATAATCGATAAACACACGAAGTATTCAATTTTAAGGTGTCACTATGGAGATTCAACGCATTCTTTTGACGCTTAACATAGATCATTTCCTATATTAGTCTCTTTTCTAAAAATGTTTCCTCATCCAAAACCTCAATGTCGTCAAAATTAAACGTATGTTCTAGCGCTCTGTGCTCGGCAATGACGGACGTAAGGTTTCTTTTATGTTCTTTAATCCTCGTCCTTAATAAGCGTCCCATTTGTCCAACGTAAGAAGCGTCGGAATCCATACAGTTGATCTTGTAAACTATATTGCTGCGCGATTTTTATCCATCTTATCTTTGCCGACTTAAATAATACGGCGCAAATTATTTATTCCAGTGTAGAAAAGTTTGATATCAAGATCTCTGACGCAAAGCCGGAAACGCTCAGATATGTTATTAATATACGGAACATTAAAATAGAATGAGATCATCACTCCTTCATTAACATCGTCACTCACATTTCTATCTAGTCAAAGCATCATTAAGTCTATTGTTAAATCTAGGTAATAAAATATTAAGTCGGTCAATAATTGTACGGAAAATAAAAAAGAGAGGATACCCATTGTTCAACAGAATGTTAATAATAAATTCAAAATTCTCTTTATGAAATTTTGGATGAGAAAGCCAGAAAACTTTATCAGTAAGACCACTTATTGTACCCTTTTTCTGGCAAAAGGAGTGTCTCGCGACTCAAAATGGAGGTATCTCCGAGAAAGTCGGTTTGTGAAACCAATTAAAATGAATCAATCCATCCTCCAAAATAATAGTGACGTCAAGGAAATTCAAACGATTGTCGGCACCTTCCTCCATAGTAAACTGCAATCTTGTGTGGAACGACAGTTGAAAGTGTCCAGAATGGTACTAGCATTGAGGAGGGAGCCGCTAACACAACGTTGTCAACATATCTAAAATAAAATGGGAGATCCACAGGAAGAGTCGCGATGGCCCTTGACTCCAAATCTTGGAGCGTGATCTCAGCAATAATCGGCGAAAGAGGAGAGCCCATGGTGCCGAATGTTTGCTGATAGCAAACACCGTTGAACATAAAAAATGTAGAGTTTAAAACGAGGCAAACTGCCGTTAAAAATTCATCGCGAGGTATCCGACAATTCTTTCCAATATAATCCCATCTATTCAACAGACTATCAATCTCCAAGTTGAATCTCCATAGTGACACCGTAAAATTGAATACTTCGTGTTTATCGATTATTGAAATCATGTCTAAAATTTAATAGTTTGTTGTTTGTTAGGACTGTTCTTTTCCTCAGTGTATACGGATTGTTTTTGTTGATCACACTATGACGTCATCATTAGCATTCGAATCTTTTTGCTTAGTCGGCTATGTGCGTGCTGATTATTCGTCTTCGTTTCTGTTTCGTCTTCTCGAGTCCGAGTGAGTTGCCTTTGTCTAATTTTAATTTTTTATTGCAAGGCTTTGTTTCTAGATTGTATACATTTATTTTGTTAGTGTATCACTCTTTGGGCCTTGCACCGCTTAAAGGGCTACTTGTATTTGGTTTCCTTCGAGTCCACTTGCCTTGACGAGTTCACGTTCACTCTCTAAGACTTTGCACGTATGATAACTACATTTTTTCTCTCTTATCTATTAATGACTGCGTTTTTAATGTTATCTTATTTGGTTCTTTTTTGTCTTGTCAGAATCACTGAAGAAGGCTCGAACTGAGTCCGAAACGTTTGAGGTCAATAAAGAAGAAAGATCGTTTAATGTGATCGTTTCATGGATTATTTTTTTCTTCAAAAACACGCCTTACAACTGCGTTGGCTCTTTACAACATTTTTATTTTCAAAAATATATTTATATCATTAAAGAAACTTCTGCTAAGAATAATTAGGAATAATTCTGTTATGAATAACTAAAAGTAATTAAACAAGTATTTATATTATAATCTCTTTTTAAATTCATACGTACACTGAGGAAAAAATTATCTTGAAATAAAAAAATTTTAGTTCACTCAAGAAAACTGTTTATTCGGTGGGTACTACGTGTCACGTATTTACTTGTATTCAAAACGTCTGTTTGTTTAAGCTAAGTATTTATTTACATATGTTTAAAAAATGTATATGCTTAAAAAATATAATTTTTAATTAAATATTTTCATTTTAATTTTACAAAATATTTATTAAAATGCATTTTTGTTTCCCAAAATTTTAAATCTTTAATTTAAAAAAATATTATATTTAATTTAATAAATTATAGTATATATTTTACGAAAATAGTATTTAAATATAAAAAATATATATGAAATAGATATGAAAATAATGTACTTAATATAACATGCATATTTAATTAAAATTAAATACTTTTGCTTAAATGAAATAAACAATTCCTTGCATTTAAAGCAAAAGTTTCAAGAAAACAAATTTATTTGATTTAAAAAAATTTTTCCCTCAGTGTAATAATAGACATATTTTCAAATATTTTATAATATTTTTAAATATTTATTCGCTCCACAACAATGATATATAATATATATGTACAAAATTTATATGTACAGTTTGAAATAGGAAAAAGCTTTAAAACGCAATACAAAAAAACTTGAAAAGAAAATTACAATTGTGTGTTGTACCATTTATGAATTTACAAAATAGTTAATATTACATCAAAAAGTGCAGATCTTATATAATATATAAAATACAAAAATATACATGTTAAATATCTAATAAGTATCGTAAGAAAACAAACATTCAAGTAACATAGTTAATGAAGAAAAAATTGTAAATTAATACATGCATATCAATTTACAATTTTTTCTTCATTAACTGTGTTATATCAGTTATGTAGTACATATAACAATAATATTTATTGGATTCTATATACCATCTCTTATTGGATTCTATATACCATCTCTTATATGTCACTTCTTAGAACTATAATATTTTCGAGACAATATTTGAAGTTTGATTTAATTCCTGCTACATTGCAACAAGATAGGATTATTATCAAATGGACAGTTAACCTTTAACGCATTATCAAATGGACAGTTAACCTTTTACGCATTATCAATAGATGACGAAACGTTTTATAACACATGGCTGTCGT
Source organism: Camponotus floridanus (assembly GCF_003227725.1). Classification (NCBI taxonomy): domain Eukaryota; kingdom Metazoa; phylum Arthropoda; class Insecta; order Hymenoptera; family Formicidae; genus Camponotus; species Camponotus floridanus. The sequence goes on along the minus strand of NW_020229459.1, from coordinate 1,690,792 downwards.
CAATAAATAACTTTAAGATATGCTATGATACTCCAAGTAGCACACATTCGTTTTATAAAATTTAAAAATATTGGATACGTTTAAGAAACGTGTCAAAAATAGGGGTTCTAATTTTAAAAAATGTACCAAATTTATTTGTATATTATTTAGCAGCGTCGAGTTTTTTAATAATTAAAATTTTTTAAATTACGAGCTACATGAATCAACTGTTCATCGTTGAAGAAATCGGGATTCTGACTTTTACGACAAAGATGTAAGAACTTTCGACGAAAATGTAAACATAATTTTTCTTCATCTAATTATTTATTAGCAGTAAATCACATCTAACACACACACACACATACACACACACACACACGCACACACACACACACACTGTTGATAAACATAAAATAAAATCGCACTCTTTTATTCTCGACGTAATTTTGTATTTAAATATATCATTAATTTTTGTAGATAGTTATGACAACCATTTTACACAATTTTTTTAATACAGCAATTTTTTATTAAAATAATTTTTTGTAAAATAGTTCTATACAATAATGTTTTACTACTGAGATGACTCGACTTCTTTTTCTTACCTTTTTTTGAAAAGGTAATAACCTACGCCACGGTCCTTAGCCTTCCTCTTTTAATAAATTTTATAATGTGTGTATGTTTGTCTTTTTATTAATTTCTTCTAGTTGAATATATTTTGACATAACTTTTTTACTTTTGATAGCTTATCATTTTCATCAATATATAAAAAATATATATATAATACATTTTTTCAAAATTATATTATTGAATTTGTTTATAGACTTTTATCTACTTTTACTACTTTTTCGTATGATTTGTAGAAGAATTTTTGACTGAGGAAGTAAGAAGAATACGTCGATGAAATCTTGACTTAAAAAGACTGAAGTAGCTTGTCTGCGTAGGAATCATGAAATATTATAAAGGAATTAAAATTAATGGTTGATAAGTGGTTGATAGTTAACAATCAAAATAAAATAAATATTGAAAGACGAAACCACTGCGCTGAGATGGACGTAGCGTATAAAAAGGTAAAAAATTGACTTGTCAGATTTCAAACATATAATTGCAAGAATGCTATTTGCAAAAATAAAATAATAGAATTAGGTGTCATGATCAATAATTAACCATATATTCTTATTGACAAAAGCAGACAAAAATGAAGTCATTATAAAATAATAATCAAGTAAGCAAGAAAGCTACTCAGCTGATATTATGTCCGAACAAAGACTGAAAATGGCAGCGCATCACAATGATAGGAGCACGTATAATGAGATGGCGTTCACGCTTTCGTTATGGCTTTCTTGCTCACTTGATTTGCCTGGCCTGTTAATAATAATTTCATGTTGCTCCTTCGCGCATTATTTTATAACGACTTTTCTCTTTTTCATCCAGATATTAACTCTTTTATCTTATTTGTTTCTTTGCCTCTTTTCTTGCAATTCCTTTTTGTTTTGGCGTCTCATGGAATGCGTGTTGCTCTGTCCTGCTTTTTACAGATTGATGATTTTAATTTTGATGACGATCCACACATATTAAATTTAGAAAAACAGTTCCATTGTGCAATAGCAATTGTCACATCAGAAGTGGTTCAATTATACAAGAAAATCTTATTTGCAGAGCAAATTGTGTATACAAAGAAAGTATACATTTTGAAATATGCTTTAAAATATTAATTGATCCTTTCTATAGTCAAAAAAATTCTTAGAACGTTGGAACAATAATTTTGATCCAAAATTATTCACATGTTATTTAATTTATTTAATTTAATTTCAGTCATCATTGCTTCGGTAATATCAAAAAGAAAATGCTTTTTCATTAAATAAATTGTTTTAAAAATAGCGACATTTACTTAACATACATATTTCTTGTGAAATAATAAAATAGCGAATGTGCTCAAACAGTTGGTTCGACTAGACTCACTCACGTTCTTGTAAAGTGTATCGGGGTAAATAAGTTACGTTCTTCCAGATGACATATCTATTCAAGAGTCTGGATGTAACATAATTATTATTCTTATTCTTGAATACATTTTTACAAGCCTTTTCCTTTGTTCAAAAAGTTTCAAGAACTTTCATGGAGTTTCAAGAAGTTTCAAGAAGTTTCAAGAAGTTTCAAGAAGTTTCCTATCAAGAAATTTTATTTTGCATTTATTAATTGCATTTTTTATTACAATTGTTTTGCTATATTAGTTATCATCGTATTATTTTTTTATATATTATTTTATTTTTTCATATATTAGTCTTTCATATTAGTATCAAATGTCATATATTACTTTTTTCACCCAATTCCTTATTCTATTTCGCTATCAAAAACAGATAACTTTGAGTAATAGTAATAGTTGTAACATTGGATGTTTTTCGAAATGCGCTGAAAATATACTGACAGTACACAGTATTGCTACTGCAATCAACAGTTGCGAAATTGTCTGTAGACTGTGGCAGCAATGAAAATCGGAATACATTTGTAGTATTGTAAACATAGACATGGATAAAAGGATAAATAGATGGATTGAGAGAGGAGCGGGAGGGAAGAGGAAGAGAGAGTTAAATCTTGATAACGCGTAATAAATTTTATAGCAACAAAAAAGAGTGAAAAATATTGAAATAGAAAAATTAACCATTATAACTAAAAGTATAAATAATAAATAAATAATAATAATAATAAATAAATATAATAAATAAATAAATAAATAAATATAAATAATAATAAATAAATAAAAGTATAAATAATAATGTAAAAATATGTAATGACGTATAAAATGATATATTTATTAATGACATAAAATTATAGATTTATTAATGATATTCCTTCTTTTTTTCAAACGTTACAAAAAATTTAGAAAAGACCAGTCGCCATATGTATTACTGAATTTGTATTACCTCGAGAATATGTGCGGAAATCAGAAGTTAGCACCTCCTCAGGATCTATTTTCACTAAAATGGTAATAATTATTATTCTCTTGCAGCACGCTGAAAACAACTTTGGAAAACAGTACTGTCAGTATTTTTAGCGCACTAAGGAAGACACTTTATATGATAAACAAATACATAAATTTAATACTCACACAGAAAAAATTGGATCTAATAGATATCTAAATGGTTATATAAGATCTATGTCTTCTATAGATAACTAGTAGATCTATATATATATATATATATATATATATATATATATACCATCCAAATATCCATATCCATTAAGTAACTATCAAAGATATTCACTAGATATACACATATTATTCTCATATCTATATTCACATGCAAGAAAAAGGGCCCACTAAATTGTAGCACAATTTTTTAACATCTTTCATTAGCAATAAATCAGTGAAAAATTATCATGCTGAGATGAAACAATTCAAATGATATAATAGCTCGAATTAAAGCTTGAACATTTCTGTACTTTTTTTCTTATAAAAATGTCCGTGTTAAAGGATCCTAGGTCGCTTCTTTGCTATCCCAATTCTTCAACTCATCCAGAATTTTTATTAGGAACGGATTGCCTCCTAAGCGATCAATCTCAGCTCTTACTTTCAAGTCCAATTCTTCAAGTACGCTTCTTGTATACTTGAGAGAGCCAAATTTCTCTAACAAGTTAATGCAATGACGTTTTATTTCGATATCTTTTGTTCGTTGTTTCAAAATATCTTTATCAGGCATTATTAAGGAAACATATATATAATAAAATTATATTATACATAAAATTATAAAGTATCTGAAAATTGTATATGTGTATGTGTATGATGAGAAATGTAGGGCTGGTTACATTTCTTTAGTAAATGTGTTACTAGTATGTTAATTAAAAAAATATAAACAAATAATATATAATAAAGGATACTCATTATTTGCTTATCATCAGGATTGGTTTTAAGCGCATGAATAACTGGAAAGCTGAATTTTCCTTCAGTCAAATCATCACAGTAACTATTTTCGGTATACTATAACAAAAAATAAATTGATAATTCAATTTGTTCAGTTTATTTAAGTACGTATAATGTTGCAAATATATATATTATTACTCACATCACTGAGGCATAAATTACAATAATCGTCATGTATTTGATAGTATAAACTCAAAAGAGTTAATAGCGGCGATAAATCTTCTTCGTAAGTTGAGAACAAATCCATTAATCTTATTGGCAAGAAAAAGAGACAACCAATCTCTGTAAAATTAATAGATATTTCAATTATGTGTATATATGTATATCCAGTAAACACTAAGAAACAGTAATATAATTATTAGTTATAATTTCCCAATCAATAATATAATTGTTACAGTTATATAACATGTATAACTTGAAGTTTGCTGAGTACGTATATATATATATATATATATATATATATATATATATATATAATTTTTTATATGTAATTTTTTTATTTCAAAGAAATATATATATGCACACCCAAATATAAACATTTACTTTTTATTGCCATAGCCTTGTAATCTTCCTCACTTGGACAAATGAAATTATCCCGCCAATAAATTTCTATTCCATGACCTCTTTGAAGTTCCAACAATTGTTCTATAAATACTTTTGATGCCTGAAAAGAAAATGTAGTTAGTACAATAATACAACACACAATTTTATCTAACATTATGAAGCTTATCTTTTACAGTTTTAACGACATTTAATGCTTTATATTAATTATGTTAAAATATCATAAAATGTTTATTTTTTTTAACGATAAAACACTTATGTATGTTTTTTTTCAGTCAATTCGTCGCAATAATTTTTATTTTTTCTATAACAAAATAATCTTTAATCTTTTTCGATTTATTTAAATATATAAATGCCATATAATCCAAGGATAGTATTTAAATTTTGCATATTTTGATAATATTTAAACACTAATAGTAAATACGATCTGTTATTTTCAATTTTGCTTTGTAAAGATAATGCGACTAAAATACTGTATACTTTATTTTTTTTTTGGAAGTATAATGGCTACTTACTGCAGGATGTTGTAAATTAATAACTCGTTCCAAAGCAATATACAATATATAAGCGGCAGCACTTAGTGAGCTAGCAATCCCAAAAACAGAATGAGTGACAGGAATACCTTTCCGCAAAATGGAATTATCTTGAATGTCATCAACTCTGTAAAAAATAAAATAAATCATAATATTAAGAATGTATAGAAAATTGCACGTTTGATATATAAATTTAATTTTATCCATTTAAACAAAAAAAATGTAATATAAAATACACGTAGTATAGAAATAATAATATAGAAATAAATGTAATGTAAAAATGATGTTGTGCTCGTCGATGCCATTTCTTATGAAAGACCAGTCGAAAGCCAGCATGTAGTACACGCGAATACTTTCACCGAAACTTATTTGGTCAGCGAACGACCCATCAAGAGTCCTCCGAGGCAATCAGAATATTCTTGCATATGTTTAGAATCTTCAGTACAATTTTTAAATCGATTTACTAAAGCGTTTACAAGTTATAAGGATTTTAATTTGCATGCCGAATTAGCATGTGTTCTTATGGAAAACCACGTCGTATTATCACGTCGATTCAAATGATAAAAACATATGGGAATAATATTCAGAATTTGTTTAAAATTTGGAAAAGTGTGTTAGATACAAAGGAAATATTTGATCAAATAATATTATACAAGTACTAACTGGTTAAAAAGATATTAAATATAATTCAATGAAATTAGCCATGTATCTGTGACAAGGCGAAATTCTTTGCAAAAAGTTAATCATTTCGATTAATAAAATTCGGAATATTTCAGTAAAAACGCAATAGATATTAAAAAATACATCTCTGCACTCTGTAGCTGGGATCAAATTGTAATATTCCATGCAATTTCTCATACTCAAAATACACCAAAAGTGGATATATTCATCAATATTGATTTTCAGCTACTTTTTGCTGGGATTGTACATACAAAGCATCCTTAAGTGATTAATTATATATATAATATTAATGAGAAAAACTCAATGTCATATTGACATCAAAATGAGTATATTGTGGTAAGATAATTTGACCAAATTTATTCAGGTAGCAAGTATACGTCATTTTGAAGTTCCAAACTGGTCTTTTTTGGTCATATGTCGTCAAAATGACTGATTTGTTACATTACTTTATATTGACGTCTTGATATAACATTATTTTGATGTCATTTTTTAGTCATGTAGTGACGATTATTTTATTATTAATGTGTATTATTATTTTATTATTAATTATAATAGTATCGATCCTATAAAAAAATTTGTTAAAATTTATTATATAACATGACTTTCGTGATCAGACTTTAACAATTGTTAAATTAAAATTTATTGTAAAATCAGTAAATTTCACTGTAAAACCAGTAATCGCTAGTCCGTTAACATGGATGACAAGTAAATATTATTAATTGTGTAATATATCTTTGCATTTTATACATCGTACTTTATTTAATAGCTTATTGTAATGATTGAGATTAGTTACGTGCACCAATTGTTTACTTTGACATCAAACAGACATCAAAATGACAGTTAGGTAGTCGAATTGCCATTTTTTGGCCGTTATTTTGATCATTCCTTTTGATATTATATTCTTTGTCAATTTGACATCATTTTGACATCATTTTGATTAGATTGTTTTCACTAGGTATATTTCTTGTTGAGATTCAGAATATTAAATAGAATATTAAGATTATTTGAAATTAGATGCATAAATGATAAATAGTCCATTTATTTCTTGTATTAAAGTATTCCTATTGCCGAGTATCGATAATCTATATAGATGTCCTTGAATGAAGTCATCTTTTAGTCATCATATGGATAAGATTAAAATGTCACTCAATTCAAGTCATGAAACGGTTTGTAGCCATTTTTCCATCGACTTAAGGCTCTTGAATATTCACCGTAAAACTCTGAGTTGACAGTGGCGACAAAAAAAATATACGGTAAGAATAAGATTTACCACATAAGTGAAGTGTGTTACTAATTGATAAAAAATCAATCAGTGTATAACACACAGTTACACACATACTCATCCGTCATCTACACACGCAAAACGACAAAGAAAATGACATTTTGACAGCCTAATGACATGACTAAGAATTCTTGCGTGCCATTTCATTATCATTCACTTTATCCTAGTGCTGTGACGTGTAACGTGTTTGTGAAACCTATAAACTGTTCCGAAAACTAAGTTTAGCAAGAAATATATAGTGTAAAAAAACATTTTTCACTTTTTTCAACAGTTATCAAATCATGCATTTTCTCGCTTACTTCGATACTCATTTTAAGGCAGTTAATTAAATCCCTTGTCAAGGGAAGAACTTAGTTTCCGAAATATTTTACAAGTGTGCTAAAGCGATCTGTAGTGTTATTTTGTTTAAATATCTTTTTATTTAAAAATGGCACGCAAGAATTCTCAGCGTGTTATTTCTCGCGTCTGACGTCACGATTTCAATATGGCTGCGGTGACTACACAGGAGCCTTAACAATATCAGTAAAAGATATCTATGACAAAAATATATCCAGTTTCAAGAGTAGGTACTTTTAGACTTGGTGCTGTGTGAAATATTACAAAAACAATATTTCTTAATGAAAATTATATTAAACAACCATAAGAATTTAATATATATTGGAATAAAAAAACATGAAAGATTATGATGTAGCAAAATACAAACTTACATAATGCTCGAGTTGTGAAGCATGATTACTATTTCTTCGATTGCTTTTAATCTGTCAGGCGATATTTTTAGCCAGTAATTAAAAGTCTGGATTAATTTTTTCGTTATCTGCATTCCAGGAATTTGAAGATTGTATCTGATCGGTTCTAAGAGTTTCTACAATAAATCATATAATTTTCTTAATCTTTTATGTCACCAAAATCTTTGTCATCATAGATAAATTCTTACCTCATCTTCTTGTTTGTTGCCGCTCAGAGAATAATAAAAGGAGTTGTTATTTGTATTCGTCATATTTTTCAATTAAACAAACGTAACGATATCTTTCTCTCGCAAAACTGTAAGAATTTAAGGAGAAAATTATTTTTATATATGATCCAGCGAGAAACGACTCGATAAAAATAAGATAGCGCCGGTTCTGAAGCAGCCTTTTTATTGACGCTAAAAAGTAGCATCAACCATTGGTTGAACAAAGAAGTAAATAGTTACTTTTTTATTCAACCGACGCTACTTTTTAGCGTCCATGAAATTGCATCTTAACTCTGGTCATCTCAGGGAAGGTGAGGTGCGAGGGGATCTCAGTGGAGCGGGAATATTTCGTCACGCCGGATTTCGGCGGTGGTTGCGGGGTGGGGGACGCACGTGTGTGTTGAATGTTTTATGTCATAAAACCAGAGAACCGGCCCTATTATCCTACTTTTATCGAGTCATTTCTCGTTAAATCATGTATAAGAATAATATAAATTCTTACAGGATTATTGAAAAAATTATATTCGACCAAACTAGCCAGAAATTTCCTTTATTTAATACGACGTTTCGCTTACGACCATATGCTTGTGGTCCTTATCAAGTATATACTGGAAGGATTTAAAATAGATTAAATTAACGGTTTGAATACGTAAAAAGCACAAAGCAGAATAAAGAGTAACCAAATTTACCGATGAAATATAATAATCAAGAGGCAAACATAGCGCTTGTAAAAACCATGACGAGTCACAAATAAAAAACGTTATATAATTAAATTCAAAAAAATGAGAGAGACTGATGCGTCCATGTGAGACTTCGTCGAAAAACTAAACGAATCTCGAGGGAAAAACACAACTAAGTGACCTTTATTATTTTGTCATAAATATTATTTAGATTATCTGTGTCTGTCTGTAAGTTGATGAGATTATCAGATCTCTTAATAAAAAACATCTCAGCAACCTCTCTTTTTCGAACATACGTTTCGCTATGTAAGATGTCGGGTTTCAACCAATCAAAATCGTGTCCAGATTCCAATCTGTGTTTGGTAATTACGGAGTGATTAGAATCATGTAACTTTATATTATTACAATGTTCCTTCACTCGTGTACGTAGATGTCTTTTTGTTTGACCTATGTATGATATGTTGCAATCTTTGCAATTTAATTTATATACAACGCTTGTCTTGTCGTTATTATGTAATCTGTCTTTATCTGTCCCGTTGAGAATTATTGTATCCGTTCTGGGAAGTCCGGTTTATAATATTTCTACATATATTCATAACATTCTTCACAAATCGATTAAGAAATTTAACTCACATATTAAAGATGGATGGTCCTTTGTTGACAGTATTAAGAACCACTTGCATTGAAGAAGATAACATAATGATTTCATTGGATGTTGCTTCTCTATTCACCAACGTTCCAAAAGAATTAGTTGAGAATGCCATAAGAAAGCGTTGGGTGGACATCTCTAAAAATACAAAATTTAATCTGTCACAGTTTTTACATACTATAGAACTGATATTGGACTCAACTTGCTTTTCTTTCAACGGACGTTTTTATGAACAGATCTTCGGCACTCCTATGGGTTCCCCACTATCACCTATTTTAGCAGATATGGTGATGGACGATCTGGAGACGCAATGTTTAAATTCACTTAGTTTTGCGGCGCCTATTTATTATAGATATGTAGATGACGTTTTCGCAATCGTGCCACGTACAAAAGTTGATGAGATTCTAACGATTTTCAATAATTACCATGTACGTTTACGTTTCACACACGAGATTGAAATTGATTCGTCGATCAACTTTCTTAATGTAAAAGTCATTAGGTCAGGCACTAAACTTATCACTAAATGGTTTAGGAAACCTACATGATCTGGTAGATATATTAACTTTTATTCGAATCACCCGCTTAAGTATAAAATTAATACGATTTACAATTTAGTCGACCATGCTATTTTATTATCTGACGATTGCTTTAAGCAAGAAAATATCAAACTAGTTTATGACACTTTAATCAATAATTGTTTTCCTAAACACATCATATATAGACACATTCGAAAGAGAATCAATTTTTTAAATAATCGTGACCGTAATGACAATACTGACGACAATCTTACTCGTGTAGATAAGGCTCAAATTATTACAATACCATACGTAGAGAATACGAGCCATGATCTGCACCGCCTTTTGCGAAATAACGGTTTTAGGGTTGTTTACACAATAACAAAAAAACTAAATAATTTAATTAGACGCGGTAAAGACAGATTACATAATAACGACAAGACAAGCGTTGTATATAAATTAAATTGCAAAGATTGCAACATATCATACATAGGTCAAACAAAAAGACATCTACGTACACGAGTGAAGAAACATTGTAATAATATAAAGTTACATGATTCTAATCACTCCGCAATTACCAAACACAGATTGGAATCTGGACACGATTTTGATTGGTTGAAACCCGACATCTTACATAGCGAAACGTATGTTCGAAAAAGAGAGATTGCTGAGATGTTTTTTATTAAGAGATCTGATAATCTCATCAACTTACAGACAGACACAGATAATCTAAATAATATTTATGACAAAATAATAAAGGTCACTTAGTTGTGTTTTTCCCTCGAGATTCGTTTAGTTTTTCGACGAAGTCTCACATGGACGCATCAGTCTCTCTCATTTTTTTGAATTTAATTATATAACGTTTTTTATTTGTGACTCGTCATGGTTTTTACAAGCGCTATGTTTGCCTCTTGATTATTATATTTCATCGGTAAATTTGGTTACTCTTTATTCTGCTTTGTGCTTTTTACGTATTCAAACCGTTAATTTAATCTATTTTAAATCCTTCCAGTATATACTTGATAAGGACCACAACCATATGGTTGAAACGTCGTATTAAATAAAGGAAATTTCTGGCTAGTTTGGTCGAATATAATTTTTTCAATAATCCTTTGATTATTCGACTAGCGATTATACCTTTTCTACATTTATTAAATTCTTACAGTTTTGCGAGAGAAAGATATCGCTGAGAATTGAAAAACATGACGAATACAAATAAGAACTCGTTTTATTATTCTCTGAGCGGCAACAAACAAGAAGACGAGGTAAGAATTTATCTTTCATTCCAATTTTTCTCTTTTTCTTAGATATTTCATTTATCTATGATGATTACAGAGATTATGGTGACATAAAAGATTAAGAACATTATGATTTATTGTAAAAACTGTTAGAATCGATCAGATACAATCTTCTAGTTCCTGGAATGCAGATAACGATAATTAATTCAGACTTTTAATTAGCTTATTTAATTGGCTAAAAATATCGCCTGACAGAATAAAGGCAACCGAAGAAATAGTAATCATGCTTCACAACTCGGGCAATATGTAAGTTTGCATTTTGTTATATCATAATTTTTTGTTATATCATAATGTTTTTTTTATTCCAATTGCACACATTTTTATTTCTTTATAATATATATATTTAGATTGTTATGATTATTTCACATAATTTTCATTAAGAAATATTATTTTTGTAATAATATTTCACAGAGCAGCAAGTTGTCTAAAAGTACTCCTAAAACTGAATATATTTTTGTCATAAACATTTGTTATTAACATCGTTAAATCGGTGGAAAGATTGCTAGAACTGGTTTCTTACTTGAACTGAGTGACATTTTAGTCTTATCTACATGATGACTAAAAGATGACTTTATTAAAAAACATTAAGAGGGACCCGTTTGCCTATATTCCCGATTGCCAAAATTCCTGATTGCCTACATGTATTATTGCACACATGAAAAATATAAGGAAACGAAAGTACGATTGCACACATGACATTATTGCGCACATATACATTGCACACATGATTTTTAAATGCAAAAATAAAAGGACGTCCTGGAACATGCCGCGTGACATATATATATATATATATATAAATGTATCAATCAAAAATGTATCAATCAATGGATTGCTTAGAAAAACAAATCGTTCGCGGAATGCAACTTTTGCAAAAAAGATGAAAAAAATCATAGAAAACAAAGGATTATACTTTGATTAATATATTAATCCATTTTCTTATTGAAATAAATGCATTTTTCAAGTAAAAAAACGATGGAAACTTAGTTATACACCTTATATATATATATATATATATATATATATATATATATATATATATAAGGTGTATAACTAAGTTTCCGTCGTTTTTTTACTTGAAAAATGCATTTATTTCAATAAGAAAATGGATTAATATATTAATCAAAGTATAATCCTTTGTTTTCTATGATTTTTTTCATCTTTTTTGCAAAAGTTGCATTCCGCGAACGATTTGTTTTTCTAAGCAATCCATTGATTGATACATTTTTGGACTTCTTCGTATTTGAAGAAGTGTGTATTGTCGAGTACGTGTTGCATTGTTGAGGAAAAGATGATAATCCGATGAGACCAAGTCTGGTGAATAGGCGGGTGCGGGAGAACTTCGCATTCAAGCTCCAATAATGTTTCTTTTACCATTCTTGCAACATAAGATCGCGCAAAAGAATTTATAGTTTACGTCAATAAACTAAAAATAAAAATCTATAGTTTACGTCACGTATATTATAGATTTCCAGCACTGGCAGTAAATTCGGTTTAAATGGACAGTTAACCTTTAATTGCACGCATTGTCAATAGATAACGAAACAATTTATGACACATGGCTGTCGTCAATAAATAACTTTAAGATATGCTATGATGCTCCAAGTAGCACACATTCGTTTTATACATATTTTATATATGTTTCTTAAACGTATCCAATATTTTTTAACCGTAAAACATTAATAAGAAACGTTTTTATAGAAACGCTTTTGAAACCAGTTAAGAAAACGTATTTTTCACGTTTTTGAGACAAAATAAAAATTAATTTTTATTAATTTCAAATTATATATACACATATACATACATATGCATATACATACATACATATAAACATATATATATATATATATATATATATATATATATATAATATATATAAGTATTACGAAAACTATATTAATTTCTATTTATAAATATATGGATAAAATCACTAAGAATCAGTATTTCAGTATTGATCTAGTAGAAACTCTTCTTTTTTATTACTTTATCTTATGACTTACTAATTATAATCAGTGGAAGTAAAATTTCACTGTAAAATCAGTAATCGCTAGTTCGTCATCATATGTTAAAGATGTAAAATAAACTATCATCTATTTAACATTTTTGTTCTAATACGCATGTAAATATAAATAAAATTTTTAATTTTAGATGAGGTACATAAATTAATATTACTGATTAAAACAGTCAACATTACTAATTCTAAATCGAAAGGAAATAGGCTCGTTATATATTAAAGAGCATGATAAGAAAACTAGCGTCTACGAGCCACAGCGAATGGTAATGCCTGAAAAATTCTTTTTAATTTTACGCGAAATTTTAAAACGAAAACACGGCATATGCATATATTTTACTTGGTGCATTTAACCAAGATATAGATTCTCATTTTTGAGAAATTCTATAAAACCCTCTTTACCCCCCTGAAGAGACGTAGACGAGAAAAATATCGGGGCGAAGAATTACTAATTCTTTCAGTGAAATATTATTGATTTACAGTGCCATAATAACTTATAATTGCTGCATCAGTGACTTTGTCTACTGTTTTCAGTGATAATATACTGATTTATTTTTATAGAGAGTGTGAATGCATTATTTTATTCCATAAAAAATTCCATAAAAAAATCAAAAGGCTTTCCGTTACGTTAATTATATGATTTTGTTATTCGATTCGTTTTACTACACTTTTCAGCCTTCGCTTCCGAGCGATAATAAAAAAAATAAAAAAATCATAAGAAAATTATTTAATGTGTGCTGCTAATGATTGAAACTCTCTGTAAAATGAAAGACTATTGTTCAGACTTAAGATTAATTTATACTTTTATGTAAATATCTTAATATTTTACAAAATGTTTCACAATGATATAATTATTTAGATACTTAATTATTGATTTTTGAACACTTTGTATATTATATTACAGTTTTCATACAGTCTGAGTTGCATTTTATAAGTTTCAATCATTAACAGAGTTTTAATTACATTGTTAATTAATAGGAAATCTGTATAATAGATCTCGATTTCGAAAATCGCGCAACATTTCGAAAAAATACATTATAAAATGTGATAATGTTTTCAATCTGCTTCCAAGTGATCATTAAATCATGAAAAAATTAATTAATATTGTACAAAAACTATAATAGAATATACAAAACGTTCGAAAATCGATAAACTATCTAAATAACTATGTATGCCTGTATATATACAATATAATAGATATTTTTTTATTATTTTTAGTAATACAAAGACTGGGATAATGGAGAATACTTTTATATAAGAAAGATATCGCGCGTGCTAAATTATTCGTTAAATATTTCCGCAGGAAAATATCACAAATATCATTCACCGTATAAATTTGATGACAATTATTGGCAATTCCAAGTAATATTTTATATTACATTTTATATCAATAAATAACACTTAATTATAAGTCAAAAATAATACGTACTTGTAAGTCTTAATAACATATTAAGATAATAATTAATACATTTCATAATCAATGAATGAAAATAACAAACATTAATTTATTTTCTTGTTTGCAATTGAAATTTGATTTGTTTTTTTTTGATAACATACAGCATGATAATATATTTCAATCGTAAATTAAAATGTAATAAATATATACATTATAAATGGAAATTTAATACGATATCCCGCTCTCTTCCTGTTGCATTTATCTGATGAAGATATTGAATGGACATTGCAAAATCACTTATGGACTAAAGGTTGCTACGAACAAATTACAAAGGTAATAGAGATAAATTATTATTAAAAGAATTATACATTATTATTATTAAAAAGAATGACACTGTTCTGCAAAATATTTAAGTAGATTATAATATTACAAATTAAAATATATTCTATTATATTAGATTAAAATATCTTAAAATATATAATATAATATTCTTATAAATATTATCTCTCAAAACATCTCTAAAAACAGAAAAATTTTTTATAATTATATACAAACGAAAAATCTAAAAAGAAAGTAAAGCAAAGTTGCAAGTGAATGATAGTTGTAAATTTAAAATTGTTATCTCTATCACGTCGATCTTAGATATAAGAGAGATTATTAACTTTTCAATTTTTCTTCTAATTTTTAATTTTTTAATTTTTAACTTTTTGAAACAATTATCAAGCCATTTGAACAAAATTATGTTCGAATAAATATAAAGTTATAAATCTTAAAATATATAATGAAATGTTCCATAAATATTTTAATAAGAAACAGACTTTCTGTTTTCTAGTATGTAACATGATTTCAGCAAATATAATATTAAAAAAAAAAATATATATATATATATATATATACATATATATATATATAAAAAAATTCAATTATTTTATTCAAATTAAAAATATAAACTTTAAAAAAAGTTTTTATTCAAATTTTATATGATGTACAGATGTTAAATATAGATTTAAAAATTATCATATTTCTTCACCTTCTAATCTTATATTATTAATTTTATATATCATAATTTTATCTTATATTATTTCTTTATCTTTTAATATAATTTACTAATAAAATTTAAATTCAGAACAGACAGAATCAATTATCTACAAATACTTTTCCTACAGTAAGATTTACTGGATCATTTGGAAAATAAACATTAATTTAATTATAATATCAGCTAAATAGTATCGACTGGACTCAGTAAGGCATCTTCTATGTTCTCTCTTAATGTTATAATATTGTTCAGACAAAATTCGAAATTTGGTCTAGCAGCCGCTGCTTCACTCCAGCAACGTTCCATCAACTGATACAATAGTGACGGACAGTTAAGAGGCATCGGCAACCTGTTTTCAGCGATTACATAAAATATCACTTCCTCATTAGTCTTGGCACTATAAGGTTGCTCACCCAACGATGTAATTTCCCACATTAAAACACCAAATGACCAAACATCGCTTTGAGAAGTAAATGTTCTGATCATCAAAGATTCGGGTGCCATCCAGCGAACAGGAAGCAAATCTTCTCCTCTCTAAAACATGATTTTAACAAAATTAAAACATTAAAATATTTAATTTTCTGGTTCAAGTTGTTCATTTTTACAATATGTGCAAAAAGAAAAACGTTATCTCTTGCTATATATATATAAAAACTATTTATATTCCATATTACTTGAAGAAGCAATGCACGATACTATTATGATAAAAAATGGATAGTATTTTCAAATGAATTTATTTTTTAATTTTTTTAAATAATTGTATTTACCATGCGATAATAATCATTCTTGTAGATATCTCTAGCTAATCCAAAATCTCCAATTTTGATAATACGATTCTCGCGATTTCTCGAAGATACTAAACAATTGCGACACGCTAGATCTTTATGTACGAAATGCAATTCTTCCAAGTAGCAACAACCTCGCGCAACATCTTCGCACATGGCGAACAAATCTTGCAAACGCAGAGCGTGCGAATCTGACGCTTCCAAATTTCGACAATCTCTCAAATATTTTGACAAATCACCAGTTTCCATTAATTCGAACACTAGAAACGGAGAAATTCCATCCAAACAAACGCCCAACAATCTTAATATATGTTTGTGTCGAAAACGATTCATATGCTCGGCTTCTTTTAACAATCTCTTTTTCTCATGGGAGGAAGCATCTTTCCGAAGCGTTTTTATTGCAACGGATATCTCTGTGCCCGAACTTTCTAAGTTTTTCACTTTTCCTTGATACACCTGCAAAATATTTCACACAAATTTACATTAAGTAATTTATTAGAAAATAGTATAGTTTAATGTCAAGTAATATTATATTTCACTTTATATTAAATAATTTAACGAAAAATATGAAATTAAGTGAATGTTTGTTGTCTCATCCAAATTTTATATTATTTATAATCTATTATAAAAATTTATATAATTTCTTTTGTATCTTTATTAGAAAATACATATCTGTTTTGTTCATTTAGAAATTAATTTGAAACATTGCTTGAAAACATTAATTTTTACCATTCCGAATGCGCCGGTATCAATATGTTTTGTAAATCTAATTTGTTTACGTGCTATTTTAGTTATCGCACATTCATCCGGTAGAATCTCCAATTCTATATCGGACATTGTTGAAGACAAAAATTGTTCATTATTCCCTCTGCGTTGACGATACACTGTTATAAAATTTCGACTTAATTATGTAATAATATGTGTATTATAAAATTTTTCGTTTACTTTTATATAAGTAAATTACTATTTTTAGTAAATTTTTAGATATTATATCAGATATATATGTATAATCAACAATTCAAGTTGATACCATCATCAAATATACAATACTTACAACAATAAAAGTAGTAGAGGCAGATTATAATAACTATAACGATAAAACCTAACATCAATAATAAGTAATATTTTTTCGCTATTATTCCAGGAGTGTCCGAAATATCTGTATTAAGCAAAAATATAATTTTAATATCTTCGTGTGTGTATGTTTTTAAAAATTTATTTTTACTTGTAACTTTATTACAAAAATTTAATTTTTTTAAATTTTAGGCCTATTCACATTTAAAAATATTAGTATATCATATTATAATATCTATGCAGCACAGAATGTTACAACTACTTTGCAACAATATTGCAATATCACAAATTGCAATGCAACATTACACAAACATTGTAGAAATATAAATTAACAAAATATGAATTGAGTATTAGCAATGTAATATTAATATTTTGAAACCATTTGGAAACTATAACACTCTTTAATTTATCTGTAAAAATAATGTAATAATATATATTCTTATATTTATATATATGCAATGAATTTTACTTTTTTGCACAAGTCAAACGAATTAATGACACAGAAATAATATCAGTCGATTAAATACAATTCTAAGCTAAAGATAAGCATCTCTTTTCATAAGCATTTCTATTCTTTTATTAAAATATAGATAACATTTTATAGCAATGTTAAAATATATTTTATGATATATTTTTACTTTATGTACAAATACGATATCTTTTTATTACATTAAGAATAGATATTTTTATATCTATCATTTTATTTTTCAATGTATTTTTATGTCTTTCTCATACAAATAAATATAAATATAACGCATTTTTTAAATTTTTAAATAAAAATATAATTAGTAATGTTTAATTAATTCTATAACCAATGTTTATATATGTATAAACATTAATTAACCATTAGAGAAAGATATACATTTATATATATATATATATATATATATATATATATATAAAATACCCATTATAAGAGTATATAGAACATTTAAAATAACAAAAATGATTTGTAAATAAGAGTTTAAAGTAATTTTGTATAAAAACATATTTTATATGATTACGTTTAAATATAATTTTGCAATATATTATCTTAGATATTGCAAACTTCTATTTATATCAAGCTTTTTAATTTAATTATTTGTTTTCAAGATATTTATCCATCAAAAACGAAAATATTTTATACGTAATATTATTAAATGATTGTAATAACATTGCATTCTTTTCAATATATTAAACCGTAATATTGCTACAATATTTCATTGCAAAAAGCGGATATCTTAACTTTATCACATCTTATAACAATGACTCAGCAAAGTTTCGCAATCAATTTGCAATGTTTCAATGAAATTATTCTTCAATATATCTACAATCTTATTTTGCTGTATGGGTATTTTCATTTGCTTACCACGTTTGCTACCACGTGTTGAAAAAATAAATCTTTCATCAGTCGGCCATGTAAAAGTTTCCTTATATTCGGGATATCTCAATATCAAGCGAAACTTGTATAAATTTCCCGACTGTAAATTTTCGATATGATATATTACTTCCTTGTTATAATTCATTTTAAAATTATTCGTTGTTTGCCACTTTTCTGTTGCAATCTCCTTGTATTCTAGTGTAAGAAAGACCGTAAGATTGACGTTTGAGATCCATGAAATGTCCATGCTATTTGTGTTGGCCTCGCTCATAGTAATATTGTTTGGTTCTGAGTATATGTGATCGATCTTGCTTAAACTCTCGTTGTAGAAATCGCTGAAATTACTTGGATACACACGCACGTATATCAAGTAATCTTGTATTGGTAGCGACAAGTTAATCTTTGTGAAAAATCTGCCGTCTGCCACACGTTTCGGCACAATGATAAATTGTTTATTCTCTTGTTGCGTGTCGTTCACTAATTTCCAATGTACTTCATAGGTCACAACCACGCAGTTTAATTTCTTGGGTGGCATCCAATGAACTACTGCTATAGTAGGCGTCAAAGCTAAAACACTTATGTTTTCTGGTACATTAAGTTTGCCCAAATTAGTTTTTATTCGTGTCACGTTCGAATCGAGTGAATTTATTGATAATTGATCATAGTAAAAATTGCTTAAAGTAAACTTCAACTTGTACTCTGTAAATGGTGTTAAGTTCTGAATCTTGTAATGTCGCTCGCCTGGCGGCACATTGAATTCTTCAGACTTGTTGAGGTTGTTGTCTAAACAATGGCTTACAAAAATAGTATATATAGTAGTTGGTAAATTATATTTTTTGCATCCACTCTTTACAACTGGCTCCGGAAGATTTACAATAATGCTGTTTGTCGTTGCAGTCACATTCTCAAAATTATAAACTTTTTCGTCAAATGTCAGACATCTCATTGGAGGATATGGTTGTGAAGATTTATCAAAAGCGTAAATATATATGTTTTTAAAAAACTCACTTTTATCTGAGCTTATTGGTATCTTTATAACATATTTGTATGCATATGGGACGTTCTTGAGACTTGCATATTTCTTTTTCAAAACGAGGAAGGTATATGAATTATATTGAGAATTATATGTTAAAATGTAAATGTTTGTTTTGTCAATCGTCATATATTGGAATTTGATGTCATCACTTATGTCTTTCTTGTGTAAAATCTGATTAAACTTAGAAATATTAATGTCTGTTACATTTATACTCCAATCATTTAACCAGTAAATTAACGACTCTTCATCATTCATGTTATCAATTATCATATTACTGAAAGGATATATAATATAATAAAATAGGGAAGCATTTATCTTAACAATTTGCTCGTTTTTTCCATCGAGATGATATTTCATCATTACATGTCTTCCACTCATCCAATTGTATGATATGTGATATAAAATTCTAAAAAAGATATAATTATTTTACTCACTCTTATAAAACATTATTTTAACAAAAACAGAAATTTATATGTGATAAAAATTCGAAATTCTTATAATTATATAATAACTTATTATGACTTTTTACTTATGATCTTTATTATAAAACTACGTAAAATTATAGAAAAATTACAAATTTGCATAAATCTTTAATGGAAAATTAATTTTTGAAAATAATGACGAACTTTAGTGAACGTACCCCATAGACGGTGAAACTTCTAAATAGCTAATACGAAATTTTGATTTGAAAATCTGATCAAATTTAATTATGCCATTTTCCGACATTGTTAAGTCGAACTTTAGAATGTAATAGTAGTCTGATGTATCATACTCTTTATATGTAAAATATAGATTTCTTGCTACCCAGTCAATGCAGAGATCATGTACGAGTATATCATGATCAAAGCTAGCTATTTTTGTGATATTATTTTCATTAATCTTCAATGTCATTAGGTCTCCTTCCCAGGTACTCCAATAAATTCTATGTTCTTGTATCGAATAAACGGCATTTGTTACTGAGCTGAAAAAAAGGAGCCAACTATAATAGTATATTAAAAAAATTATAGTTGAGATTTCGAATTTTATAATTATTACTACTATAATGTTGATAATAAACTTGTGCGTAGTAATAATAAGTTTAACTTTATAGTGTCAAAAATAATTTCATAATTCTAACTATTTTTTTTATCAGTATACGTACTGTGACGTCATTACTAAATTAGTAATGATGTTTAAATCCACGTCCCATATTTGGATATCTCCATATGTTATGAGTAATAATTTAGGTATTGGATTTTCATGTGTAGTCGACACATTAATTAAATCCGTGTAAGGTCCAGCAACAATTTTAGTATGCGCACGTACTCGAAAATAATATGTCGTGTTAAATGTCAGATTGTGAACCGTGTGCTCCAATTCTGTAGTGGTAATATTTCTATCCTCACAGATTTGAATCTCTTTTAAATCCTCGATGAAAAAACACTGCACCGTGTACCCTTGTATTATTTCATCGGAAAAGTTAGGTTGGTTCCATCTATAAAAAAATAATATTTCAGTCTTTTTATATTTAGTAAAATTATAACAGAATTAACATTTTGATATATTTATATCGTTGAATTTAAGAAAAGAGAGAAAAATGAAAGAATACAAACTGATAATTTAGATTCTTTACCTCAATATCACAAAAATGTCGTTTACTTTTTCTGTGAATTGACTGTCGAATTGTACAAATGCTCTGAGAGATGTTGGCTTGTTCAAATTGTTTTCTAGAATAGATTGTACATATTATAATTATATTAATAATTATGTGGATATCTCAGTAAATCAGAAAGAACAATTTAATATGAAAATAAAGGAAACAGGAAAAATAAATCTAAATTACAAAATATGAAAATTAGCACAGTATTGATCTTTAAAAAATAAAATGATATAAAAAATTTTTGCGTCATTTAAGACTTAGAAAAGTAATTGTTAATACATAGCAAAAACGAATAAATAACTTTTAATAAAATGACAAGTACTTTTCGAAAAATTTCTACAATGTAAGAAATCAGGAGTACAATATTTGTGATTGTTTTATAACCAAATAGCAAATTAATCCAATTGACTTTACCTTAAATCATGACAATTTTTATGTACAATGTTATGTTTATATTATGTTTTTTTATTTCTTTTTTCGACAAAATAGAATTTATATTTTTTTTCATTGCTGAAAGGTATTTTTAAATTTATTTCCACTCTCTCTTAAATTTAAATTGTATTTACACTTTTTCGTCATAGATTATGTTATTAATGTTTGATGCATTTTTTGTAACTTACCGATAGATTCTGGGATGATAGAAATATTTGCAAGCGTAACTTCATCGACTTCTCGCTCATTTCTCACAGTACTATCAGAATGACTCCGGACAGATTTAAAATTTAATATACGATGATAATTTTTCTCGGACATTGAAATATTCTTCATAAAGTATAACATACAAAAAGAATTATAAAATGAATATCGTTGAAGCGGTTATTTCTGGTGCTTTTAATGATAAATTATATAAATTATAAAATTAAACGAAAAATTACCATTCCTTCTTTGTATGCTTAATAATACCTGTTTGATATAAACCATTTTTATATAATATATATTCAATGCAATTTTAGTTTTATTCATATTGTAAACTCTATTTTTTATTTTTTTTAAAAACATCTTGTATATCAAACATAAATCATCATATCAAAAAAAAAAATCAATCAATATAGGTTGACAAGAGTCAATGACGAATCATAACAGCTTTTAGCAAGTAGTAGAAGCGAAAGTAGTTCTTCGCAATTATTAAAACAATTTTGTCTAATGATTTTATTCTTTCTCATGATAGGTTAGTTAATTCTTCTCAATTTTACGTAACTTAAATTTTTTTCAAAAATTTGCCAATATTATTAAAGTTCTATTAATGTTTGTACTTCAAGCATAAAAAGGTTAAAAATATTGTTTCTTTACTGTTATTAAATATTAATTATAGTAATTATATATATTCTTTTATTTATATCCTTGTCAAGTTTTTTCTCGAGTGTCATTATATTTTTAACACTCAAATCTTGAAAATGATAATATAAACCGATCGTATAAACCGATAATGCTTCGATAAGAATATGTGCATGTAATTGTATATGAATGAATATATGTACAATGAAAATTAATATAAATTCTAGCAATTGTTATCGAATGTATCGTCGACCGAAATATTAACGTTAATAGATACAATTTGAAGAATGTTTGATGAACGATTTTTTTATTAGACAAATTTTCTATCTCGATACTTAGCTTTATTCCGTTATATAATTACCCTTAACACAAAGAAGTAATGCTAACTTTTTAAAATAATTTCTTAAAATAAAATCTACTTAAATCTTACTATATATCAATAAATATTATAAATATCAGAAATATCTAGAAATATAAAGAAATTTTAGAAATTGAAGAAAAATAATATAAAAATCTATTGAAGTGTCATCGTATGTATATATTAATGTAGCAGATAGTAGACAGAAAACTTCATTAAATATAAAAATTGTTATTTTTAGAAATAATAATTATATATATAATTATATATATATATATATATATATATATATATATATAGAGAGAGAGAGAGAGAGAGAGAGAGAGAAAATACATAGTCAAATTTTAAAATATCGTTTTAATTAAATTTAATATACTATATAACATTCATTTGTAATCAAAATTTCGAAACTTTATCCATCTGTTTTTTACAACATCATATATATTTTTTACTTTTATATTGAATTGTTTTATTTTATCTTATGTTATTATATAGATTTAATATATAATTTATTCATTCATTTTTAGTCACATTACTAGCTGCAATAACATTCAATTGTTTCTTAAGTTTAAGCGAAAAATATCTCCTACCTGCGTGAAATTTAAATCCGGATATATGGAAATACTTTCTTCCTGAAAGATGTTTGAAGTGTTATCATCCTTCGGCGTGATAGTTGCCTTTGTCAGTACTAAACTGTTCAATAAAACACATAAAATTGTTCCAAACATAATTTGCATTTTTCGTAAACGTTTGCACTCAATCGGTTTCCGTTCAATCCACAATTAATTGTTTTTCTCAATCTACTAATTCTGATGTATGAATCGAATTGATATTAATTCACATATATACATATATTTTCGATAAATTCTTTAAATGTCAGTTTTAACGAATAGCAAGTTATTATTTTCTAATATTATGTTTTTAGATTTCTCTTCATGGTCACGATCACAGTATTTATCTTAAGATTAAATTAGAGAATTCCTAGTAAGTAAATAACTTCTATTTTTTTAAGAGAACAAATGACAATGCAAAATTTTACATATTCATTTGATTGTATCGCGAACACAGGAATATAATTATTATCAGCTTTCCTTTTTTATTAATATTATAGTAGAAAAGCAATCGATAAAAAGATAATAGCAATCAAATTACAAATGATCAAAAAAGTTATAAAATTATAGATCATGTAACATATTCAAACACACGCAGCGTGTAATCGAATTCACTTAAATATTTGCTATATCTTTGGTTTTATTAAAAATGTAGTTATGACAATTTGTTCGTAAGATTGTGTTACTACGAGCTATGCTTTTTAAAATCCACTATTCGTACACAATTACACGTTTCCTGTGATATTCATATAATGTAGTTTAAATTAAGCGACAAGTAACGCGATAATCTTTTTTGACTAACGATCACAGTAGTGATTGATTTCGAATGATCAATCTGATCATGTGTTGCTTGATGTCTTAGGGCCCTCACACACAAATTGTATAGCTACATATGCATAACATAAGACCAATAAGCATCGAGTATTATGGACCAATAAACATCGAGTATTATGTTATGTAATTTGATATGGCGACTTTCCAAATTAATGATAAGCACTTTAATTAAAATGAAAATAATTTTGTAATGTTTCGGTCGCCTTTTGTGAAGTTATTCAATCCATTCATATATTAAACGATATACAACATTTTTAAAATAAAAAATAAACAAAATTAAAGGCACTTGATATTAACAAATTAAAATAAAATATAATAATAGGCCATAAAGAGCCAACGCAGTTGTAAGGCGTGTTTTTAAAGTAAAAATAATCCATGAAACGATTACATTAAACGATCTTTCTTCTTTATTGACCTCAAACGTTTCGGACTCAGTTCGAGCCTTCTTCAGTGATTCTGACAAGACAAAAAAGAAGCAAATAAAATAACATTAAAAACGCAGTCATTAATAGATAAGAGAGAAAAAATGTAGTTATCAAACTTGCATAGTCTTAAAGAGTGAACGTGAACTCGTCAAGGCAAGTCGACTCGAAGGAAACCAAATGCAAGTAGCCCTTTAAGCGGTGCAAGGCGCAAAGAGTGATGCACTAACAAAATAAAGGTATACAATCTAGAAACATAGTCTTGCAATAAAAAATTAAAATTAAACAAAGGCAACTCACTTGGACTCGAGAAGACGAATCAGAAACGGAGACGAATACTCAGCACGCACATAGCCGACTAAGCAAAAAGATTCGAATGCTAACGATAAAATGACATCATAGTGTGATCGACAAAAACAATCCGTATACACTGAGGACAAGAACAGTCCTAACAAACAACAAACTATTAAATTTTAGACATGATTTCAATAATCGATAAACACGAAGTATTCAATTTTACGGTGTCACTATGGAGATTAAACGCATTTTTTTGACGCTTAATATAGATCATCTCCGATATTAATCTCTTTCCTAAAAATGTTTCCTCATCCAAAACCTCAATGTCGTCAAAATCAAATGTATGTTCTAACGCTCTGTGCTCGGCAATGATGGACGTAAGGTTCCTTTTATGTTCTTTAATTCTCGTCCTTAATAAGCGTCTTGTTTGTCTAACGTAAGAAGCGTCGCAATCCACAGTTGATCTTGTAAACTATATTGCTGCGCGAGTCTTTATCCATCTTATCTTTGCTGACTTTAATAAAACGGCGCAAATTATTTATTCCAGTGTAGGAAAGTTTGACATCAAGATCTCTGACGCAAAGCCGGAAACGCTCAGATATGTTATTAATATACGGATCATTAAAATATGAGATCCTCACTCCTTCATTAACATCGTCACTCACATTTCTATCTATAGTCAAAGCATCATTAAGTCTATTGTTAAATCTAGGTAATAAAATATTAAGTCGGTCAATAATTGTATGGAAAATAAAAAAGAGAGCTAGGATACCCATTGTTCAACAGAATGTTGATAATAAATTCAAAATTCTTTTTATGAAATTTTGGATGAGAAAGCCAGAAAACTTTATCAGTAAGACCATTTATCGTACCCATCTTCTGGCAAAGGGGGTGTCGCGACTCAAAATGGAGGTATCTCCCCGAGAAAGTCGGTTTATGAAACCAATTAAAATGAATCAATCCATCCTCCAAAATGATAGTGACATCAAGGAAATTCAAACGATTGTCGGCACTCTCCTCCATAGTAAACTGCAACCTTGTGTGGAACGAGTTGAAAGTGTCCAGAATGGTACTAAGCATTGAGGAGGGAGCCGCCAACACAACGTCGTAAACATATCTAAAATAAAATGGGAGATCTACAGGAAGAGTCGCGATGGCCCTTGACTCCAAATCTTGGAGCGTGATCTCAGCAATAATCGGCGAAAGAGGAGAGCCCATGGGCGTGCCGAATGTTTGTTGATAGCAAACACCGTTGAACATAAAAAATGTAGAGTTTAAAACGAGGCGAACTGTCGTTAAAAATTCATCGCGAGGTATTCGACAATTCTTACCTATATAGTCCCATCTGTTCAACAGACTATCAATCGCCAAGTTGAATCTCCATAGTAACACCTTAAAATTGAATACTTCGTGTTTATCAATTATTGAAAACATGTCTAAAATTTAATAGTTTGTTGTTTGTTAGGACTGTTCTTGTCCTCAGTGTATACGGATTGATTTGTCGATCGCACTATGACGTCTTTTTATCGTTAGCATTCGAATCTTTTTGCTTAGTCGGCTATGTGCGTGCTGAGTATTCGTCTCCGTTTCTGTTTCGTCTTCTCGAGTCCGAGTGAGTTGTTTTTGTCTAATTTTAATTTTTTATTGCAAGGCTTTGTTTCTAGATTGTATACCTTTATTTTGTTAGTGCATCACTCTTTGCGCCTTGCACCGCTTAAAGGGCTACTTGCATTTGGTTTCCTTCGAGTCGACTTGCCTTGACGAGTTCACGTTCACTCTCTAAGACTATGCACGTATGATAACTACATTTTTTCTCTCTTATCTATTAATGACTGCGTTTTTAATGTTATCTTATTTGGTTCTTTTTTGTTTTGTCAGAATCACTGAAGAAGACTCGAACTGAGTCCGAAACGTTTGAGGTCAATAAAGAAGAAAGATCGTTTAATGTGATCGTTTCATGGATTATTTTTTTCTTCAAAAACACGCCTTACAACTGCGTTTGCTCTTTACAACATTTTTACTTTTAAAAATATATTTATATCATTAAAGAAACTTCTGCTAAAAATAATTAGGAATAATTCTGTTAAGAATAACTAAAAGTAATTAAACAAGTATTTATATTATAATCTCTTTTTAAATTCATACACTGAGGAAAAAATTATCTTGAAATAAAAAAATTTTAGTTCACTCAAGAAAACTGTTTATTCGGTGGGTACTACGTGTCACGTATTTACTTGTATTCAAAACGTCTGTTTGTTTAAGCTAAGTATTTATTTACATATGTTTAAAAAATGTATATGCTTAAAAAATATAATTTTTAATTAAATATTTTTATTTTAATTTTACAAAATATTTATTAAAATGCATTTTTGTTTCCAAAAATTTTAAATCTTTAATTTAAAAAAATATTATATTTAATTTAATAAATTATAGTATATATTTTACGAAAATAGTATTTAAATATAAAAAATATATATGAAATATATATGAAAATAATGTTCTTAATATAACATGCATATTTAATTAAAATTAAATACTTTTGCTTAAATGAAATAAACAATTCCTTGCATTTAAAGCAAAAGTTTCAAAAAAACAAATTTATTTGATTTAAAAAAATTTTTCCCTCCAGTGTAATAATAGACATATTTTTAAATATTTTATAATATTTTTAAATATTTATTCGCTCCACAACAATGATATATAATATGTATGTACAAAATTTATATGTACAGTTTGAAATAGGAAAAAGCTTTAAAACGCAATACAAAAAAACTTGAAAAGAAAATTACAATTGTGTGTTGTATCATTTATGAATTTACAATTGTGTGTTGTACCATTTATGAATTTACAAAATAGTTAATATTACATCAAAAAGTGCAGATCTTATATAATATATAAAATACAAAAATACACATGTTAAATATCTAATAAGTATTATAAGAAAACAAACATTCAAGTAACATAGTTAATGAAGAAAAAATTGTAAATTAATACATATATATCAATTTACAATTTTTTCTTCATTAACTATGTTATATCAGTTATGTAGTACATATAACAATAATATTTATTGGATTCTATATACCATCTCTTATTGGATTCTATATACCATCTCTTATATATCACTTCTTAGCACTATAATATTTTCGAAACAATATTTGAAGTTTGATTTAATTCCTGCTACATTGCAACAAGATAGGATTATTATCGAATGGACAGTTAACCTTTAACGCATTATCAAATGGACAGTTAACCTTTTACGCATTATCAATAGATGACGAAACGTTTTATAACACATGGCTGTCGTCAATAAATAACTTTAAGATATCCTATGATACTCCAAGTAGCATACATTCGTTTTATAAAATTTAAAAATATTGGATACGTTTAAGAAACGTGTCAAAAATAGGGATTCTAATTTTAAAAAATGTACCAAATTTATTTGTATATTATTCAGCAGTGTCGAGTTTTTTAATAATTAAAATTTTTTAAATTACGAGCTACATGAATCAACTGTTCATCGTTGAAGAAATCGGGATTCTGACTTTTACGACAAAGATGTAATAACTTTCGACGAAAATATAAACATAATTTTTCTTCATCTAATTATTTATCAGCAATCAATCACATCTAACACACACACATACACACACACACACACACACACACACACACACACACACACACACACACACTGTTGATAAACATAAAATAAAATCGCACTCTTTTATTCTCGACGTAATTTTGTATTTAAATATATCATTAATTTTTGTAGATAGTTATGACAACTATTTTACACAATTTTTTTAATACAGCAATTTTTTATTAAAATAATTTTTTGTAAAATAGTACTATATAATAATGTTTTACTGAGAGGACTCGAGTTCTTTTTTTTACCTTTTTTTGAAAAGGTAGTAACCTACGCCACGGTCCTTAGCCTTTCTCTTTTAATAAATTTTATAATGTGTGTATGTTTGTCTTTTTATTAATTTCTTCTAGTTGAATATATTTTGACATAACTTTTCTACTTTTGATAGTATTTTATCATTTTCATCAATATATAAAAAAATATATATATAATACATTTTTTTCAAAATTATATTATTGAATTTGTTTATAGACTTTTATCATCTTTTACTACTTTTTCGTATGATTTGTAGAAGAATTTTTGACTGAGGAAGTAAGAAGAATACGTTGATGAAATCTTGACTTAAAAAGACTGAAGAAGCTTCTTTGCGTAGGAATTATGAAATATTATAAAGGAATTAAAATTAATGGTTGATAAGTGGTTGATAGATAACAATCAAAATAAAATAAATATTGGAAGGCGAAACCACTGCGCTGAGATGGACGTAGCGTATAAAAAGGTAAAAAATTGACTTGTCAGATTTCAAACATATAATTGCAAGAACGCTATTTGTAAAAATAAAATAATAGAATTAGGTGTCATGATCAATAATTAACCATATATTCTTATTGACAAAAGCAGACAAAAATGAAGTCATTATAAAATAATAATCAAGTAAGCAAGAAAGCCACGCAGCTGATATTATGTCCAAACAAAGACTGAAAATGGCAGCGCATGACAATGATAGGAGCACGTGTAATGAGATGGCGTTAACGCTTTCGTTATGGCTTTCTTGCAGACTTGATTTGCCTGGCCTGCTAATAATAATTTCATGTTGCTCCTTCGCGCATTATTATATAACGACTTTTCTCTTTTTCATCCAGATATTAACTCTTTTATCTTATTTGTTTCTTTGTCTCTTTTCTTGCAATTCATTTTTGTTTTGGCGTCTCATAGAATGCGTGTTGCTCTGTCCTGCTTTTTACAGATTCACGGCAGATTGATGATTTTAATTTTGATGACGATCCACACATATTAAATTTAGAAAAACAGTTCCATTGTGCAATAGCAATCGTCACATCAGAAATGATTCAATTATACAAGAAAATCTTATTTGCAGAGCAAATTGTGTATACAAAGAAAGTATACATTTTGAAATATGCTTTAAAATATTAACTGATCCTTTCTATAGTCAAAAAAATTCTTAGAACGTTGGAACAATAATTTTGATCCAAAATTATTCACATGTTATTTAATTTAATTTTAGTCGTCATTGCTTCGGTAATATCAAATAGAAAATGCTTTTTCATTAAATAAATTGTTTTAAAAATAGCGACATTTACTTAACATACATATTTCTTGTGAAATAATAAAATAGCGTATGTGCTCAAACAGTTTGTTCGACCAGAATCACTCACGTTCTTGTAAAGTGTATCGGGGTAAATAAGTTACGCTCTTCCAGATGACATATCCATTCAAGAGTCTGGATGTAACATAATTATTATTCTTATTCTTGAATACATTTTTACAAGCCTTTTCCTTTGATCAAAAAGTTTCAAGAAGTTTCATGGAGTTTCAAGAAGTTTCAAGAAGTTTCAAGAAGTTTCAAGAAGTTTCCTATCAAGAAATTTTATTTTGCATTTATTAATTGCATTTTTTATTACAATTGTTTTGCTATATTAGTTATCGTCGTATTATTTTTTTATATATTATTTTATTTTTAATTCATATATTAGTCTTTCATATTAGTATCATATGTCGTATATTATTTGTTTCACCCAATCCCTTATTCTATTTCGCTATCAAAAACAAATAACTTTGAGTAATAATAATAGTTGTAACATTGGATGTTTTTCGAAATGCGCTGAAAATATATTGACAGTACACAGTACTGCTACTGCAATCAACAGTTCCGAAATTGTCTGTAGACTGTGGCAGCAATGAAAATCGGAATACATTTGATGTAGTATTGTAGACATAGACATGGATAAAGGGATAAATAGATGGATTGAGAGAGGAGCGGGAGAGAAGAGGGAGAGAGAGTTAAATCTTGATAACGCGTAATAAATTTTATAGCAACAAAAAAGAGTGAAAAATATTGAAATAGAAAAATTAATCATTATAACTAAAAGTATAAATAAATAATAATAATAATAAATAAATATAATAAATAAATAAATAAATAAATATAAATAATAATAAATAAATAAAAGTATAAATAATAATGTAAAAATATGTAATGACGTATAAAATGATATATTTATTAATGACAAAATTATAGATTTATTAATGATATTCCTTCTTTTTTTCAAACGTTACAAAAAATTTAGAAAAGACCAGTCGCCATATGTATTACTGAATTTGTATTACCTCGAGAATATGTGCGGAATCAGAAGTTAGCACCTCCTCAGGATCTATTTTCATTAAAATGGTAATAATTATTATTCTCTTGCAGCACGCTGAAAACAACTTTGCGAAAACAGTACTGTCAGTATTTTTAACGCACTAAGGAAGACACTTTATATGATAAACAAATACATAAATTTAATACCCACACAGAAAAAATTGGATCTAAAGATATCTAAATGGCTATATAAGATCTATGTCTTCTATAGATAACTAGTAGATCTATATATATATATATATATATATATATATATATATATATACCATCCATATATCCATATCCATTAAGTAACTATCAAAGATATCCACTAGATATACACATATTATTCTCATATCTATATCACATGCAAGAAAAACGGCCCACTAAATTGTAGCACAATTTTTTAACATCTTTCATTAGCAATAAATCAGTGAAAAATTATCATGCTGAGATGAAACAATTCAAATGATATAACAGCTCGAATTAAAGCTTGAACATTTCTGTACTTTTTTTCTTATAAAAATGTCCGTGTTAAAGGATCCTAGGTCGCTTCTTTGCTATCCCAATTCTTCAACTCATCCAGAATTTTTATTAGGAACGGATTGCCTCCTAAGCGATCAATCTCAGCTCTTACTTTCAAGTCCAATTCTTCAAGTACGCTTCTTGTATACTTGAGAGAGCCAAATTTCTCTAACAAGTTAATGCAATGACGTTTTATTTCGATATCTTTTGTTCGTTGTTTCAAAATATCTTTATCAGGCATTATTAAGGAAACATATATATAATAAAATTATACATAAAATTATAAAGTATCTGAAAATTGTATATGTGTATGTGTATGATGAGAAATGTAGGGCTGGTTACATTTCTTTAGTAAATGTGTTACTAGTGTGTTAATTAAAAAATATAAACAAATAATATATAATAAAGGATACTCATTATTTGCTTATCATCAGGATTGGTTTTAAGCGCATGAATAACTGGAAAGCTGAATTTTCCTTCAGTCAAATCATCACAGTAACTATTTTCGGTATACTATAACAAAAAATATATTGATAATTCAATTTTTTCAGTTTATTTAAGTACGTATAATGTTGCAAATATATATATTATTACTCACATCACTGAGGCATAAATTACAATAATCGTCATGTATTTGATAGTATAAACTCAAAAGAGTTAATAGCGGCGATAAATCTTCTTCGTAAGTTGAGAACAAATCCATTAATCTTATTGGCAAGAAAAAGAGACAACCAATCTCTGTAAAATTAATAGATATTTCAATTATGTGTATATATGTATACCCAGTAAACACTAAGAAACAGTAATATAATTATTAGTTATAATTTCCCAATCAATAATATAATTGTTACAGTTATATAACATGTATAACTTGAAGTTTGCTGAGTACGTATATATATATATATATATATATATATATATATATATATATAATTTTTTATATGTAATTTTTTTATTTCAAAGAAATATATATGCACACCCAAATATAAACATTTACTTTTTATTGCCATAGCCTTGTAATCTTCCTCACTTGGACAAATGAAATTATCCCGCCAATAAATTTCTATTCCTTGACCTCTTTGAAGTTCCAACAATTGTTCTATACATACTTTTGGTGCCTGAAAAGAAAATGTAGTTAGTACAATAATACAACACACAATTTTATCTAACATGCATTATGAAGCTTATCTTTTACAATTTTAACTATATTTAATGCTTTATATTAATTATGTTAAAATATCATAAAATGTTTTTTTTAACGATAAAACATTTATGCATGTTTTTTTTTCAGTCAATTCGTAGAAATAATTTTTATTTTTTCTATAACAAATTAATCTTTAATTTTTTTCGATTTATTTAAATATATAAATGCCATATAATCCAAGGATAGTATTTAAATTTTGCATATTTTGATAATATTTAAAAACTAATAGAAAATAAGATCTGTTATTTTCAATTTTGCTTTGTAAAGATAATGCGACTAAAATACTGTATACTTTATCTTTTTTTTGGAAGTATAATGGCTACTTACTGCAGGATGTTGTAAATTAATAACTCGTTCTAAAGCAATAAACAATATATAAGCGGCAGCACTTAGTGAGCTAGCAATCCCAAAAACAGAATGAGTGACAGGTATACCTTTCCTCAAAATGGAATTATCTTGAATGTCATCAACTCTGTAAAAAATAAAACAAATCATAATATTAAGAATGTATAGAAAATTGCACGTTTGATATATAAATTTAATTTTATCCATTTAAACAAAAAAAAATGTAATATAAAATACACGTAGTATAGAAATAATAATATAGAAATAAATGTAATGTAAAAATTATGTTGTGCTCGTCGATGCCATTTCTTACGAAAGACCAGTCGAAAGCCAGCATGTAGTACACGCGAATACTTTCACCACTTATTTGGTCAACGATGCATCAAGAGTCCTCCGAGGCAATCAGAATGTTCTTGCATATGTTTACAATCTTCAGTACAATTTTTAAATCGATTCTAAAGCGTTCACAAGTTATAAGGATTTTAATTTGCATGCCGAATTAGCATGTGTTCTTATGGAAAACTACGTCGTATTATCACGTCGATTCAAACGATAAAAACATATGGGAATAATATTCAGAATCTGTTTAAAATTTGGAAAAGTGTGTTAGATACAAAGGAAATATTTGATCAAATAATATTATACAAGTACTAACTGGTTAAAAAGATATTAAATATAATTCAATGAAATTAGCCATGTATCTGTGACAAGGCGAAATTCTTTGCCAAAAGTTAATCATTTCGATTAATAAAATTCGGAATATTTCAGTAGAAACGCAATAGATATTAAAAAGTACATCTCCGCACTCTGTAGCTGAGATCAAATTGTAATATTCCATGCAATTTCTCATACTCAAAATACACTAAAAGTGGATATATTCGTCGATATTGATTTTCAGCTACTTTTTGCTAGGATTGTGCATACAAAGCATCCTTAAGTGATTAATTATATATATAATATTAATGAGAAAAATTCAATGTCATATTGACATGAAAATGAGTATATTATGGTAAGATAATTTGACCAAATTTATTCAGGTAACAAGTATACATCATTTTGAAGTTCCAAACTGGTCATTTTTGGTCATATGTCGTCAAAATGACTGATTTGTTACATGACTTTATATTGACGTCTTGATATAACATTATTTTGACGTCATTTTTTAGACATGAAGTGACGATTATTTTATTATTAATGTCATTATAATAGTACATCGATCCTATAAAAAATCTGTTAAAATTTATTATATAACATGACTTTCGATCAGACTTTAACAATTGTTAAATTAAAATTCATTGTAAAATCAGTAAATTTCACTGTAAAACCAGTAATCGCTAGTCCGTTAACATGGATGGCAAGTAAATATTATTAATTGTATAATATATTTTTGCATTTTATACATCGTACTTTATTTAATAGCTTATTGTAATGATTGAGATTAGTTACGTGCACCAATTGTTTACTTTGACATCAAACAGACATCAAAATGACAGTTAGGTAGTGGAATTGCCATTTTTTGGCCGTTATTTTGATCATTCCTTTTGATATTATATTCTTTGTCAATTTGATAACATTTTGACATCATTTTGATTAGATTGTTTTCACTAGGTATATTTCTTGTTGAGATTCAGAATATTAAATAGAATATTAAGATTATTTGAAATTAGATGCATAAATGATAATAGTCCATTTATTTCTTGTATTAAAGTATTCCTATTGCCGAGTATCGATAATCTATATAGATGTCCTTGAATGAAGTCATTTTTTAGTCATCATATGGATAAGACTAAAATGTCACTCAATTCAAGTCATGAAACGGTTCGTAGCCATTTTTCCATCGACTTAAGATTCTTGAATATTCACCGTAAAATTCTGAGTTGACAGAGGCGACAAAAAAAATACGAGGTAAGAATAAGATTTACCACATAAGTGAAGTATGTTACTAATTGATAAGAAATCAATCAGTGTATAACACACAGTTACACACATACTCATCCATCATCTACACACGCAAAACGACAAAGAAAATGACATTTTGACAGCCTAATGACATGACTAAGAATTCTTGCGTGCCATTTCATTATCATTCACTTTATCCTACTGCTGTGACGTGTAACGTGTTTGTGAAACCCATAAACTGTTCCGAAAACTAAGTTTAGCAAGAAATATATAGTGTAAAGAAACATTTTCCACTTTTTTCAACAGTTATCAAATCATGCATTTTCTCGCTTACTTCGATACTCATTATAAGGCAGTTAATTAAATCCCTTGTCAAGGGAAAACTTAGTTTTCGAAATATTTTACAAGTGTGCTAAAGCGATCTGTAGTGTTATTTTTTTTAAATATCTTTTTATTTAAAAATGGCACGCAAGAATTCTCAGCGTGTTATTTCTCGCGTCCGACGTCACGATTTCAATATAGCTGCGATGACTACTCAGGAGCCTTAACAATATCAGTAAAAGATATCTATGACAAAAATATATCCAGTTTCAAGAGTAGGTACTTTTAGATTTGGTGTTGTGTGAAATATTACAAAAACAATATTTCTTAATAAAAATTATATTAAACAACCATAAGAATTTAATATATATTGGAATAAAAAAACATGAAAGATTATGATGTAGCAAAATATAAACTTACATATTGCCCGAGTTGTGAAGCATGATTACTATTTCTTCGATTGCTTTTAATCTGTCAGGTGATATTTTTAGCCAGTAATTAAAAGTCTGGATTAATTTTGTCGTTATCTGCATTCCAGGAATTTGAAGATTGTATCTGATCGGTTCTAACAGTTTCTACAATAAATCATATAATTTTCTTAATCTTTTATGTCACCAAAATCTTTGTAGTCATCATAGATAAATGAAATATCTAAGAGAAAGAGAAAAATTAGAATGAAAGATAAATTCTTACCTCATCTTCTTGTTTATTGCCGCTGAGAGAATAATAAAACGAGTTGTTATTTGTATTCGTCATGTTTTTCAATCAAACAAACGCAACGATATCTTTCTCTCGCAAAACTGTAAGAATTTAAGGAGAAAATTATTTTTATATATGTTCCAGCGAGAAACGACTCGATAAAAGTAAGATAGCGCCGGTTCTGAAGCAGCCTTTTTATTGACGCTAAAAAGTAGCGTCAACCATTGGTTGAACAAAGAAGTAAGTAGTTACTTCTTTATTCAACCGACGCTACTTTTTAGCGTCCATGAAATTGCATATTAACTCTGGTCCTCTCAGGGAAGGTGAGGTGCGAGGGGATCTCAGTGGAGTGGGAATATGACGTCACGCCGGATTTCGGCGGTGGTTGCGGGGTGGAGGACGCACGTATATGTTGAATGTTTTATGTCATAAAACCAGAGAACCGGCCCTATTATCCTTCTATCGAGTCATTTCTCGTTAGATCATGTATAAGAATAATTTAAATTCTTACAGGATTATTGAAAAAATTATATTCGACCAAACTAGCCAGAAATTTCCTTTATTTAATACGACGTTTCGACCATATGGTTGTGGTCCTTATCAAGTATATACTGGAAGGATTAAAAATACATTAAATTAACGGTTTGAATACGTAAAAAACACAAAGCAGAATAAAGAGTAACCAAATTTACCGATGAAATATAATAATCAAGAGACAAATATAGCGCTTGTAAAAACCATGACGAGTCACAAATAAAAAACGTTATATAATTAAATTCAAAAAAATGAGAGAGACTGATGCGTCCATGTGAGATTTCGAAAAACTAAACGAATCTCGAGGGAAAAACATAACTAAGTGACCTTTATTATTTTGTCATAAATATTATTTAGATTATCTGTGTCTGTCTGTAAGTTGATGAGATTATCAGATCTCTTAATAAAAAACATCTCAGCAATCTCTCTTTTTCGAACATACGTTTCGCTATGTAAGATGTCGGGTTTCAACCAATCAAAATCGTGTCCAGATTCCAAGGTGGTCCTCTCAGGGAAGGTGAGGTGCGAGGGGATCTCAGTGGAGCGGAAATATGACGTCACGCCGGATTTCGGCGCGGTGGTTGTGGGGTGGGGGACGCACGTGTTGAATGTTTTATGTCGTAAAACCAGAGAACCGGCCCTATTATCCTATTTCTATCGAGTCATTTCTCGTTAGATCATATATAAAAATAATTTTTTCCTTAAATTCTTACAGTTTTGCGAGAAAAAGATATCGCTGAGAATTGAAAAACATGACGAATACAAATAACAACTCGTTTTATTATTTTCTGAGCGGCAACAAGAAGATGAGGTAAGAATTTATCTTTCATTCTAATTTTTCTTTTTTTCTTAGATATTTTATTTATCTATGATGATTACAGAGATTATAGTGACATAAAGGATTAAGAAAATTATGATTTATTGTAAAAACTATTAGAACCGATCAGATACAATCTTCTAGTTCCTGGAATGCAGATAACGATAATTAATTTAGACTTTTAATTACTGGCTAAAAATATCGCCTGACAGAATAAAAGCAATCGAAGAAATAGTAATCATGCTTCACAACTCGAGCAATATGTAAGTTTGCATTTTGTTATATCATAATTTTTTGTTATATCATAATGTTTTTTTTATTCCAATTGCACACATTTTTATTTCTTTATAATATATATATTTAGATTGTTATGATTATTTCGCATAATTTTCATTA
This sequence comes from Camponotus floridanus, assembly GCF_003227725.1. NCBI lineage: Eukaryota > Metazoa > Arthropoda > Insecta > Hymenoptera > Formicidae > Camponotus > Camponotus floridanus. The sequence continues at coordinate 1,652,645 of NW_020229459.1, read as the reverse complement.
AGAAATATTATTTTTGTAATATTTCACAGAGCAGCAAGTTGTCTAAAAGTATTCCTAAACTGAAACTGAATATATTTTTGTCATAAACATCTGTTATTAACATCGTTAAATCGGTGGAAAGATTGCTAGAACTGGTTTCTTACTTGAACTGAGTGACATTTTAGTCTTATCTACATATGATGACTAAAAGATGATTTTATTAAAAAACATTAAGAGGGACCCGTTTGCCTATATTACCGATTGCCAAAATTCCTGATTGCCTACATGTATTATTGCACACATGAAAAATATAAGGAAACGAAAGTACGATTGCACACATGACATTATTGCGCACATATACATTGCACACATGACTTTTAAATGCAAAAATAAAAGGACGTCCTGGAACATGCCGCGTGACATATATATATATATATATATATATATATATATATATATATATATATAAGATGTATAACTAAGTTCCCGTCGTTTTTTTACTTGAAAAATGCATTTATTTCAATAAGAAAATGGATTAATATATTAATCAAAGTATAATCCTTTGTTTTCTATGATTTTTTTCATCTTTTTTGCAAAAGTTGCATTCCGCGAACGATTTGTTTTTCTAAGCAATCCATTGATTGATACATTTTTGGATTTCTTCGTATTTGAAGAAGTATGTATTGTCGAGTACGTGTTGCATTGAGGAAAAGATGATAATCCGATGAGACCAAGTCTGGTGAATAGGCGGGTGCGGGAGAACTTCGCATTCAAGCTCCAATAATGTTTCTTTTACCATTCTTGCAACATAAGATCGCGCAAAAGAATCTATAGTTTACGTCAATAAACTAAAAATAAAAATCTATAGTTTACGTCACATATATTATAGATTTCCAGCACTGGCAGTAAATTCGGTCTAAATGGACAATTAACCTTTAATTACGCATTGTCAATAGATAACGAAACAATTTATGACACATGGCTGTCGTCAATAAATAACTTTAAGATATGCTATGATGCTCTAAGTAGCACACATTCGTTTTATACATATTTTATATATATGTTTCTTAATGTATCCAATATTTTTTAATCGTAAAACATTAATAAGAAACGTTTTTATAGAAACGCTTTTAAAACCATAGTTCAGGAAACGTATTTTTCACGTTTTTGAGACAAAATAAAAATTAATTTTTATTAATTTCAAATTATATATACACATATACATACATATACATACACATACATACATATAAACATATATATATATATATATATATATATATATAATATATAATTATTACGAAAACTATATTAATTTCTATTTATAAATATATGGATAAAATCACTAAGAATCAGTATTTCATTGATCTCTCAGTAGAAACGCTTCTTTTTTATTACTTTATCTTATAACTTACTAATTATAATCAGTGGAAGTAAAATTTCACTGTCAAATCAGTAATCGCTAGTTCGTCATCATATTTTAAAGATATAATATAAATTATCATCTATTTAACATTCTTGTTCTAATCCGCATGTAACTATAAATAAAATTTTTAATTTTACACGTGGTAGATAAATTAATATTACTGATTAAAACAGTCAACATTACTAATTCTTCCAGTAAAATATTATTGATTTACAGTGCTATAATAACTTATAACTGTTGTATCAGTGACTCTGTCTACTGTTTTCAGTGATAATATACTAATTCATTTTTATAGAGAGTGTGTATGAATGCATCAATTTATTAATTCCATAAAAAAACAAAAGGCTTTCCGTTAATTTTTTGATTTCGTTTTTTTATTCGATTCGTTTTACTACACGTTTTCAGCCTTCGCCTCCGAGCGATAATAAAAAAATAAAAAAAATCATAAGAAAATTATTTAATGTGTACTGGTAATGATTGAAACTCTCTGTAAAATGAAAGACTATTGTTCAGACTTTAGATTAATTTATATTTTTATGTAAATATCTTAATATTTTACAAAATGTTTCACAATGATATAATTATTTAGATACTTAATTATTGATTTTTGAACATTTTGTATATTCTATTACAGTTTTCATACAGTCTGAGTTGCATTCTTTCATTTTATTTAAGTTTCAATCGTTAATAGAGTTTTAATTAGCATTATTAATTAATAGGAAATATGTAATATAATAGATCTCGGTTTCGAAATCGCGCAACGTTTCGAAAAGATGCGTTAAAAAATGTGATGATGCTTTCAACCTGCTTCCAACCTGCTTCCAAAATGAGTGATCATTAAATCATGAAATAATTAATTAACATTGTACAAAAACTATAATAGAATATATACAAAACGTTCGAAAATCAATAAATTATCTAAATAATTATGTATACCTATATATATATATATATATATATATATATATATATATATATATAATGAATATCTTTTTATTATTTTCAGTAATACAAAGACTGGGATAATGGAGAATACTTTTATATAAGAAAGATATCGCGCGTGCTAAATTATTCGTTAAATATTTTCACAGTAAAATATCACAAATATCATTCACCGTATAAATTTGATGACAATTATTGGCAATTCCAAGTAATATTGTATATTACATTTTATATCAATAAATAACACTTAATTATAAGTCAAAAATAATACGTAATTGTAAATTGTAATTGTCTTAATAACATATTAAGTTAATAATTAATACATTTTATAATCAATGAATGAAAATAACAAATGTTATTTTTATTTTCTTGTCTGCAATTGAAATTTGGTTTGTTTTTTTTTTGATAACACACAGCATGATGATATATTTCAATCGTAAACTAGAATGTAATAAATATATAAATTATAAATGGAAATTTAATACGATATCCTGCTCTCTTCCTGTGGCATTTATCTGATGAATATATTGAATGGACATTGCAAAATCATTTATAGATTAAAGGTTCCTACGAACAAATTACAAAGGTAATAGAGATAAGTTATTATTAAAAGAATTATATATTATTATTAAAAAGAATGACACTGTTCTAAAATATTTAAGATTATAATATTACAAATTAAATTAAATTCTATTATATTAGAGTAAAATATTTTAAAATATATAATATAATATTCTTATAAATATTATCTTTCAAAACATCTCTACAAACAGAAAAATTTTTTATAATTATATACAAACGAAAAATCTAAAAAGAAAGTGAAGAAAAGTATGTGTTCGAATAAATATAAAGTTATAAATCTCAAAATATATAATTAAATGTTCCATAAATATTTTAATAAGAAACAGACTTTCTCTTTTCTAGTATGTAACATGATTTCAGCAAATATAATATTAAAAAAATAAATAAATATATATATATGTATATATAGCTAAAAAAAAAGCTCAATTATGCTTTCTTATCATTTTATTCAAATTAAAAATATAAACTTTAAAAAAAGTTTTTATACAAATTTTATATGATGTACAGATGTTATATATAGATTTAAAAATTATCATATTTCTTCATCTTCTAATCTTATATTATTAATCTTATATATCATAATTTTATCTTACATTATTTCTTTATCTTTTAATATGATTTTCTAATAAAATTTTTTTCTAAAATTTAAATTTCTTTTTAAAATTTAAATTTCTTTCTAAAATTTAAATTTCTTTCTAAAATTTAAATTCAGAACAGACAGAATCAATTATCTAGAAATATTTTTCCTACAGTAAGATTTATTGGATCATTAGGAAAATAAACATTAATTTAATTATAATATCAGCTAAATAGTATCGACTGGACTCAGTAAGGCATCTTCTATGTTCTCTCTTAATGCTATAATATTGTTCAGACAAAATTCGAAATTTGGTCTAGCATCCGCTGCACACCAGCAACGTAGCATCAACTGGTATAATGCTGATGGACAGTTAAGAGTCATCAGCAACTTGCCTCCAGCACGTACATAATTTATCACTTCTTCATTAGTCTTAGCACTATAAGGTTGCTCACCCAACGATGTAATTTCCCACATTAAAACACCAAATGACCAAACATCGCTTTGAGAAGTAAATGTTCTGATCATCAAAGATTCGGGTGCCATCCAGCGAACAGGAAGCAAATCTTCTCCTCTCTAAAACATGATTTTAACAAAATTAAAACATTCAAACATTTAATTTTCTGGTTCAAGTTGTTCATTTTTACAATATGTGCAAAAAGAAAAACGTTATCTCTTGCTATATATAAATAAAAGCTATTTATATTCCATATTACTTGAAGAAACAATGCACGATACTATTATGATAAAAAAATGGATAGTATTTTCAAATGAATTCATTTTTTAATTTTTTTTAATAATTGTATTTACCATGCGATAATAATCATCCTTATAGATATCTCTAGCTAATCCAAAATCTCCAATTTTGATAATACAATTCTCATGATTTCTCGAAGATACTAAACAATTGCGGCACGCTAGATCTTTATGTACGAAACGCAATTCTTCCAAGTAGCAACAACCTCGCGCAACATCTTCGCACATGGCGACCAAATCTTGCAAACGCAAAGCGTGCGAATCTGACGCTTCCAAATTTCGACAATCTCTCAAATATTTTGACAAATCACCAGTTTCCATTAATTCGAACACTAGAAACGGAGAAATTCCATCCAAACAAACGCCCAACAATCTTAATATATGTTTGTGTCTAAAACGATTCATAAGCTCGGCTTCCTTTAACAATCTCTTTTTCTCATGGGAAGAAGCATCTTTCCGAAGCGTTTTTATTGCAACGGATATCTCTGTGCCCGAACTTTCTAAGTTTTTCACTTTTCCTTGATACACCTGCGATATATTTCACACAAATTTACATACGTACTTTATTAGAAAATGTATAGTTTAATGTCAAGTAATATTATATTTCACTTTATATTAAATAATTTAACGAAAAATATATAATAAAGTGCATATTTGTTGTCTCATTTAAATTTTATATTACTTATAATCTACTATAAAAATTTATATAATATCTTTATTAGAAAATACATCTGTTGAACCAGAAATTAATTTGAAACATTGCTTGAAAGATTAATTTTTACCTTTCCGAATGTGCCGCTACCAATAAGTTTTGTAAATGTAATTTGTTTACGTGCGATTTTAGTTATCTCACATTCATCCGGATTATAATGTAACATAGGACTATAAATGGTACTGAATTCAGGTACTTCTTGTAGAATCTCTAATTCTATATCGTCTAATTCTATATCGGTTGTTGTTGAAGGCAATAATAGTTCATAATTACTTTTGCGTTGACGATACACTGTTAAAAAATTTTAACTTAATTATGTAATAATATGTATTATAGAATTTTTCGTTTTTTAGTAAATTTATTCGTTTACTTTTATGTAAGTAAATTACTATTTTTGTAAATCTCTAGGTATTATAATGCATCAGATATACATGTATGTATAAATTTTATATATATATATATATATATATATATATATATATATATAAGGTGGCAGGGAATTTTTGATCTTAACGAAGTAAGGAAGTAGATCGGCTCAAATTAAGAAGGAAGGGCCTCTATTGTTTTCTATATGAATATTTTACTAGATATTTTATGGTTTATGTAAAATTAAGAACTTATTTCAAGCCTCGTAACTTGAAAAATACTCACTGAAGAAATATTTTATTCTAGTATTTTGGAAAGCTCTTGAAATAATCTACAAGAATAAGTAATAAAAAATAGGGATTCCATTTAAAAAATTGAAGGTGACCTTCATATGACTTTCAAACGACTTTTCAAAGTAAAATTAATAACACCATCTTATAATCCTTAGAGAATATGAAACAAAGAATACGTGACGCTTGCGCTTCAGTGACTTCCGAAATATTAACAAATGTTAGAACAACTTTGATGTTTCGAGTAAATAAATGTTTACAAGTCCGTGGACATTTTGAACATTTAATTTAAAGAACATTTTATTTCTTCACGAATAAGCAAAGAACTCAAGCGCGTATAATTTAACAACGCTATTTCCGAGCGCTTCAAGTAAGTACCTACAAATCGAAACTTCAAACTGTTATATCTCATCATGGAAATATCTGACAAAAAAATGTTTCAGCCAAAATTTACTTGTTTTTTTCCTGTAGAATTTAAATATGTAACGTTTTATAGGGAGTTCCATTTAAAATTATAAAGTTACCCTCGTCCCCCCTTAAAGGGGAAGGGGGGCCACTTCAAGTTTATATAGTTAAAAAGACCCTTTAGATCCATGCAATTTAAGATCAAGAACTTTAAAATCGATGGCATAGTTTTTGAGATATTGAGCTGTTAAGAGTTATGTGGGCCATCCTGTATATACACGGTGGGCCATTTTAATCGATGCATTCAAATATTTCGGAAAATAATGAAAAATCAAAAAAATGTTTCAGATAAAAGTTGTATGGCTTGAAGGGGGCCATCAGATAGTGGCAATGATTTGACCTTGGAGAGTCATTTGAAGATGACGTAAAGGTAACCTTCAATTTCTTAAATAGAACTCCCTATTTTTTATTACATATTCGTATAGCTTATCTCGAGAGCTTTCCAAAACACTATAATAAAGTATTTCTTCATTGAGTACTTTTCGAGTTATGAGGCTTGAAATCATTTCTTAATTTTGCATAAACCGTAAAATATCTAGTAAAATATTCATTTTTCGATTATCTTGCTTTAATACTTTTATGTACAAAATAATGAGAGGAATCAATTGGTGTAAAAAAAACACATAGTTGTTTCAAAGAAAAAATATGTAATTTGCAATTAACAATTACATATTTTTTCTTTGAAACAACTATGTGTTTTTTTTACACCAATTGATTCCTCTCATTATTTTGTACATAAAAGTATTAAAGCAAGATAATCGAAAAATGAATATTTTACTAGATATTTTACGGTTTATACAAAATTAAGAAATGATTTCAAGCCTCATAACTCGAAAAGTACTCAATGAAGAAATACTTTATTATAGTGTTTTGGAAAGCTCTCGAGATAAGCTACATGAATATGTAATAAAAAATAGGGAGTTCTATTTAAGAAATTGAAGGTTACCTTTACGTCATCTTCAAATGACTCTCCAAGATCAAATCATTGCCACTATATGATGGCCCCCTTCAAGCCATACAACTTTTATCTGAAACATTTTTTTGATTTTTCATTATTTTCCGAAATATTTGAGTGCATCGATTAAAATGGCCCACCGTGTATATGTATATATATATATATATATATATATATATATATATATACATATATAGATAAATGACTACAATTCAAGGCGATACGTATATCAAATATACTTACACCGATAAAGCCAGATTATAGTAACTATAACAACTATAGTAACTATAAAAATAGAAGTCAACATCAATGGTAGGTAATATTTTGTAGCTAATATTCCGGGAGTGTTCGAAATATCATCTATATTACGTAAAAATATAAATTTAATTTTACTTACAACTTTATTATAAATATTTAATTTTTTAAATTATAGGCCTATTCATATCTAAAAATATCATCGCATAATATTATAATATCTCATGCAGCATAGAATGTTACAACTACTTTGCAACAATATTACAATATTACAAATTGCGATGCAACATTACGCAAACATTGTAGAAATATAAATTAACAAAGTATGAATTGGATATTAGCAATATAATATTGATATTTTGAAACCATTGAAAAACTGTAACACTCTTTAATTTATCTATAAAAATAATGTAATAATATATATTTTTATATTTATATGCGATAAATTTTACTTTTTTGCAGAAGTCAAACGAATTAATGACACAGAAATAATATCAGTCGAGTAAATATAATTCTAAGCTAAAAATAAGCATTGCTATTCTTTTATTAAAATATTGATAACAATTTATGTCAATGTTAAAATATATTTTATGATATATTTTCACTTTATGTACGAATCCAATATTTTTTTATTATATTAAGATTTATTTATTATATATTAAGAATAGATACTTTTATATTTATCATTTTATTTTTCAATGCATTTTTGTGTTTTTCTCATGTAAATATATATGTGATTGTAACAAATTCTTAAAATTTTTAAATAAAAGTATGATTAGAAATAAATGTATAATTAATTCTAATTAATGTTTGTACCTCATTATATGAATATATACGACATTTTCAATAAAAAAAGTGATTCGTAAAAAGTGATAAGTAAGAATGTAAAGTAACTTTGAAAATATAATATTTTATGTTATAAAATTATGTTTAAATATAATTTTGCAACAAAGTATCAGATATGAAGTCATTGCAAGCTTCTATTTATATAAAGTTTCTATTTATATCAAACTTGTTAATTTAATTATAAAGTTTCCAAGATATTCATATATCAAAGACAAAAATATTTTATACGTAATATTATTAGATGGTTGCAATAACATTACATTCTTTTAAATATATTACAATACAATGTTGCTCCAATATTTCATTGCAAAAAGCGGACATCTTAACTTCATTTTGATCTTATAACAATGATTCAGCAGAGTTTTGCAATCGATTTACAATATTGCAATGTTTCATTGAAATTATACTTTGATATATCGGCAACTTTATTGTGCATTATGGATATCTTTATTTACTTACCACGTTTGCTATCATATGTTGAAAAAATAAATCTTTCATCAGCCGGCCATATAAAAATTTCCTCATATTCCAAATATCTCAATATCAAACGAAACTTATATAAAGTTCCCGATTGTAAATTTCTGATATGGTATATTACTTCTTTATTATAATTCATTCTGATATCATTCGTTGTTTGCCACTTTTCTGTTGAAACGTTTTTGTACTCTAGTGCAGAAGAGATCATCAGATTGATGTTTGAGAGCCATGAAATGTTCATGCTATTTGTGTTGACCCCGCTCAAAGTAATATTATTTGGTTCTGAGTATATGTAATTGATCTTGCTTAAACTCTCGTTGTAGAAATCGCTGAAATTACTTGGATACACACGCACGTATATCAAGTAATCTTGTACTGGTAGCGACAAGTTAATCTTTGTGAAAAATCTGCCGTCTGCCATACGTTTCGGCACATTGATAAATTGTTTATTCTCTTGTTGCGTGTCGTTCACTAACTTCCAATGCACTTCGTAGGTCACAACCACGCAGTTCAATTTCTTGGGTGGCATCCAATGAACTACTGCTATAGTAGGCGTCAAAGCTAAAACACTTATGTTTTCTGGTACATTAAGCTCGTACAAATTAGTTTTTATTCGTATCACGTTCGAATCGAATGGATTTATTGATAATTGGTCAAAGTAAAAATTGCTTAAAGTAAACTTCAACTTGTACTCTGTAAATGGTGTTAATTTTTGAAACTCGTAATATCTCTCGAACGTCTGCACATTGAATTCTTCAGACTTGTTGAGGTTGTCTAAACAATGGCTTACAAAGATAGTATATATAGTAGTTGGTAAATTATATTTTTTGCATCCACTCTTTACAACCGGCTCCGGTAAATTTACAATGATGCTGTTTGCCGTTGCAGTCACATTCTCAAAATTATAAACTTTTTCGTCAGGTGTCAGACATCTCATTGGAGGATATGATTGTGAAGATTTATCAAAAGCGTAAATTTTATAAAACCCATTTTTATCTGAGCTTATTGGTATCTTTTTAACATATTTGTATGCATTTGGGACGCTCTTGAGACTTGCGTATTTCTTTTTCAAAACGTAGAGAATATATTGGAGCGAATCAATTGCTAAAATGTAAATGTTTGTTTTATCAATCGTCATAGATTTGAAATTGATGTTATCATCTACGTTTTTCTTGTATAAAATCCTATTGCACATAGAAACGTTAATGTCTGTTACAGTTGTGTAATTTTCACTTAACCAGTAAATTAATGGCTCCTCATTATTCATGTTATCAATTATCATATCATGAAAAAAATCTATATCTTGAAATAGGCAAAACGATGCATTTATCTGAATAATTTGTTCGTTTTTTCCATCGAGATGATATTTCATCATATCATATTCTCGATTCTTCCGATTGTATGATATGTGATATAAAATTCTGAAAAATATAATTATTTTACTCATTATAGAACATTATTTTAACAAAAACAGAAACTTATATGTGGTAAAAATTCGAAATTCTTATAATTATATAATAACTTATTATGTCTTTTTACTTATGATCTTAATTATAAAACTATGTAAAATACGTATTGTAAAAAAATTTCAAATTTGCATAAATCTTTAAAATTGTTTTTTCAGGTGAACGGTAGTAGACGTACCCGATAGACGGTAATACATTTAAATAGTCAATAGCAAAGATTTTTTTCAAAATATCAAATTTAATTATGCCATTTTCCCACATTGTTATGTCGAACTTTACAATGTAAGAGTAGTTTGATTCTTGATATGTCAAATATAGATTTCTTGCTACCCAGTCAATGCAGAGATCATGTAGAACATGATCAAAGCTAGCTATTTTTGTGATATTATTTTCATTAATTTTAAATGTCATTAGGTCTCTTTCGGTTATCCAATAAATTCTATATTCTTGTATCGAATAAGCGACATCTATTAATTTTGATCTAAAAAAAGGAGCCAACTATAATAGTATATTAAAAAAATTATAGTTAAGATTTCTAATTTTATAATTATTACTACTAATGTTGATAATAAACTTGTGGTATAATGTTAATAATAAACTTGTGCGTAGTAATAATAAGTTTAACTTTATAGTGTCAAATATAATTTCATAATTCTAACTATTTTTTTTATCAGTATACGTACTGTGACATCATTACTAAATTAGTAATGATGTTTAAATCCACGTCCCATATTTGAATATCTTGATTCGTTGTGAATAATAATTTAGGTATTGGATTTTCATGTGTAGTCGACACATTGATAAAATCCGTGTAAGGTCCAGCAACAATTTTAGTATGCGCACGTACTCGAAAATAATATGTCGTGTTAAATGTTAGATTGTGAACCGTGTGCTCCAATTCTGTAGTGGTGATATTTTTATCCTCACAGAATTGAATATCTTTTAAATCCTCGATGAAAAAACAATGCACCGTATACCCTTGTATTATTTCATCGGTAAAGTTAGGTTGGTTCCATCTATAAAAGAATAACATTTCAGTCTTTTTATATTTAGTAAAATTATAACAGAATTAACATTTTGATATATTTATGTCGTTGAATTTAAGAAAAGAGAGAAAAATGAAAAAATACAAACTGATAATTTAGATTCTTTACCTCAATGTCACAAAAATGTTTACTTTTTCTGTGAATTGACTGTCGAATTGTACAAATGCTCTGAGAGATGTTGGCTTGTCCAAATTGTTTTCTAGAGTAGATTGTACATATTAACATAATTATATTAATAATTATGTGGATATCTCAGTAAATCATAAAGAACAATTTAATGTGAAAATAAAGGAAAGAGGAAAAATAAATCTAAATTACAAAATATGAAAATTAATACAGTATTGATCTTTAAAAAATAAAATAATATAAAAAATTTTTGCGTCATTTAAGACTTAGAAAAGTAATTGTTAATACATAACAAAAACGAATAAATAACTTTCAATAAAATGACAAGTACTTTTCGAAAAATTTCTACAGTTTAAGAAATCAGGAGTATAATATTTGTGATTGTTTTAAAACCAAGTAGCGCAAGTTAATCAAATTGACTTTACCTTAAATCATGACAATTTTTATGTACAATGTTATGTTTATATTATGCCTTTTTATTTCTTTTTTCTACAAAATAGAATTTATATTTTTTTTCACTGCTGGAAGGTATTTTTAAATTTATTCCCACTCTCTCTTAAATTTAAATTGTATTTACACTTTTTCGTCATAGATTATGTTATTAATGTTTGATGCATTTTTTGTAACTTACCGATAGATTCTGGGATGATAGAAATATTTGCAAGTGTAACTTCATCGACTTTTCGATCATTTCCCACAGTACTATCAGAATGACTCCGGTCAGATTTGAAATTTAGTGATGAATTATGATAATTATTTTTCTCGGACATTGAAATATTCTTCATGAAGTGTAACATACGAAAAGAATTATAAAATGAATATCGTTGAAACGGTTGTTTCTGGGGGGCGCTTTTAATGATAAATTATATAAATTATAAAATTAAACCAAAAATTACCATTCGTTTTTTGTATAATAATATAGGTAATAATAATATAATAATACAGGTTTGATATAAACCATTCCTAAATGATATATATTCAATGCGATGTAGTTTTATTCATATTGTAAACTCTATTTATAACTTATCATATCAAAAAGAAAATCAATCAATATAGGTTAACAAGAGTCAATGACGAATCATAACAGCTTTTAGCAAGTAGTGGAAGCGAAAGTGTAGTTCTTTGCAATTATTAAAACAATTTTATCTAACGATTTGATTCTTTCTCATGATAGGTTAGTTAACTCTTCTCAATTTTACGTAAATTAAATTTTTTTCAAAAATTTGCCGATATTACTAAAGTTCTATTAATATTTGTACTTCAAGCATAAAAAGGTTAAAAAAATTGTTTCTTTTACAGTTATTAAATATTAGTCATAGAAATTATATATATTCTTTTATTTATATCCTTATTAATTTTTTTCTCGAGTGTCGTTATATTTTTAACAATCAAATCCTGAAAATGATAATATAAACCGATAGTATGAACCGATATAATGCCTCGATATGAATATGTGCATGTAATTGTATATGAATGTATGTACAATGAAAATTAATATAAATTCTAGCAATTGTTATTGAATGTATTGTCGATCGAAATATTAACGTTAATAGATACAGTTTGAAGAATGTTTGATGAACGATTTTTTTATTAGACATATTTTCTATCTCAATATTTAGCTCTGTTCTGTTTTATTTTATATAATTACTCTTAATACAAAGAAGTGACTAAGTGCTAACTTTCTAAATTAATTTCTTAGAATAAAATCTACATTAGTATAAATCTTACTACATATATCAATAAATATTATAAATATCATAAATATCTAGAAAGATAAAAAAATTTTAGAAATTGAAGAAAAATAACATAAAAATTTATTGAAATGTCATTGTATGTATATATTAATGTAGCAGATGGTAGACAGAAAACTTCATTAAAATTAAAAATTGTTATTTCTGGAAATAATAATTATATATATAATTATACATATATATATATATATATATATATATATATATAGAGAGAGAGAGAGAGAGAGAGAGAGAGAAAGAGAAAGAGAGAAAATACATAGTCAAATTTTAAAATATCGTTTTAATTAAATTCAATATACTATATAACATTCATTTGTAAACAAAATTTCGAAACTTTATCCATCTGTTTTTTACAACATCATATATATTTTTTATTTTTATATTGAATTGTTTTATTTTATCTTATCTTATTATATAAATAGAATATATAATTTATTCATTCATTTTTAGTCACACTATTAGCTACAATAACATGCAATTGTTTCTTAATCAAGCGAAAAATATCTCCTACCTGCGTGAAATTTAAATCCGGATAGATGGAAATACTTTCTTCCTGAAAGATGATTGAAGTGGTATCATCCTCCGGCGTAATAGTTGCCTTTGTCAATATTAAACCTTTCAATAAAACACATAAAATTGTTCCAAACATAATTTGCATTTTTGGTAAACGTTTGCACTCAATCGGTTTCCGTTTAATCCACAATTAATTGTTTTTCTCACTCTACTAATTCTGATTTATGAATCGAATTGGTATTAATTCACATAGATACATATATTTTCGATAAATTCTTTAAAAATCAATTTTGAGGAATCGCAAGTTATTATCTTCTAATATTATGTTTTTAGATTTCTCTTTATGGTCACAATCACAGTATATATCCTAAGATTAAATTGGAGAATTCTTAGTAAGTAAATAATTTCTATGGTACGTATATATTTGACTGTATCGCGAACACACAGGAATATAATTATTATTAGCTTTCCTTTTTCATTAATAGAAAAGCAGTCAATAAAAAGATAACCACAATAAAATTACGAACGATCTAAGAAATTATAGAATTATAGATCTTGTAACATTTTCAGCCATATTCAAGCACACGCAGCGTATAATCGAATTCACTCAATATTTGCTATATCTGTTATTAAATATGTAATTATGACAATTTGTTCGTACGATTGTGTTACTACGTGCTATGTTTTTTAAAATCCACTATTTATACACAATTACACGGTTTCTCTAATCTTCATATAATACTGTTTGAATCAAGCGATAAATAACCGTGGTAGCATTTGGCTAGCGATCACAGCAGTAACTGACTTCGAATGGTCAATCCGATCTGTTACCATGACATTTTATTAGCCTCCATTCCGTTTGTAATTTATTTTTTTCCACGAAGACACTCGTTATTTCAAAAGAAACTTAAATCCTTAGAAATCCATTTAAATCCTTAGGAATTGTTTGTTGAAATTTAAATCCTTAGAAATCCATTTAAATCCTTAAGAATTATTTGTTAAAAAATTTATACATATAAGACAAAGTTTTATATATATATATATATATATATATATATATACATATATATATATATATATAACATAAAATATAACATAAAATAACATAAAATATATATATATATATATATATATATATATATATAAAATAAAATATAATAAATAAATTATATGTATATATATATATATATATATATATACAAAACAAAAATAATTCTATATATAAATAAATATATTTATATACATATAACTGTTTAATAAATTTTATTTTATAATATTAGCTTCTTATTTTAATTTATTTTTGCGTAACCTTCTCTTTGGCATAAGAAGAACATTTATTATATAAAAAAATATTCTGATTATAAGAAAAGTAATAATGGACTTAAAAAAAGTGATTTACACGTTTTCTGTTCACATAATGCATTTTGAATCAAGCGATACGTAACACGGCAGCGTTTTTACACTAATATAAATAAGTATACAATAAATATACAATAGCACGTAAATTGTATAAATAACAAAAATAAATAAAATAATTAATTCTACGAGCTATTATTATCGTTTTTTGTACTAAATAATCTTATATAATAACTTATATAACTTTATAATTAATATAATATATATTATATATATAATATATACTATATATTATATATTATATAACTTTATAATATTATAATATATTATAACAACTTATAGTATTAATTATTTTATTATTTAAATTATACTACTGTAATTTTATATATGACAACCTTTATAATGCAGTGTGCATCAGTGCATAAAACTAAATTTTCTCTTTCTCTCGCTATAAATCAATTGCTTTATTTCCAAAAAATTGGGATAAACACGTTAATCACATTTTGCTAAGTAATATTAAGAAAATAATTATATGATATTTATAAGAAAATAATTATGTGATATTAATCGGTCTCCTTTTGTGACTCATTCAGTTCATTCATATATTAAATGATATATAACATTTTTATTTCCAAAAATATTTTTGTATTATTAAAGAGACATAAGAATATTCTGCATAAAAATAATTTTAATAATTTAAACAAGTGTTTATATAATGTTTTCTTTAAATGGATGCTCAATAATATATATATTTTTACAAATATTTAAAAATTTATAAAAATTTATTCTCTTTAGAAATAATATTAGTACGTACAAAAATTTATATATATATAATTTGAAATATGAAAGAGCTCTAAAACGTAATGTAAAAAAGATTTGAAAGAAAATTACAATTGTATGTGTTCATCTTTATAAATTTACAGAATAATTAATACTAGTTAATACATTAAAGCGCAAATCTTACATAAGATACAAAAATATGCATGTTTAACGAAATATTGTAAAGAACATTCCAATATTAATATCTGTTTACAATTTATTCCTCTATAATTTATTTATATCAGTTTGATAATATCTATTGGATTCAATAAATCATCTTTTTAATGTCACTTCTAATATAATATTTTCGAGAAAAAATTTGAATCTAATTTTCGCTGTATTGCAACAACAGATTATTAAAATCAATGGATAGTTAATTCTTTAACTACCATCAATTGTTGTCAATAGATGGCGAAACATTTTATGAAACGCAGCTGACGTCAATAAGTACTTTATGATGTGATTCCGAGATCGCGTATTTCAATTTCAATTTCAATGATTCTGTTTATGTGATGTTATCTCGGATCTGCATCTTATTTATTTTAATCATTCAATAGTTCATTTTCAATAATTCATTTTATTTATTTACGAATATTTATATTACGAATCTCTCTCTCTCTCTCATTCTAAATTATCTAAATTATTTAAATTTTTAAATTACATTAGTAACATATAAAATATTCTGGATTTTATTTTAATATACTTAAAATATCTATAAAATGTTCTCGTATTAATTAATACTTTATAGAGATAGTAATATTTTATAAATTGCTTCACAATAATATATTATTTAGATATTTTATGCATAAAGTTCCATGATAAATTATTTAATAAATAATCAATTTTAATCAATAAATTAAAATACTTCTATAATTTAATATTCCGCGTTAGTGTATATTTTATAATATATAAAATATCTCGGCAACGAATTATCGATAATACGATGTTCGGCTTTGGCAATATAAATTGTAAACAGTAGCGCGCTATGTTAGGGCTTTGTCATCATTCGCACGGTGACACTCGAATAATAAAGTGGTGGTGCGAAACGCCTCGTATATTATAATTTGAACACGACTACGATTAGTATCGAAACATAATTTGCTATAATTATTAATAATTAAAAATTACTTTTGATAAACGACATGAAAATGTTCTGCAACGATAAATCTTTATTCTTATCGCAATCATTCATTACTGCAAATAAAAATTGAAACAGGCGATACATACAAGGGGATAAGAGAATTAATAATAAGAAAACGATACGATAACGATACGAAATAAGAATTTGAATTTTCGATTCAGACTATACGGCACGGACCGACACGTATCGGCAACGATACCGGCACCGGCACGACAAATTATTGCATTTGTTCAGACTGCTTCGGCAACTGTCCGTCAGTTGATATTTAGCAGTTACAAATTATAAAATGGATGAATCATTCAGCGACAAAATGAATTGGCTCTTATAGTTTTACTTTTAAACGAAGACGAAGCTGAAGTCAAAAAAATAAAGAAAAGAAGCTGAAAATGGGACCAATATTAAAAAAGAAAAAACTTGAAGGAGAGCATTGGACATTATTCAAAGATTTACTGAAATATGACGATAAATTTTACCAATATTTTAGAATGCCGCAATGTAAATTTTATGAATTATTAAAATTGATCGAAAAATATCTTCTGAGACTATATCCTAGTTCACAAATTCAGGAAGATAGATCGAAAAGAATTTTTAATTATCGTCTCTCACGCGCACGAAGAGTTTCCGAAAATGTGTTTAGAATATTAAGTAATTTCCATCAATGCTTTAAATTTTCTTAATCGGCAATCACTCGTAGAATATTTCAACGACGAATATAACAATAGATTATAACAATAACATAGTATAAGTAGGCCTTGGCGATATAAACAGTATCGCGGTAATGTTTATGACTTACGATCATTCGCACAATAACCTTGAACAATAAAGTAGTGACGTTTTATATATTATCAAATTCTCTCTCTAACAATTATTTTGAGCATTGCTTTATATAATAGATTTTCTCTTATCTTTTATTTATCGTTTATATTTGCGAATTAAAATTTATATAGTATATTACAAAATTAATTATATATTATATTATATATAAAATTATATATAATATAATATAACTCTCCCATGGGGTACACCTTGTCGCGGTGGGAGGGCTTAGTACTTGGATGGTGCCTTGAGGTTTATCTTAAATTTTTCAATTTATGATAAATCTTAAAGTGCCTGAATGGGAAGCTAAGTACCCTTTCGCGTCGTCGGTGCCATCAACGTGCCACGGACGGCAAGCGCTTCGTCAACGCGTGGTGTTTTCGCGTTGTAATATTCTCGCGTTGTCGCGTTTTCGCGGAACTTTTGGACTTTTTCGTATAAAATCCCAATTTCATTTATTGTCACGAGTCTCTACTTCCGATGCCAATTAACTGGGATGTTCGAGTTTGCCGACCTGTTGACTCGAAGTGGATTCTTGTAAGTGAAATGGGATTTACGCTCGTACCGAAACCGAGAGTGCTGTTAAAAGTATATACATATTAAGTATATACAGCGCGCGATCAAATATGAAATTTTTAATCGCATGGAAATAGTGCGGGCGTGCCGTTCAGTATCGCGCGTAAAATAACGAAAATAGCGATATAAAAATATCGCTCGTGAGTGCGGGAGTGTCGTTAAATGTTTCGCTCGCCAACAACATGAGCGGAGGAGGAGGCTTGGGAGAGGCATCTTGCATCGGCGGAACAACCTGATGGTAAATATCTATTGTTTGTATATTAATTGTTAAGAATCGTTAACTTATTATAAACGAACAATAATTCGATCTTATTATTTAAATGAATTAAAAAGAAAGATTTATAAAACTCATAAAATTTTCTATTTAAAAAAGAGTTTCAAAAATTTATAAAATTTTTCCATACGTGTTTATCTGCTTATTATTTTACACATCGGATATAAAATTCCGCGCGATAAAAATTTTTTGAAGTATTGATTGCATTTGGTGAGCATTATTATAAATAAATTTTATATTTGTATGTTACAGGTAACTAGCTTCGATAATAACAACTCCGCTGTTGCGCATCAGTGCCGGTGAGTGCGAAAAACTTTTATTTAACTTATGATAACGGATTCGTAGAGATGTACATGCAAATGTAGATTGTAGATTGCGGATAAATCCGTTGCCATAAAATGGATGAGCTAGAATGGATTGAATTAAATAAATTAAATTAAATAATTAAATTAAATTCATTAAATTAAATTAAATAAGTTTAATAAGTTCTTTCGAACTTATGCTTTACATCTATTGAGAAAATATATTAAAATATTAATTAAAAAAAGAAGAGATCAAGACAATATTATTTTTTTGTAAAGATTTTGTCTAATTTATTAAATAAAGGACACTCATTAACAATTATCAATTTTATCAATTTTTGATGCTAATTTATTCTTATAATACGCACTTATCTTCTAATTGCTCATAGCTCATCCATCGTAGAATTTGTTTGTAGATATTGTTTCTAAACTTTACTAACTTAATATAAAGCCAAATGATTAATTAATTAAATAATTTGTAATATGATAAATATACACACATTAATTATGTATTTTATTATAAGATATAATTTATAGAAATTTGTAGTAATTTGTAGTAATTTTCAGTTAAAATAAAGTTATATTCAGTATTTAACGAGCGATTGTAAAATCGAACGATCGTTACTAAATGAGCGTAAATATTTTACGCTCTTTTGTCAGTAATTATCCGGAATTATCATTAAAAGGAGTAATTATTTCCTTCTTCGATCTCTGATTAGAGATCGAGAAAGAAAGTGGCCAGGATCAACGAAAGGTAGGTTCAACTGACCTGAAGAGTACGGTTAGGGCACGTGATTAAAATATATACATGATTAGGTGAGATGATGATTAGAGATAGGTTCTTCAAATCTCGAATAATTTTAGATAATCAGGAAGTAGGATTGTTAAGGCTATTAAGAAAAATCATTAGAATCCTTCTATTAATATTAGGGTTGTTAGGGCTCTTAAGATCATTAGAATTTTGTAATAATAAGATTGTTAGAGCTATTAAAATGATTAGAATCTTTTAATAGGGTTGTTAGGGCTATTAAGAAAGATTCATTCTTTCTTTTAATATTCCAATAATCCTAGTGGTAAATTAAAATTATTTTAATTAAGTTGAATTTATTTTTAAAGACGTTGTGAAATTAAGTATAACATGTTTTAAGAATAAAAATGTTTTAAAAGTAAAATTTAAATTATCAAAATTATTTCCAGAAATATTAAAGAAATAATTGCACAATTATTAACGTTTAAGAAATCTTAACATGTTATATTTTATTTTAAAACTTAAAAAATATATGCGTTTTAAATCAAATATAATATTAAATCCAAATGTTAATGCTATCAATATCAAATTATTATATCGATGTTATTAAATATTTGAATAAATGGAATATTATTATTTGATATTATAGCATCATAAATTTGTAAATTGTAAATTGTAATTTATAAATAATTATATAATTATATTTTAATTGTAATCTAACATTGAAATTTAATTGTAAAATACAATACAATTATGACTATAATTATATTATTGTATTATAAAATTATATTTACAATTGCAAAATTCTTATGTAAATAACACGAAAAATTAGAAAGTATACGTATAATGATTACATAATTAAGTAATTAACAAAATAGTAATTCATTAAATTAAAGTGTTTGTTCTATAGTATATTTATTTTTGGAATATTCATAAAAAAGTAATGGTTTGTATATTCATGTCAAAGAGTCATTAATAAATTCGGAAAATTTTTATATCAAATGTAAAAATTCGATGCTAATTTTCAATAAAGAAATATATTTCTTAATAATGAAAGAACATGTTTTCTAACGTGAATATCAATTTCGTGAATTGAAAATAATGACGAGGGATAATTGTCGTTGATTTAGTAAATGAAATCATTGCTATTGGGAATAGTCCGGAAGATCCGGGATTCCTCCTACAGTAAAATTCCCGACGTTCAATGGATCACTTAATTTTTCTTCATAGATTGATCTTGCGAAATCTGATATAGAAACAAGATGTTAATCTTTTTCCATTTAAAAATCAATCCTCTTTTTATTACTGATTTGTCACCAGCGTATTTGATGGCTTCGATTATTATATTATAAAAATTATACGCAATATGAATATTTTGAATATTATCGATTTATTCGTCGTGTTTTCTCGCGAATTTTAAATCGCGATTTATTTTGTAATTTAATTGTTGATTTACATCAAAGCTCATTTTATTTTTTCGCGTTTTGAATATTTTCTTTGATAATCTACACACAAGATGCCAGTAATGTAAATACTTTCTTCTACAATCGAAGAAATGATCAATAATTTTATTAATGACTCTTTTAATCACGATTATTTACGTTATATAAAACTTATTATATTCTATCAAATTAATAAATAGATAAATTATGCTCTTATTATATTCTATTATTCTATTATTCTACTTATTATATTCTATTATTTCATATAGATTATTAATGATAAATGTCGCGTAATTAATCATCGCTTATCAGGCTTGTCTAAACTGTATAAAAATTTTTACTAAATTTCGTATTATACGTATATTTTGGACATTTTTGCGTAATAAATTATATGTTAATTAATATATTATATTAATTACATTAATATTTTTGAATAAAATAAAAGAAAAAGAGATAGTAATCGAGGAAACAAATAAAAGGCAATTACAGTGATTTGAATATATCTTAAATGTGAGAGATTTAAATATTCCGCAGAACTGCACAGAAAGAAATAAACATGACAAGTGATGATAATCTTTGTGATGTTAAAACAAAGGAATACAATAAACCATAATAACAATCCAAGAACTCGAAGAAAATATATTGGATAGAAATGCGATTGGAAATGATTAGAAACTAAAAGACTGTGTGCATACAATCTGTTTATAAATAATAATATTATTTTGTAATTATATTAAATTTTATAATTTAATTATATAAAGCAAATTAAGCTTAAAAATATTATACTGATATCAAAATTATAATAAAAATATATAAATAAGGGCTATAATAGAATGGTACATATAAATTCTTTATATTTTATATAAAAGAAGAGACATTTACAATATTTTGCAACATCTATATATTTTTCCTACATTAAGATTTATCGAATCGTACCGAAAAGAAGAGAAACATTAATTTAATTATATCGGCTAAAGAATATCGACTGGATTCAGTAAGGCATCTTCTATGTTCTTTCTTAATGCTATAATATTTTTCAAAAAAAATTCGAAATTTGGTCTAGCATCCGCTGCACTCCAGCAACGTAGCATCAACTGGTACAATGCGGACGGACAGTTAAGAGGCATCGGTAACCTGTCTCCAGCAAGTACATAATTTATCACTTGCGCATTAGTCTTGGCAACATAAGGTCTGTCACCTAACGATGTAATTTCCCACATTAAAACACCAAATGACCAAACATCGCTTTGAGAAGTAAATATTCTGATCATCAAAGATTCGGGTGCCATCCAGCGAACAGGAAGTAAATCTTCTCCTCCCTAAAACATGATTTTAACAAAATTAAAACATTAAAACATTTAATTTTCTGGTTCAAGTTGTTCATTTTTACAATATGTGCAAAAAGAAAAACGTCTCTTGCCATATATAAATAAAAACTATTTATATTCCATATTACTTGAAGAAACAATGTACGATACTATTATGATATAAAAATTGAAAGTATTTTAAAAAGAATTCATTTTTTAATTTTACTTAATAATTGTATTTACCATGCGATAATAATCATTCTGGTAGATATCTCTAGCTAATCCAAAATCTCCAATTTTGATAATACGATTCTCACGATTTCTCAAAGATACTAAACAATTGCGACACGCTAGATCTCTATGTACGAAACGCATTTTTTCCAAGTAGCAACAACCTCGCGCAACATCTTCGCACATGGCGAACAAATCTTGCAAACGCAGAGCGTGCGAATCTGACGCTTCCAAATTTCGACAATCTCTCAAATATCTTGACAAATCACCAGTTTCCATGAATTCCAACACTAGAAACGGAGAAATCCCATCTAAACAAACGCCCAACAATCTTAATATATGTTTGTGTCGAAAACGATTCATAATCTCGGCTTCCTTTAACAATCTCTTTTTCTCATGTGAAGAAGGATCTTTCCGAAGCGTTTTTATTGCAACGGACATCTCTGTGTCCGAACTTTCTAAGTTTTTCACATTTCCTTGATACACCTGCGAAATATTTCACACAAATTTACATGCGTACTTTATTAGAAAATGTATAGTTTAATGTCAAGTAATATTATATTTCACTTTATATTAAATAATTTAACGAAAAATATATAATAAAGTGAATGTTTGTTGTCTCATCCAAATTTTATATTACTTATAATCTATTATAAAAATTTATATAATTTGTATCTTTATTAGAAAATATATATCTGTTTTGTTGATTCAGAAATTAATTTGAAACATTGCTTAAAAACATAAATTTTTACCATTCCGAATGCGCCGGTACCAATAAGTTTTGTAAATATAATCTGTTTACGTGCAATTTTAGTTATCGCACATTCATTCAGATTATAATGTAACATAGAACTGTAAGTCGTATTGAATTGAGTGTACTCGCAAGATACTTCATGTAGAATCCCCAATTCTATATCGGTCATTGTAGTCAAATCATTATTACTTCTGCGTTCACGATACACCACTATAAAATTTCGATTTAATTATGTAATAATATGTATTATAAAATTTTTCGTTTTTCAATAAATTTATTCGTTTACTTTTATATAAGTAAATTACTATTTTTAGTAAATTTTTAGATATTATATCAGATATACGTATAATCAACAATTCAAGTTGATACCAACATCAAATGTACAATACTTACAATAATAAAAGTAGCAGAGGCAGATTATAATAACTATAACGATAAAACCTGACATTAATGAGTAATATGTTTTCGCTATTATTCGAGGAGTGTCCGAAATATCTGTATTAAGCAAAAATATAATTTTAATATCTTTGTGTGTGTATGTTTTTAAAAATTTATTTTTACTTGTAACTTTATTACAAAAATTAATTTTTTTTAAATTTTAGGCCTATTCACATCTAAAAATATTAGTATATCATATTATAATATCTATGCAGCACAGAATGTTACAACTACTTTGCAACAATATTGCAATATCACAAATTGCAATGCAACATTACACAAACATTGTAGAAATATAAATTAACAAAATATGAATTGGGTATTAGCAATGTAATATTAATATTTTGAAACCATTGGGAAACTATAACACTCTTTAATTTATCTATAAAAATAATGTAATAATATATATTTTTATATTTTTATATTGTAATAATTTATATTTATATTTATATATATGCGATAAATTTTACTTTTTTGCACAAGTCAAACGAATTAATGACACAGAAATAATATCAGTCGAATAAATACAATTCTAAGCTAAAGATAAGCATCTCTTTTCATAAGCATTTCTATTCTTTTATTAAAATATAGATAACATTTTATATCAATGTTAAAATATATTTTATGATATATTTTTACTTTATGTACGAATACGATATCTTTTTATTATATTAAGAATAGATATTTTTATATCTATCATTTTTATTTTTCGATATATTTTTATGTTTTTCTCATACAAATAAATATAAATATAACAGATTTTTAAAATTTTTAAATAAAAATATAGTTAGTAATGTTTAATTAATTCTATAACTAATGTTTATATATGTATAAACATTAATTAACCATTAGAGAAAAAAAATATATATATATATATAAAGTACCCATTAGAAGAATATATAGAACATTTAAAATAAAAAAAAAATGATTCGTAAGTAAGAGTTTAAGGTAATTTTGTATAAAAACATATTTTATATGATTACGTTTAAATATAATTTTGCAATATATTATCTTAGATATGATTATCTTAGATATTGCAAACTTCTATTTGTATTGAGCTTTTTAATTTAATTATATGTTTTCAAGATATTTATCCATCAAAAACAAAAATATTTTATACGTAATATTATTAAATGATTGTAATAACATTGTATTCTTTTCAATATATTAAATTGTAATATTGCTACAATGTTTCATTGCAAAAAGCGAACATCTTAACTTTATCACATCTTATAACAATGACTCAGCAAAAGTTTTGCAATTAATTTGCAATGTTTCAATGAAATTATTCTTCAATATATCTGCAATCTTATTGTGCTGTATGGATATTTTCATTTGCTTACCACGTTTGCTACCACCTGTTGAAAAATTAAATCTTTCATCAGCTGGCCATGTAAAATTTTCCTCATATTCGGGATATCTCAATATCACGCGAAACTGGTATGAAGTTCCCGATTGTAAATTTTTGATATGGTATATTACTTCTTCGTTATAATTCGTTCTAATATCATTCGTTGTTTGCCACTTTTTTGTTGAAACGTCTTTGTACTCTAGTGCAGAAAAGATCGTCAGATTGATGTTTGAGATCCATGAAATGTTCATGCTATTTATGTTGACCCCGCTCAAAGTAATATTATTTGGTTCTGAGTATATGTGATCGATCTTGCTTAAACTCTCGTTGTAGAAATCGCTGAAATTACTTGGATACACACGTACGTATATCAAGTAATCTTGTACTGGTAGCGATAAGTTAATCTTTGTGAAAAATCTGCCGTCTGCCATACGTTTCGGCACATTGATAAATTGTTTATTCTCTTGTTGCGTGTCGTTCACTAACTTCCAATGCACTTCGTAGGTCACAACCACGCAGTTCAATTTCTTGGGTGGCATCCAATGAACTACTGCTATAGTAGGCGTCAAAGCTAAAACACTTATGTTTTCTGGTACATTAAGCTTGCCCAAATTAGTTTTTATTCGTATCACGTTCGAATCGAATGGATTTATTGATAATTGGTCAAAGTAAAAATTGCTTAAAGTAAACTTCAACTTGTACTCTGTAAATGGTGTTAAGTTCTGAATCTTGTAATGTCGCTCGCCTGTCAGCACAGTGAATTCTTCAGACTTGTTGAGATTGTTGTCTAAACAGC
Organism: Camponotus floridanus; assembly: GCF_003227725.1. NCBI lineage: Eukaryota > Metazoa > Arthropoda > Insecta > Hymenoptera > Formicidae > Camponotus > Camponotus floridanus. The sequence continues at coordinate 1,626,764 of NW_020229459.1, read as the reverse complement.
TTACGAAGATAGTATATATAGTAGTTGGTAAATTATATTTTTTGCATCCACTCTTTACAACCGGCATCGGAAGATATACAATAATGCTGTTTGTCGTTGCAGTCACATTCTCAAAATTATAAACTTTTTCGTCAAATGTCAGACATCTCATTGGAGGATATGGTTGTGAAGATTTATCAAAAGCGTAAATATATGTGTTTTTATAAAACACATTTTTATCTGAGCTTATTGGTATTTTTATAACATATTTGTATTCATATGGGACGTTCTTGAGACTTGCATATTTCTTTTTGAAAACGTAGAGTGTATATACAAACTGAGAATTATATGTTAAAATGTAAATGTTTGTTCTGTCAATCGTCATAGATCGGAATTTGATGTCATCACTTATGTCTTCCTTGTGTAAAATCTGATTGAACTTAGAAATATTAATGTCTGTTACAATTATATTATCATCATTTAACCAGTAAATTAACGACTCTTCATTATTTATGTTATCAATTATCATATTATTATAAGGATATATATAATAATGTAGAAAAAAGGAATGACTTATCTCAACAATTTCCTCGTTTTTTCCATCGAGATGATATTTCATAATATTATATTTTTCATTCATCCCATCGTATAATATGCAATATAAAATTCTAAAAAATATATAAGTATTTTACTCATTATAAAACATTATTTTAACAAAAACAGAACTTATATGTGGTAAAAATTTAAAATTCTTATAATTATATAATAATATATAACTTATTATGTCTTTTTACTTATGATCTTAATTTTAAAACTACGTAAAATACGTTTTATAAAAAAGTTACAAATTTGCATAAATCTTTAATGGAAAATTGTTTTTTCAGGCGAACGGTAGTAGACGTACCCCATAGACGGTAATACATTTAAATAGTTCACAAAGTTTTTTTTCAAAATATTTTCAAATTTAGTTATGCCATTTTCCCACATTGTTAAGTCGAATTTTACAATGTAAGAGTAGTCTGACTCTTTATAGGTCAAATATAGATTTCTTGCTATCCGGTCAACGCAGAGATGATGTAGATCATGATCAAAGCTATATATTTTCGTGATAGTATTTTCATTAATCTTGAATGTGTTTAGGTCTCTTCGGGTTATCCAATAAATTCTATATTCTTGTATCAAATAAACGACATCTATGAATTCTGTTCTGAAAAAAGGAATTAACTATAATAATATATTAAAAAAATTATACTTGAGATTTCTAATTTTATAGTTATTATTACTATAATGTTGATAATAAACTTGTGCTATAATGTTAATAATGAACTTGTGCGTAGTAATAATATTAACATTAACTTTATAGTGTCAAAAATAATTTCATAATTCTAACTATTTTTTTATCAGTATACATACTGTGGCGACATTTCATAACTAATAATGATGCGTGAATCCATGTCGCATATTTGGATACCTAGATACGTTGTTAGTAATAATTTAGGTATTGGATTTTCATGTGTAGTCGACACATTGATTAAATCAGTGTAAGGTCCAGCAACAATTTTAGTATGCGCACGTACTCGAAAATAATATGTCGTGTTAAATGTTAGATTGTGAACCGTGTGCTCCAATTCTGTAGTTGTGATATTTTTATCCTCGCAGATTTGAATCTTTTTTAAATCCTCGATGAAAAAACACTGCACCGTAAACCCTTGTACTATTTCATCGGATTCAGGTTGGTTCCATCTGTAAAAAAATAAAATTTTAGCCATTTTATATTTAACAAAATTATAAAAGAATTAACATTTTGATATATTTATGTCGTTAAACTTAAGAAAAAGAGAGAAAAATGAAAGAATACAAACTGAAAATTTAGATTCCTTACCTCAATGTCACAAAAATGTCGTTTACTTTTTCTGTGAATTGACTGTCGAATTGTACAAATGCTCTGAGAGACGTTGGCTTGTTCAAACTGCTGTCTAGAGATTTTAAGATCGTACATATTAACACAAATATATATAAGATTAAGCGGATTATTTCAATAAATCACAGAAAGGACAATTTAATGTCAAAATAAAGGAAAGAGAAAAAATCTAAACTATGGTATTAAACTAAAATATGTAAATTAATACAATATTGATCTTCAAAAAAATATTATAAGAATTTTTTGCGTCATTTAAGATTTAGAAAAGTAATTGTTAATTCAAGACAAAAACGAATAAATAACTTTTAATAAAATGACAAGTACTTTTTGAAAAATTCCTATAGCTTAGGAAATCGGAAGTATAATACTTGCGATTACTTTAAAACAAAGTAGCAAATTAATAATAATAATAATATATATATACACACACACACACACACACACACACACACACACACACACACATATATATGTAATCATATATTTTCTTATATTTATTTATTTTTTTATTGTATATATGGGATGAACTTTATTTTTTTGCACATAAAGTTAAATGAATTAATGGCACAGAAATAATCGGTCGTGTTAAAAAAACATATAATTCTAAGCTGAAGATAAAAATTGCTATTTTTTTTTTTATTAAAGAATACAAATAACATTTTATATCATTGTTACATACTCGTATAGTTTATACATACTCGTATATTTTCAATACACTCATACAAATATGGTTTTAATAGATTTTCAAAGATATATTTTTAATACATTTTTTTAATTATATTAAGAGAATAGGTAATATATTATCTAACATTATAATTTTTTATTTTTACTTTTCGATGCATTTTTATGTATATTTCACATGCAAGTATATGTAATTGTATTTTTGAAATTTTTAAACTAAAACTATAATTAGTTATGAATGTATAATGAATTCCAATTAATGTTTATATATTTGTACCCCATTACAACAATTCATGGAACATTTAAAATAAAAAAAAGTGATTCGTATAAGTAAAAGTTTAAAGTAATTTTATATCCAAAATATAATATTTTATATTTTAGTTATATGATTATGTTTAAATATAATATTACAATATATATAAATATATATATATATATACACACATATATATATATATATATATACACATATATATATATATATATATACACATATATATATATATATATATACACATATATATATATATATATATTGCAATATTATATTTAAACATAATAGAAGTTTCCAATGATTTCATATCAAATATAATATAATATAATATATTATATAATATATTATATATATTATAATATTATATATTATAATATAGTATAATATAATATTATAATATTATATATTATAATATAATATATTATATATATATATAATATATTATATTGTATTATATTAGATATGAAATCATTGGAAACTTCTAGTTATATCAAGCTTTTTAATTTAATTATACATATATGCTTCCGAGATAATTATCTGTCAGAAACAAGAATATTCTATACGTAATATTATTAAATGGTTGCAATAACATTGCATCCTTCCAAATATATTCCACTGCATTGTTGCTACAATATATATTTTATTGCAATATTTCAATATTTCAATAAAATTATTTTTCAATATATCTATGCAATCTTATTGTGCTGTATGAGTATTTACGGTTACTTACTAAGTGTTGAAAAAATAAATCTTTCATCAGTCGGCCATGTAAAAGCTTCCTCATATTCGGGATATCTTAATATCAAGCGAAACTTGTATAAAGTTCCCGATTTTAACTTTCCGAAATGATATCTCATTTCATTGTTATAATTCATTTTAATATACTCCATTGTTTGCCACTTTTCTGCTGCAATATCTTTGAACTCTAGTGTAAAAAAAACCGTCAGATTGATGTTTGAGATCCATGAAATGTTCATGCTATTTATGGTGACCCCGCTCAAAGTAATATTATTTGGTTCTGAGTATATGTGATCGATCTTGCTAAAACACTCGTTGTAGAAATCACTGAAATTACTTGGATACACACGCACGTATATCAAATAATCTTGTACTGGTAGCGATAAGTTAATCTTTGTGAAATATCTGCCGTCTGCCACACGTTTCGGCACATTGATAAATTGTTTATTCTGCTGTTGCGTGTCGTTCACTAACTTCCAATGCACTTCGTAGGTCACAACCACGCAGTTCAATTTCTTGGGTGGCATCCAATGAACTACTGCTATAGTAGGCGTCAAAGCTAAAACACTTATGTTTTCTGGTACATTAAGCTTGCCCAAATTAGTTTTTATTCGTATCACGTTCGAATCGAATGGATTTATTGATAATTGATCAAAGTAAAAATTGCTTAAAGTAAACTTCAACTTGTACTCTGTAAATGGTGTTAAGTTCTGAATCTCGTAATATCGCTCGGCTGTCAGCACATTGAATTCTTCAGACTTGTTGAGGTTGTTGTCTAAACAATGACTTACAAAGATAGTATATATAGTAGTTGGTAAATTATATTTTTTGCATCCACTCTTTACAACCGGCTCCGGTAAATTTACAATGATGCTGTTTGCCGTTGCAGTCACATTCTCAAAATTATAAATTTTTTTGACTTTTTCGTCAGGTGTCAGACATCTCATTGGAGGATATGGTTGTAAATATTTATTAAAAGCGTAAATACTATAAAAATCATTTTTATGTGAGCTTATTAATATCTTTTCAACATATTTGTTTGCTTTTACGCTCTTGAGACTTGCGTATTTCTTTTTCAAAACGTAAAGAATATATTGGAGCGAATCAATTGCTAAAATGTAAATGTTTGTTTTATCAATCGTCATAGATTTGAAATTGATGTTATCACCTACGTTTTTCTTGTATAAAATCGTATTGCACATAGAAACGTTAATGTCTGTTACAGTTGTATAATTCTCACTTAACCAGTAAATTAACGGCTCTTCATTAATCATGTTATCAATTACCATATCACGAAAAAAATCTATATAATGAAATAAGCAAAAGGATGCATTTATCTGAACAATTTGTTCGTTTTTTCCATCGAGATGATATTTCATCATATCATATTCTCGATTCTTCCTATTGTATGATATGTGATATAAAATTCTAAAAAAGATATAATTATTTTACTCACTCTTATAAAACATTATTTTAACAAAAACAGAAATTTATATGTGGTAAAAATTCGAAATTCTTATAATTATATAACTTATTATTTTTTTTACTTATAATCTTAAGTATAAAACCATGTAAAATTATAGAAAAATTACAAATTTGCATTAATCTTTAATAGAAAATTATTTTTTTAGGCGAATGGTAGTAAACGGTAGTAAACGTACCCCATAAACGGCGATATACTTAAATAGCCATTATCAATTTCTGATTTGAAAATCTCATCAAGTTTAATCATGCCATTTTCCCACAATGTTAAGTCCAACTTTACAATGTAATAGTAGTCTGACTCTGAATAGGACCAATATAGATTTCTTGCTACCCAGTCAATGCAGAGAGCATGTAGATCATAATCAAATGTAGCTATTTTTGTAATGTTATTTTCATTAATCAGTGTTATTAGTTCTCTTTCAAAGATACTCCAATAAATTCTATGTTCTTGTATCGAATAAGCGGCATTTATTACTGATCTGAAAAAAGGAGTCAACTATAATTGTATAATAAAAAAATTATAATTGAGATTTCTAATTTTATAGTTATTATTACTATAATATTGATAATAAACATGTACGTAGTAATATAGTAACTTTAACTTTATAGTGAATAGAGAAGAGATAGAAGAATAATGTGATAGTTATAACCATTTTTTTATCAGTATACGTACTTATCATATAGATAATTAACAAAGCTAGCTGTTTTTGTGATTTTATTTTCATTAATCTTCGATGTTACTAGGCCTCCTCTTTGGCTTATCATCTTAAGAATAAAATAGTTTTTATATTTGTGTCCTCCAGGGGCATTTATTATTGATCTGAAAAAAGATGTCAACTGTAATTGTTTAGTAAAAAAATTATAGTTGAGATTTCTAATTAAAGTTGAGATTTCTTGAGATTTATTTTAGTTTAAATTTAAGTTTAAATTTTAGTTTTTTCTTTAATAGTTGAGATTTCTAATTTTAGTTATTACTGCAGTAATGTTACTATTATAACTATTTTAGTCATTACTACTATAATGTTGATATATATAAACTTGTGCATAATAATAATAATTTTAACTTTATAGTTAGTGCTAAAAATAATTTATGATAATTATAAATAATTTTTTTATCAGTATACGTACCTTTCAGAGTGAGTAAACCTAATTTCATAAATGAACGACACTATGAAATTAGTAATATTTAAATCCATGTCCCATATTTGGATACCTAGAGACGTTGTTACTAATAATTTAGGTATTGGATTTTCATGTGTAGTCGACACATTGATTAAATCCGTGTAAGGTCCAGCAACAATTTTAGTATGCGCACGTACTCGAAAATAATATGTCGTGTTAAATGTTAGATTGTGAACCGTGTGCTCCAATTCTGTAGTTGTGATATTTTTATCCTCGCAGATTTGAATCTCTTTTAAATCCTCGATGAAAAAACACTGCACCGTGTACCCTTGTATTATTTCATTGGTAAAGTTAAGTTGGTTCCATCTATAAAAGAATAACATTTCAGTCTTTTTATATTTAGTAAAATTATAACAGAATTAACATTTTGATATATTTATGTCGTTGAATTTAAGAAAAGAGAGAAAAATGAAAGAATACAAACTGATAATTTAGATTCTTTACCTCAATGTCACAAAAATGTCGTTTACTTTTTCTGTGAATTGACTGTCGAATTGTACAAATGCTCTGAGAGATGTTGGCTTGTCCAAATTGTTTTCTAGAGTAGATTGTACATATTAACATAATTATATTAATAATTATGTGGATATCTCAGTAAATCAAAAAGAACAATTTAATGTGAAAATAAAGGAAAGAGGAAAAATAAATCTAAATTATAAAATATGAAAATTAGCACAGTAATGATCTTTAAAAAATAAAATAATATGAAAATGAAAATAATATGAAAATAATATGAAAAATTTTTGTGTCATTTAAGACTTAGAAAAGTAATTGTTAATACATAGCAAAAACGAATAAATAACTTTTAATAAAATGACAAGTACTTTTCGAAAAATTTCTACAGTTTAAGAAATCAGGAGTATAATATTTGTGATTGTTTTAAAACCAAGTAGCAAATTAATCAAATTGACTTTACTTTAAATCATGACAATTTTTATGTACAATGTTATGTTTATATTATGTTTTTTTATTTCTTTTTTCGACAAAATAGAATTTATATTTTTTTTCACTGCTGAAAGGTATTTTTAAATTTATTTCCACTCTCTCTTAAATTTAAATTGTATTTACACTTTTTCGTCATAGATTATGTTAGTAATGTTTGATGCATTTTTTGTATCTTACCAATAGATTCTGGGATGATAGAAATATTTGCAAGTGTAACTTCATCGACTTCTCGCTCATTTCTCACAGTACTATCAGAATGACTCCGGTCAGATTTGAAATTTAGTATACGATGATAATTTTTCTCGGACATTGAAATATTCTTCATAAAGTGTAACATACAAAAAGAATTATAAAATGAATATCGTTGAAGCGGTTGTTTCTAGAGCTTTTAATGATAAATTATATAAATTATCAAATTAAAAGAAAAATTACCATTCGTTTTTTGTTTGCTTAATAATACCGGTTTGATATAAACCATTCCTAAATGATATATATGCAATGCGATGTAGTTTTATTCATATTGTAACCTCTATTTATAACTCATATAAAAAAAAAATCAATCAATATAGGTTAACAAGAGTCAATGACGAATCATAACAGCTTTTAGCAAGTAGTAGAGGCGAAAGTGTAGTTCTTTGCAATTATTAAAACCAGTTTGTCTAACGATTTGATTCTTTCTCATGATAGGTTAGTTAACTCTTCTCAATTTTACGTAACTTAAATTTTTTTCAAAAATTTTCTGATATTATTAAAGTTCTATTAATATTTGTACTTCAAGCATAAAAAGGTTAAAAATATTGTTTCTTTACAGTTATTAAATGTTAGTCATAGAAATTATATATATTCTTTTATTTATATCCTTGTCAATTTTTTCTCGAGTGTCGTTATATTTTTAACAATCAAATCCTGAAAATGATAATATAAACCGATAGTATAAACCGATAATTCGATAAGAATATGTGCATGTAATTGTATATAAATGTATATATGTGCAATGAAAATTAATATAAATTCTAGCAATTGTTATCGAATGTATTGTCGATCGAAATATTAATGTTAATAGATACAGTTTGAAGAATGTTTGATGAATGATTTTTTGATTAGACATATATTCTATCTCGATATTTAGCTCTGTTCCGTTTTTATATAATTACTCTTAACAAGCTAACTTTCCTAATTAATTTCTTATAATAAAATCTACATTAGTATAAATCTTACTATATATCAATAAATATTATAAATATCATAAATATCTAGAAAGATAAAAAAATATAGAAATTGAAGAAAAATAACATAAAAATCTATTGAAAAGTCATCATATGTATATATTAATGTAAATATCTAGAAAGATAAAAAAATTTTAGAAATTGAAGAAAAATAACATAAAAATCTATTGAAATGTCATCATATGTATATACTAATGTAGCAGATAGCAGACAGAAAACTTCATTAAAATTAAAAATTGTTATTTCCGGAAATAATAATTATATATATAATTACATATATATATATATATATATATATATATATATATATAGAGAGAGAGAGAGAGAGAGAGAGAGAGAAATAAAGAGAGAAAATACATAGTCAAATTTTAAAATATCGTTTTAATTAAATTCAATATACTATATAACATTCATTTATAAACAAAATTTCGAAACTTTATCTATCTGTTTTTTACAACATCATATATATTTTTTACTTTTATATTGAATTGTTTTATTTTATTTTATCTTATTATATAGATAGAATATATAATTTATTCATTCATTTTTAGTCATACTGCTAGCTGCAATAACATTCAATTGTTTCTTAATCAAGCGAAAAATATCTCCTACCTGCGTGAAATTTAAATCCGGATGCATGGAAATACTTTCTTCCTGAAAGATGTTTGAAGTGGTATCATCCTTCGACGTAATAGTTGCCTTTGTCAATATTAAACCTTTCAATAAAACACATAAAATTGTTCCAAACATAATTTGCATTTTTGGTAAACGTTTGCACTCAATCGGTTTCCGTTCAACCCTCAATTAATTAGTTTTTTTCACTCTACTAATTCTGATGTGTTAATCGAATTGATATTAATTCACATACATACATATATTTTCGATAAATTCTTTAAAAGTCAATTTTAACGAATCGCAAGTTATTATCTTCTAATATTATGTTTTTAGATTTCTCGTTATGATCACAATTACAATATATCTAAGATTAAATTAGAGAATTCTTAGTAAGTAAATAATTTCTATGGTACATATATATTTTACTGTATCGCGAACACAGGAATATAATTATTATTAGCTTTCCTTTTTCATTAATAGAAAAGCAATCAATAAAAAGATAACCACAATAAAATTACAAAGAAATTATAGAATTATAGATCTTGTAACATTTTCAGTCATATTCAACCACACGCAGCGTATAATCGAATTCACTCAATATTTGCTATATCTGTTATTAAATATGTAATTATGACAATTTGTTCGTACGATTGTGTTACTACGTGCTATGTTTTTTAAAATCCACTATTCATACACAATTACACGGTTTCTCTAATCTTCATATAATACTGTTTGAATCAAGCGATAAATGGTAGCGTTTGGCTAGCGATCACAGCAATAACTGACTTCGAATGGTCAATCCGATCTGTTACCATGACATTTTATTAACCTCCATTCCGTTTGTAATTTATTTTTTTCCACGAAGACACTCGTTATTTCAAAAAAAACTTAAATCCTTAGAAATCCATTTAAATCCTTAAGAATTGTTTGTCAAAAAATTTATATATATAAGACAAAGTTATATATATATATATATATATATATATATATATATAAAACAAAAATAATTCTATATATAAATAAATATATTTATATACATATAACTGTTTAATAAATTTTATTTTATAATATTAGCTTCTTATTTTAATTTATTTTTGCGTAACCTTCTCTTTGGCATAAGAAGAACATTTATTATATAAAAAAATATTCTGATTATAAGAAAAGTAATAAAGGACTTAAAAAAAGTGATTTACACGTTTTCTGTTCACATAATGCATTTTGAATCAAGCGATACGTAACACGGCAGCGTTTTTACACTAATATAAATAAGTATACAATAAATATACAATAGCACGTAAATTGTATAAATAACAAAAATAAATAAAATAATTAATTCTACGAGCTATTATTATCGTTATTTGTACTAAATAATGTTATATAATAACTTATATAACTTTATAATTAATATAATATATATTATATAATATATATTATATATTATATATTATATAACTTTATAATATTATAATATATTATAACAACTTATAGTATTAATTATTTTATTATTTAAATTATACTACTGTAATTTTATATATGACAACCTTTATAATGCACTAATGTGCATCAGTGCATAAAACTAAATTTTCTCTTTCTCTCGCTATAAATCAATTTTATTTCCAAAAATTGGGATAAACACGTTAATCACATTTTGCTAAGTAATATTAAGGAAATAATTATATGATATTTATAAGAAAATAATTATGTGATATTAATCGGTCTTCTCTTGTGACTCATTCAGTTCATTCATTAAATGATATATAACATTTTTATTTCCAAAAATATTTTTGTATTATTAAAGAGACATAAGAATATTCTGCATAAAAATAATTTTAATAATTTAAACAAGTGTTTATATAATGTTTTCTTTAAATGGATGCACAATAATATATATATTTTTACAAATATTTATAAATTTATAAAAATTTATTCTCTTTAGAATAATATTAGTACGTACAAAAATTTATATATATAATTGAAATATGGAAGAGCTGTAAAACATAATGTAAAAAAGACTTAAAAGAAAATTACAATTGTATATATATATATATATATATATATATATATATATATATGTGTGTGTGTGTGTGTTCATATTTATAAATTTACAGAATAATTAATACTAGTTAATACATTAAAGCGCAAATCTTACATGAAATACAAAAATATGCATGTTTAATGAAATATTGTAAAGAACATTCCAATATTAATATCTGTTTACAATTTATTCCTCTATAATTTATTTATATCAGTTTGATAATATCTATTGGATTCAATAAATTATCTTTTCAATGTCACTTCTAATATAATATTTTTGAGAAAAAATTTGAATCTAATTTTCGCTGTATTGCAACAACAGATTATTAAAATCAATGGATAGTTAATTCTTTAACTACCATCAATTGTTGTCAATAGATGGCGAAACATTTTATGAAACGCAGCTGACGTCAATAAGTACTTTATGATGTGATTCCGAGATCGCCTATTCAATTTCAATTTCAATGATTCTGTTTATATGATGTTATCTCGGGTCTGCATCTTATTTATTTTAATCATTTAATAATTCATTTTCAATAATTCATTTTATTTATTTACGAATATTTATATTACGAATCTCTCTCTCTCTCTCTCATTCTAAATTATCTAAATTATTTAAATTTTTAAATTACATTAGTATAACATATAAAATATTCTGGATTTTATTTTAATATACTTAATATCTATAAAATGTTCTCGTATTAATTAATACTTTATAGAGATAGTAATATTTTATAAATTGCTTCACAATAATATATTATTTAGATATTTTATGCATAAAGTTCCATGATGAATTATTTAATAAATTATCAATTTTAATCAATAAATTAAAATACTTCTATAATTTAATATTCCGCGTTAGTGTATATTTTATAATATATAAAATATCTCGGCAATGAATTATCGATAATACGATGTTCGGCTTTGGCAATATAAAATGTAAACAGTAGCGCGCTATGTTAGGGCTTTGTCATCATTCGCACGGTGACACTCGAGTAATAAAGTGGTGGTGCGAAACGCCTCGTATATTATAATTTGAACACGACTACGATTAGTATCGAAACATAATTTGCTATAATTATTAATAATTAAAAATTACTTTTGATAAACGACATGAAAATGTTCTGCAACGATAAATCTTTATTCTTATCGCAATCATTCATTACTGCAAATAAAAATTGAAACAGGCGATACATACAAGGAGATAAGAGAATTAATTATGTGTTATGATCTATATATACATATATATATATATATATATATATATATATATTAATTTAATCTTTTAAGCTTACGGTACATTAATATGTTGGATATATAAGATACATTAATATGTTAAAATATTTCCACAATGAATTAACAATAACTTAGTATCCTACCTTGGGGACATAAACAGTGAGCTGATGATTTTGTTTTACGGTCTTGTTATGTAAATTTAAATTTATATACTTTATATACTTTATATTTTTTATATACTTTATATTTTTTATTACTAGACTATATACTTTATATACTTTATTACTATTTAAATCCTTTATTATTAGATAAATTCCAAATTATATAATATATTATATATAAATTTATATATAATGTAACCCTCCCATGGAGTGCACCTTGTCGCGGTGGAAGAGCTTAGTACTTGGATCGTGCCTTAAAGTTTATCTAAAATTTTTCAATTTATGATAAATCTTAAGGTGCCTGAATGGGAAGCTAAGTATCTTTTCGCGTCGTCGGTGCCGTCAACGTGCCGCGGACGGCGACGTTTCGTCACCGCATTTTCGCGTTGTAGCATTTTCGCGTTATCGCGTTTTCACGTTTTCAAAATCCTAATTTCGTTATTTCAACAAGTCTCTACTTCCGATGCCAACTAACTTGGATATTTCACCGAGTCGTTGCTCTGTAACGTGCATCGCGACACTTGGTGATGCCGGCCGTACAGAACGTATATCCAGTACGGAATGTGCATGGGCGCGCGGTTTCGAGCTTGTGGGTGCCATCCCATGCACGATCCAAGTACTAAGCTCTTCCACGTCGGAATAATCGGAAACGGAATCGGAAAGGTGGAATGGTGGGGAGCTAACCAATCGGCATTATTCCATTCCGTTTTTTCACAGCTGGATTCCCCATGGTGATTATTTTTCGAAACAGACTTCGGCGTATGCGTAAATTCAAATATCTAACTGTTACTTAAGAAAGAGTGTTGTGATAAAGTTGTCGTTTTATATATTTTGATTAGAAAAGGGAAATGTGATGTCGTCTGTAAGTATTGTAATTATGATATGTATGCTGAGTTATGTTAGATTATAATGTTAATTTAATAATAGAAAGAGTTATACATTTCTAATTACAATATTAAAATTAAATATATTTCGAACAATGCTTTAAATTTTCTCAATCCTTGTTAATTAAACAATATACAATTTAATCGAGAATCGATTAAATTATAGGAATCTAAAATATTAAATAATCGTTACGTTGCGATTTTTACGGGCAATAATTATTATTTTAATATTTAGATAGATTTAGATAGATTTAGATAGATATATTTGTTATTTATACGCTAGACTGAAATTATGCGTTTTTCCGACAATTCATTTTTTGCTTATATTAAATCACACTATGATTGTAAATCCTCCAAACTATTTAAAACGTGGATAAAAGTTCGCACATAACGTTATAAACAATTATATGTATCATATCTTATTTCATATTCTTTTCTGATTCCTTTTTGTATTATATTGCAGTGCGATATAAATATATATTGATGCTCGATAACTTTTTTAATTCTTGACATTTCACTTTAGTTTTCTATGTCTTTTTTATTTTTTAATTTATAATTTACAAAGGACTTAATTACTAAATTGTTGTTTAATATTTAGAGTCACAAATATATTTCATCCATGTTATCGTATCGTTCTACTTGACAATGTAAACATAATTTGGATTGTGAGAAAACACGAAGTTAAACAAACGAATTATAAATGCAAATAATTAGCAGAATGAAAAACTAATAATTACAATAACAAATAATTACGATAACGATACGGTAACGATACGATACGGTAACGATACGATATGATATGATACGATACGATAACGATATGAGACGATACGATACGGTAACGATACGATACGGTAACGATACAATACGGTAATGATACGAGACGATTCGATACGATAACGATATGATAACGATACGAAATAAGAATTTGAATTTTCGATTCGGACTATACAGCACGGACCGACACGTATCGACAACGATACCGGCACCGGCACGACAAATTATTGCATTTGTTTAAACTTCGGCAACTGTCCGTCAGTTGACATTTAGCAGTTACAAATTATAAAATGGATGAATCATTCAGCGACAATGAATTGGCTCTTATAGCTTTACTTTTAGACGAAGACGAAGCTGAAGTCAAAAAAATAAAGAAAAGAAGCTGAAAATGGGTTCAATATTAAAAAAGAGAAAACTTGAAGGAGAGCATTGGACATTATTCAAAGATTTACTGAAATATGACGATAAATTTTACCAATATTTTAGAATGCCGCAATGTAAATTTTATGAATTATTAAAATTTATCGAAAAATATCTTCTGAGACCATATCCTGGTTCGCAAATTCAGGAAGATAGATGGAAAAGAATTTTTAATTACCGTTTCTCACGCGCACGAAGAGTTTCCGAAAATGTGTTTGGAATATTAAGTCATTTCCATCAATGCTTTAAATTTTCTTAATCGGCAATCACTCGTAGAATATTTCAACGACGAATTATAACAATAACATAGTATAAGTAGGCCTTGGCGATATAAACAGTATCGCGGTAATGTTTATGACTTACGATCATTCGCACAGTAACCTTGAACAATAAAGTAGTGACGTTTCATATATTATCAAATTCTCTCTCTATAGTCAATCTTGGCGATATAAACAGGATCGCGGTAATATTTCTGACCTACCATCATTTCCCTCAATGGCCTTCGAGCAGTGAGGTAGTGATGTGAGACGTTCCATATATTATCAAATTCTTTCTCTAACAATTATTTTGAGCATTGCTTTATATAATAGATTATCTCTTATCTTTTATATTTTTATTTATCGTTTATATTTGCGAATTAAAATTTATATAGTATATTACAAAATTAATTATATATTATATTATATATAAAATTATATATAATATAATATAACCTTCCCATGGGGTAAACCTTGTCGCGGTGGGAGGGTTTAGTACTTGGATGGTGTCTTGAGGTTTATCTTAAATTTTTTCAATTTATGATAAATCTTAAAGTGCCTGAATGGGAAGCTAAGTACCCTTTCGCGTCGTCGGTGCGTCATCAACGTGCCACGGACAGCAAGCGCTTCGTCAACGCGTGGCGTTTTCGCGTTGTATTCTCGCATTGTCGCGTTTTCGCGGAACTTTTGGACTTTTCGTATAAAATCCCAATTTCATTTATTGTCACGAGTCTCTACTTCCGATGCCAATTAACAGAGATGTTCGAGTTTGCCGACCTGTTGACTCGAAGTGGATTCTTGTAAGTGAAATGGGATTTACGCTCGTACCAAAACCGAGAGTGCTGTTAAAAGTATATACATATTAAGTATATACAGCGCGCGATCAAATATGAAATTTTTAATCGCATGGAAATAGTGCGGGAGTGCCGTTCAGTATCGCGCGTAAAATAACGAAAATAGCGATATAAAAATATCGCTCGTGAGTGCGGGAGTGTCGTTAAATGTTTCGCTCGCCAACAACATGAGCGGAGGAGGAGGCTTGGGAGAGGCATCTTGCAACGGCAGGACAACCTGATGGTAAATATCTATTGTTTGTATATTAATTGTTATAAATCATTAACTTATTATAAACGAACAATAATTCGATCTTATTATTTAAATGAATTAAAAAGAAAGATTTATAAAACTCATAAAATTTTCTATTTAAAAAAGAGTTTCAAAAATTTATAAAATTTTTCCATACGTGTTTATCTGCTTATTATTTTACACATCGGATATAAAATTCCGCGCGATAAAAATTTTTTGAAGTATTGATTGCATTTGGTGAGCATTATTATAAATAAATTTTATATTTGTATGTTACAGGTAACTAGCTTCGATAATAACAACTCCGCTGTTGCGCATCAGTGCCGGTGAGTGCGAAAAACTTTTATTTAACTTAAGGTAACGGATTCGTAGAGATGTACATGCAAATGTAGATTGTAGATTGCGGATAAATCCGTTGCCATAAAATGGATGAGCTAGAATGGATTGAATTAAATAAATTAAATTAAATAATTAAATTAAATTCATTAAATTAAATTAAATAAGTTTAATAAGTTCTTTCGAACTTATGCTTTACATCTATTGAGAAAATATATTAAAATATTAATTAAAAAAAGAAGAGATCAAGACAATATTATTTTTTTGTAAAGATTTTGTCTAATTTATTAAATAAAGGACACGCATTAACAATTATCAATTTTATCAATTTTTGATGCTAATTTATTCTTATAATACGCACTTATCTTCTAATTGCTCATAGCTCATCCATCGTAGAATTTGTTTGTAGATATTGTTTCTAAACTTTACTAACTTAATATAAAGCCAAATGATTAATTAATTAAATAATTTGTAATATGATAAATATACACACATTAATTATGTATTTTATTATAAGATATAATTTATAGAAATTTGTAGTAATTTGTAGTAATTTTCAGTTAAAATAAAGTTATATTCAGTATTTAACGAGCGATCGTAAAATCGAACGATCGTTACTAAATGAGCGTAAATATTTCACGCTCTTTTGTCAGTAATTATCCGGAATTATCATTAAAAGGAGTAATTATTTCCTTCTTCGATCTCTGATTAGAGATCGAGAAAGAAAGTGGCCAGGATCAACGAAAGGTAGGTTCAACTGGCCTGAAGAGTACGGTTAGGGCACGTGATTAAAATATATACATGATTAGGTGAGATGATGATTAGAGATAGGTTCTTCAAATCTCGAATAATTTTAGATAATCAGGAAGTAGGATTGTTAAGGCTATTAAGAAAAATCATTAGAATCCTTCTATTAATATTAGGGTTGTTAGGGCTCTTAAGATCATTAGAATTTTGTAATAATAAGATTGTTAGAGCTATTAAAATTATTAGAATCTTTTAATAGGATTGTTAGGTTATCTATTAAGAAAGATTCATTCTTTCTTTTAATATTCCAATAATCCTAGTGGTAAATTAAAATAATTTTAATTAAGTTGAATTTATTTTTAAAGACGTTGTGAAATTAAGTATAACATGTTTTAAGAATAAAAATGTTTTAAAAGTAAAATTTAAATTATCAAAATTATTTCCAGTAATATTAAAGAAATAATTGCACAATTATTAAAGTTTAAGAAATCTTAACATGTTATATTTTATTTTAAAAACTTAAAAAATATATGTGTATTAAATCAAATATAATATTAAATCCAAATGTTAATGCTATCAATATCAAATTATTATATCGATGTTATTAAATATTTGAATAAATGGAATATTATTATTTGATATTATAGCATCATAAATTTGTAAATTGTAAATTGTAATTTATAAATAGTTATATAATTATATTTTAATTGTAATCTAACATTGATATTTTAATTGTAAAATACAATACAATTATGACTATAATTATATTATTGTATTATAAAATTATATTTACAATTGCAAATTCTTATGTAAATAACACGAAAAATTATCGAAAGTATACGTATAATGATTACATAATTAAGTAATTAACAAAATAGTAATTCATTAAATTAAAGTGTTTGTTCTATAATATATTTATTTTTGGAATATTCATAAAAAAGTAATGGTTTGTATATTCATGTCAAAGAATTATTAATAAATTCGGAAAATTTTTATATCAAATGTAAAAATTCGATGCTAAATTAATGATTAAATATAAGTATTATAAAATTTGACGGACGCCTTTGTTACAGAATCGCAAGTCAATTATTATAAATTTAGTAATATGCTTTTCGTTAACTTTATTTATTTATGAATTCTATATCGCGCGAAACTGAATATTCTTAAAATAAATTATTAAATTATGATTGCGAAAATACCGTGTTCTTTCCACGTCCTCTTCGCGTCCTTACACAAGATTATCATTTTAACAGAAGAATTTTATCGCTGTTCTTCTCGTCAGATAATATTCTTAAATATTGCTAATTAAATATAAAGAAATCTCGAATAAGAGAGTGAAGATTTCATGTGATAAATCAACGATTAAATATTAGTTTCACAAAATTTAATGATTACCTTCGATATTATAGAATCATGAGTTAATTATTATGAGTTTAATAATTAATTGTTTTTAGTTATATTTATATTTACGTATTTTTTTTTTCGTATCGGAAAATATTCATAAATAAATTAATAAATTACCGTTGCGAAAACACCATATTTTCCTCGCGTTTCTTTCCGCGTTCCTAGACGAGATTGTCCTTTTAGTAAAAGAGTTATCATTGTTCCTTCCGTATAAACGTTAACGAAAGTTGCGTGGCTCGTACTGCCGAGGAGTCGAAATGATTTTCATCATGAAGAATTATTTCTCACTGATTCTTGTGAAATCCATTCGCGATGTCTAGTTCGATGTCTTGTTGAAAATTGGGAATTTTTATTATAAAATTGAAGGAATTAATCCCAGCTTTACCTGGCAATTTTCAAAAGCAATGATTTCGGTAGTAATTCAACGGATATTCTTCTTTAATGTCGAATTAATTTAAATAATATATATTTAGATGAGAGAAATGTATCTTTTCTTTTCTTCGTAAAAAATGTTCTATCATTATTAGGATTGGTATTATTATTGTCTAATGCCAGAAAGATTTATTAGTAGATTAAATATGGATATAGTGTTGTAAATTTCTATTCTTCAAGTAATTGCATATTGTAATTAGGTTTTATTAACTTTTTTGAGAAAATTATTATGAACGAATATATTTTATTAATTAATATAATTCCTTTTTAATATCCTTTTTGAAAGATTATTTCTAAATACTGGAAATATTAATGTTAGTTTTTAGTTTCTTGAAACTATTTACAGGTATTGGACATCCATCGCCATTTCAGAACATTAGTTTTTAAATATATGCCATTTTTATATATGTATGCATAATATAAAATATATGCATAAATTAACGTATCCAAAATATTTTTATAATTTGTATTAATATTATATGTATATTATATATACGCGAAATAATATATGAATGTTACATAAAATCTGCGAATACTTAAAAATTTCGAGACAAATCGAATGGGTACCCCTGTATCAGTAAGAAATTGATTAAAAGAAAAAAAATTATTAATTTAAACGTTATAAGAATAAGAATTTGGAGAATTATTCTAGAATTAAAATTATTTAAAATTATTATTATTTAAAATTGATTTAAAAATTTAAATTCATTTATTTTTTGCAAACTATTCCAATTAAAATTTTAAATCTTGCTATTATCGGATTCGATTCGTTTCGCGCGCGTGAAAAGGTACCCGAAAATTATTATATGTGTTCGCATATTCAACACAAACTCTAATGATGCATGGATTTTATTATTTATAATATTATTTATAAATCGTTCGTAATCATATTTCTAAAAAATTGTTATATCCACTTAATTTTCAATAAAGAAATATATTTCTTAATAATGAAAGAACATGTTTTCTAACGTGAATATCAATTTGGTGAATTGAAAATAATGATGAGGGATAATTGTCGTTGATTTAGTAAATGAAATCATTGCTATTGGGAATAGTCCGGAAGATCCGGGATTCGTTTCCTTCTACAGTAAAGTTCCCGAAGTTCAATGGATCACTTAATTTTTCTTCATAGATTGATCTTGCGAAATCTGATATAGGAACAAGATGTTAATCTTTCTCCATTTTTAAAATCGATCCTCTTTTTATTATACCGATTTGTCACCAGCGTATTTGATGGCTTCGATTATTATATTATAAAAATTATACGCAATATGAATATTTTGAATATTATCGATTTATTCGTCGCGTTTTCTCGCGAATTTTAAATCGCGATTTATTTTGTAATTTAATTGTTGATTTACATCAAAGCTCATTTTATTTTTTCGCGTTTTGAATATTTTCTTTGATAATCTACACAAAAGGCGCCAGTAATGTAAATACTTTCTTCTACAATCGAAGAAATGATCAATAATTTTATTAATGACTCTTTTAATCACGATTATTTACGTTATATAAAACTTATTATATTTTAACAAATTAATAAATAGATAAAGAATTAGGCTCTTATTATATTCTATTATTCTATTATTCTACTTATTATATTCTATTATTGCATATCGATTATTAACGATAAATGTCGCGTAATTAATCATCGCTTATCAGGTTTGTCTAAACTATATAAAATTTTTTACTAAATTTCGTATTATACGTATATTTTGGACATTTTCGCGTAATAAATTATATGTTAATTAATGTATTATATTAATTACATTAATATTTTTGAATAAAATGAAAGAAAAAGAGATGGTAATCGAGAAAAGGCAATTACAGTGATTTGAATAAAAGGCAATTACAGTGATTTGAATATATCTTAAACGTGAGTGATTTATATATTCCGAAGAACTCGACAGAAAGGAATAAACATGACAAGTGATGATAATCTTTATGATGTTAAAACAAAGGAATACAATAAACCATAATAACAATCCAAGAACTCGAAGGAGAAAATATATTGGATAGAAATGCGATTGGAAATGATTAGAAACTAAAAGACTGTGTGCATACAACCTATTTATTAATAATAATATTATTTTGTAATTATATTAAATTTTATAATTTAATTATATATAGCACATTAAGCTTAAAAATATTATACTGATATCGAAATTATAATAAAAATATATAAATAAGGGCTATAATAGAATGGTACATATAAATTCTTTATATTTTATATAAAAAAAGAGATATTTACAATATTTTGCAACATCTATATATTTTTCCTACATTAAGATTTATCGAATCATTCGGAAAAGAAAATAAACATTAATTTAATTATATCGGCTAAAGAATATTGACTGGACTCAGTACGGCATCTTCTATGTTCTTTCGCAATGCTATAATATTTTTCAGACAAAATCCGAAATTTGGTCTAGCATCCGCTGAACTCCAGCAACGTAGCATCAACTGGTACAATGCGGACGGACAGTTAAGAGGCATCGGCAACCTGTTTCCAGCAAGTACATAAATTATCACTTCCTCATTAGTCTTGTCAACATAAGGTTGTTCACCTAATGATGTAATTTCCCACATTAAAACACCAAATGACCAAACATCGCTTTGAGAAGTAAATATTCTGATCATCAAAGATTCGGGTGCCATCCAGCGAACAGGAAGCAAACCTTCTCCTCTCTAAAACATGATTTTAACAAAATTAAAACATTAAAACATTTAATTTTCTGGTTCAAGTTGTTCATTTTTACAATATGTGCAAAAAGAAAAACGTTATCTCTTGCTATATATAAATAAAAACTATTTATATTCCATATTACTTGAAGAAACAATGCACGATACTATTATGATAAAAAAATGGAAAGTATTTTCAAAAGAACTCATTTTCAATTTTTTTTAATAATTGTATTTACCACGCGATAATAATCATCGTTGTAGATATTTCTAGCTAATCCAAAATCTCCAATTTTGACAATACGATTCTCGCGATTTCTCGAAGATACTAAACAATTGCGACACGCTAGATCTCTATGTACGAAACGCAATTCTTCCAAGTAGCAACAACCTTGCGCAACATCTTCGCACATGGCGAACAAATCTTGCAAACGCAGAGCGTGCGAATCTGACGCTTCCAAATTTCGACAATCTCTCAAATATTTTAACAGATCAGTTTCCATCAATTCCAATATTAGAAATGGTGAAATCCCATCTAAACAAACGCCCAACAATCTTAATATATGTTTGTGTCGAAAACGATTCATAAGCTTGGCTTCCTTTAACAATCTCTTTTCCTCATCGGAAGAAGCATCTTTCCGAAGCGTTTTTATTGCAATGGATATCTCTGTGCCCGAACTTTCTAAGTTTTTCACATTTCCTTGATACACCTGCGAAATATTTCCCACAAATTTACATGCGTACTTTATTAGAAAATGTATAGTTTAATGTCACGTAATATTATATGTCGCTTTATATTAAATAATTTAACGAAAAATATATAATAAAGTGAATGTTTGTTGTCTCATCCAAATTTTATATTACTTATAATCTATTATAAAAGTTTATATAATTTGTATCTTTATTAGAAAATACATATCTGTTTTGTTGATTCAGAAATTAATTTGAAACATTGATTGAAAACATTAATTTTTACCTCTCCGAATGCGCCGCTACCAATAATTTTTCCAAATATAATCTGTTTACGTGCAATTTCAGTTATCGCACATTCATCCGGATTATAGTGTAACATAGGACTGTAATTCGTATTGAATCGAGTGTATTGGCAAAATACTTCATGTAGCATCCCCAATTCTATATCATCGGTCATTGTTGAAGACAAAAATTGTTCATTATTACTTCTGCGTTGACGACACACTGTTATAAAATTTCGACTTAATTATGTAATAATATGTATTAATTATGTATTATACAATTTTTCATTTTTTAGTTTAAATTTATTCATTTACTTTCATATAAGTAAATTACTATTTTTAGTAAATTTTTAGATATTATAATTCAAGTTGATACCAACATCAAATGTACAATACTTACAACAATAAAAGTAGCAGAGGCAGATTATAATAACTATAACGATAAAACCTGACATCAATGAGTAATATGTTTTCGCTATTATTCGAGGAGTGTCTGAAGTATCTGTATTAAGTAAAAATATAATTTTAATATCTTCGTGTATATATGTTTTTCAAAATTTATTTTTACTTGTAACTTTATTACAAAAATTTATTTTTTTTTAATTTTAGGCCTATTCACATTTAAAAATATTAATATATCATATTATAATATCTATACAGTACAGAATGTTACAACTACTTTGCAACAATATTGCAATATCACAAATTGCAATGCAACATTACACAAACATTGTAGAAATATAAATTAACAAAATATGAATTGGGTATTAGCAATGTAATATTGATATTTTGAAACCATTGGGAAATTACACTCTTTAATTTATTTATAAAAATAATGTAATAATATATATTTTTATATTTATATATATGCAATGAATTTTATTTTTTTGCAAGTCAAACGAATTAATGACACAGAAATAATATCAGTCGAGTAAATACAATTCTAAGCTAAAGATAAGCATTTCTATTTTTATATTAAAATATAGATAACATTTTATATCAATGTTAAAATATATTTTATAATATATTTTTACTTTATGTACGAATACGATATCTTTTTATTATATAAAGAATAGATATTTTTATATCTATCATTTTATTTTTCAATGTATTTTTATGTTTTTCCCATACAAATAAATACAAACGGATTTTTAAAATTTTTAAATAAAAATATAATTAGTAATGTTTAATTAATTATATAACTAATGTTTATATATGTGTAAACATTAATTAACCATTAGAGAAAGATATATATATATATATATATATATATATATATATATATATAAAGTACCCATTATAAAAGTATATAGAACATTTAAAATAAAAAAAATGATTCGTAAATAAGAGTTTAAAGTTATTTCGTATAAAAACACATTTTATATGATTACGTTTAAATATAATTTTTCAATATATTATCTTAGATATGATTATCTTAAATATTGCAAACTTCTATTTATATCAAGTTTTTTAATTTAATTATATGTTTTTAAGATATTTATCCATCAAAAACAAAAATATTTTATACGTAATATTATTAAATGATAATAATATTGCATTTTTTTCACTATATTAAACTGTAATATTGCTACAATGTTTCATTGCAAAAAACGGACAGATTAACTTTATCACATCTTATAGCAATGACGCAGCAAGGTTTCGCAATCAATTTGCAATGTTTCAATGAAATTATTCTTCATTATATCTGCAACCTTATTGTGCTGTATGAATATTTTCATTTGCTTACCACGTGTTGAAAAAATAAATCTTTCATCAGACGGCCATGTAAAAGTTTCCTCATATTCGAGGTATCTCAATATCAAGCGAAACTGGTATAAAGTTCCCGATTGTAAATTTTTGATATGGTATATTACTTCTTCGTTATAATTCATTCTGATATCATTCGTTGTTTGCCATTTTTCTGTTGAAACGTTTTTGTACTCTAGTGCAGAAGAGATCGTCAGATTGATGTTTGAGATCCAAGAAATGTTCATGCTATTTGTGTTGACCTCGCTCATAGTAATATTGTTTGGTTCTAAGTATATGAGATCGATCTTTTTTTTACTCTCGTTGTAAAAATCGCTGAAATTACTTGGATACACACGCACGTATATCAAGAAATCTTGTACTGGTAGCGACAAGTTAATCTTTGTGAAATATCTGCCGTCTGCCACACGTTTCGGCACATTGATAATTTGTTTATTCTCTTGTTGCTTGTCGTTCACTAACTTCCAATGCACTTCATAGGTCACAACCACACAATTCAATTTTTTGGGTGGCATCCAATAAACTACTGCTATAGTAGGCGTCAAAGCTAAAACACTTACATTTTCTGGTACATTAAGTTTGCCCAAATTAGTTTTTATTCGTGTCACGTTCGAATCGAATGGATTTATTGATAATTGATCAAAGTAAAAATTGCTTAAAGTAAACTTCAACTTGTACTCTGTAAATGATGTTAAGTTTTGAATCTCGTAATATCTCTCGAACGTCTGCACATTGAATTTTTCAGACTTGTTGAGGTTGTTGTTTAAACAACAATGGCTTACAAAAATAGTATATATAGTAGTTGGTAAATTATATTTTTTGCATCCACTCTTTACAATTGGCTCCGGAAGATTTACAATAATGCTGTTTGTCGTTGCAGTCACATTCTCAAAATTATAAACTTTTTCGTCAAATGTCAGACATCTCATTGGAGGATATGGTTGTGAAGATTTATCAAAAGCGTAAATATATGTGTTTTTAAAAAACTCATTTTTATCTGAGCTTATTGGTATCTTTATAACATATTTGTATGCATATGGGACGTTCTTGGTGAGACTTGCATATTTCTTTTTCAAAACGAGCAAGGTATATGAATTATATTGAGAATTATATGTTAAAATGTAAATGTTTGTTTTGTCAATCGTCATATATTGGAATGTGATGTTATCACTTATGACTTCACTTATGTCTTCCTTGTGTAAAATCTGATTGAACTTAGAAATATTAATGTCTGTTACATTTATACTCCAATCATTTAACCAGTAAATTAACGACTCTCCATTATTCATGTTATCAATTATCATATTAGTAAAAGGATATATAATATAATAAAACAGGGAAGCATTTTTCTTAACAATTTGCTCGTTTTTTCCATCGAGATGATATTTCATCATTACTTGTCTTCCACTCATCCAATTGTATGATATGTGATATAAAATTCTAAAAAAGATATAATTATTTTACTCACTCTTATAAAACATTATTTTAACAAAAACAGAAATTTATATGTGGTAAAAATTCGAAATTCTTATAATTATATAATAACTTATTATGTCTTTTTACTTATGATCTTAATTATAAAACTACGTAAAATTATAGAAAAATTACAAATTTGCATAAATCTTTAATGGAAAATTATTTTTTGAAAATATGATGAACTTTAGTAAACGTACCCCATAGACGGTGATACTTTTAAATAGTTAATAGGAATTCTTGATTTGAAAATCTGATCAAATTTAATTATGCCATTTTCCCACATTGTTAAGTCGAACTTTACAATGTAATAGTAGTCTGATGTATCATACTCTTCATATGTAAAATATAGATTTCTTGCTACCCAGTCAATGCAGAGATCATGTACGAGTATATCATCATCAAAGCTAGCTAGTTTTGTGATATTATTTTCATTAATCTTCAATGTCATTAGGTCTCCTTCCATGTTACTCCAATAAATTCTATGTTCTTGTATCGAATAAACGGCTTTTCTTACTGATCTGAAAAAAAGAAGCCAACTATAATAGTATATTAAAAAAATTATAGTTGAAATTTCTAATTTTATAATTATTACTACTATAATGTTGATAATAAACTTGTGCGTAGTAATAATAAGTTTAACTTTATAGTGTCAAAAATAATTTCATAATTCTAACTATTTTTTTTATCAGTATACGTACTGTGACGTCATTACTAAATTAGTAATGATGTTTAAATCCACGTCCCATATTTGGATATCTCCAGACGTTATGAGTAATAATTTAGGTATTGGATTTTCATGTGTAGTCGACACATTAATTAAATCCGTGTAAGGTCCAGCAACAATTTTAGTATGCGCACGTACTCGAAAATAATATGTCGTGTTAAAGATCAGATTGTGAACCGTGTGCTCCAATTCTGTAGTGGTAATATTTTTATCCTCACAGATTTGAATCTCTTTTAAATCCTCGATGAAAAAACACTGCACCGTGTACCCTTGTATTATTTCATCGGAAAAGTTAGGTTGGTTCCATCTATAAAAGAATAATATTTCAGTCTTTTTATATTTAGTAAAATTATAACAGAATTAACATTTTGATATATTTATGTCGTTGAATTTAAGAAAAAAGAGAAAAATGAAAGAATACAAACTGGTAATTTAGATTCTTTACCTCAATGTCACAAAAATGTCGTTTACTTTTTCTGTGAATTGACTGTCGTATTGTACAAATGCTCTGAGAGATGTTGGCTTGTTCAAATTGTTTTCTAGAATAGATTGTACATATTATAATTATATTAATAATTATGTGGATATCTCAGTAAATCAGAAAGAACAATTTAATATGAAAATAAAGGAAAGAGGAAAAATAAATCTAAATTACAAAATATGAAAATTAGCACAGTATTGATCTTTAAAAAATGAAATGATATAAAAAATTTTTGCGTCATTTAAGACTTAGAAAAGTAATTGTTAATACATAGCAAAAACGAATAAATAACTTTTAATAAAATGACAAGTACTTTTCGAAAAATTTCTACAATGTAAGAAATCAGGAATATAATATTTGTGATTGTTTTATAATCAAGTAGCAAATTAATCCAAGTGACTTTACCTTAAATCATGA
The DNA here is from genome assembly GCF_003227725.1 of Camponotus floridanus. Classification (NCBI taxonomy): domain Eukaryota; kingdom Metazoa; phylum Arthropoda; class Insecta; order Hymenoptera; family Formicidae; genus Camponotus; species Camponotus floridanus. Next base: position 1,599,423 of record NW_020229459.1, on the reverse strand, counting down.
CAATTTTTATGTACAATGTTATGTTTATATTATGTTTTTTTATTTCTTTTTTCGACAAAATAGAATTTATATTTTTTTTCACTGATGAAAGGTATTTTTAAATTTATTTCCACTCTCTCTTAAACTTAAATTGTATTTACACTTTTTCGTCATAGATTATGTTATTAATGTTTGATGCATTTTTTGTAACTTACCGATAGATTCTGAGATGATAGAAATATTTGCAAGCGTAACTTCATCGACTTCTCGCTCATTTCTCACAGTACTATCAGAATGACATCGGTCAGATTTGAAATTTAATATACGATGATAATTTTTCTCGAACATTGAAATATTCTTCATAAAGTGTAACATACGAAAAGAATTATAAAATAAATATCGTTGAAGCGGTTGTTTCTGGTGCTTTTAATGATAAATTATATAAATTATAAAATTAAACGAAAAATTACCATTCGTTTTTTGTATAATAATATAGGTATAATAATACAGGTTTGATATAAACCATTCCTAAATGATATATATTCAATGCGATGTAGTTTTATTCATATTGTAAACTCTATTTTTTATTTTTATTTTTTTAAACATCTTGTATATCAAACATAACTCATATCAAAAAGAAAATCAATCAATATAGGTTAACAAGAGTCAATGACGAATCATAACAGCTTTTATCAAGTAGTAGAAGCGAAAGTGTAGTTCTTTGCAATTATTAAAACAATTTTGTCTAACAATTTGATTCTTTCTCATGATAAATTAGTTAACTCTTCTCAATTTTACGTAACTTAAATTTTTTTCAAAAATTTGCCAATATTACTAAAGTTCTATTAATGTTTGTACTTGAAGCATAAGAAGGTTAAAAATATTGTTTCTTTACAGTTCTTAAATATCCTTCCAAAAAAACCTTACAAAGGTAAAAAAAATACGCCAAGTACATAAAAAATATTCCACCTTGCAACAAAACGTTTAATAAAAAAATACCCTTATAATAAATAATTTATGAAAATTTTCCCTCAAAAAATATATATAATTTTCCTAAAAAAAATCAAAACTAAATATGAAATCAATGATTAATTAGCCAAGTACATTGAAGCAATTGATAGGGATTTGTAATTTGAAATATTTGTCACAAATTCAATCTTGCATTTATATATTAGATTCTCGACAAAATAAAAATGAATTTCAAAATAAGTTCCAAGTAAATTTGGAACTAAAAAAATTAAGACTAAAACAACTTACAAAAACTTGGCGCACATATATACATATAATTATCATTATACATGTAATGAATATTCTGCGTATTTATATTTGTGTCTACGCAGGCAAATGTAACAAATGTCTATGTAACTATAATTATGGTTGCGCAGTCAAATATGTAAATTTCTACACACACATACACACACACACACACACACACACACACACACACACACACACACACACACACACACACATATATATATATATATATATAATTATAAATTATACAAATATATTCCACAAAATGATAACTGTCTATTCTCTTTATTAATATAATATGTCAAAATATATTATGTCTAATCTAAAAATGAGAAAAATTTTACAATCACAGTCCACTTGGTGGTCGTTAAGTGTCACAAATCTGGGTTTTTTTTTTACTAATCAATGCACTCGGCGTCGCGACACTATTGCGTCACTTGATAATAACTTTTATTAATATGTCACTTCTCTTCTGTCTTTTTAAACAAGTAACGTGTCACTTCTATTCCTTGTTACACTATTCCGCACTATACTTTAATAAATTTATCTTTCATACGTACGTACATATTACACTATTCCGCACTATACTTTAATAAATTTATCTTTCATATGTATGTACACATACATATACATATCGTACACGTATGTGCGCACATGCACACATATGATTTTCTCATTTAAAGCATTGTACATATCGAAGCAATAATCGTATACGCAGCGATGTGAATGCCGCTTGAGGGACAAATTCGCTTTGCGTGTGTGCGTGCGAGCATATGTACGTGAGATACTGGGAATGAAGAAAATGAAGGAAATGAAGGAAAACGAAAAATGTCACAATTCTGATATTCGATTATCATTTCTCAGGATTGACTGCACCGATTTTGTTCAAACAGGTCGCACTCGAAAGCATATATTCACATTTTATAATAAAAGTGTCGTTAGATTTTTGATTACGGCTTTAGTTTATTAAATATCTTAACCGAAAGTTTACTTGACGCGAAAATCTGGATAAGGTACTTGGTAGCACCGCGTCAAGAGCAGTGACTCTCAACTCAATGCTTGGAACTCAATGCTTGGACTTGTTTTTTATGTACTTGGCGTCGCGTCGCTACCGCGTCGCGTGATATACAGGGTGTTCCCAGGTCAAATTTAAAATATAAATTTAAGACCTCAAAACAAGCAAAAATTTCCTCTGGAAGTTTGCTCGCAAACGCTTCGTTCAAGAGATATCGACTTGTTAAGTTACAGAACCATAAGAATGAATAATACCGAAATATTTCTGTTTTGTCTTTGTTTTGAAGATTGAAGGTCATTCATAGACTTCTGTTTTTTAGAAACAGAATCGATTTCGCGCAGTGTACCAAATAATTGTTAGTTTATTGAATACTTTCGTGAAGTAAAGTAATACAATATGTCGATAGGTGCAATACTTGTCTCCAAGCTGGAGGCTATTATTTTGAACAAAATATTTAATAATTAAAATTTTGATTACTATAAAGCAATAAAAAAGCAACAAAAAAGATAAACCTAAATTATTTCGATATTATTTATTTCTATGGTTCTGTAACTTAACAAGTCGATATCTCTTGAACGAAGCATTTGCGAGCAAACTTCCAGAAGAAATATTTGTTTGTTTTGAGATCCCAAATTTATATTTTAAATTTGGCCTTTTAATCCAGAAACACCCTGTATATATATATATATATATATATATATATATATATATATATACACGGTGGGCCATTTTAATCGATGCACTCGAATATCTCGAAAACAGCACTCTTCAGAAAGAAATGTTTCAAACAAAAATTGTAGGGTGTGAAGGGGGACATAAGATGGTAGCATTGGTTTGACCTTGGAAAGTTATTTGAAGGTCACATAAAAGTCACCTTCAATTTCTTAAATTGACTATTTTTCATTACATGACCCACTATTTTTCATTACATATTCTTGTAGCTTATCTCGAAAAAATGTGTAATTTGCAATGCACTTTTTGTTATAAACAATCATGCGTTTTCTTTGCACCAATAGTTTTGTCTCATTATCCTGTGCATAAAAGTATTAGGGTAAGACTACCGAAAACTAAATATTTTACGAGATATTTTGCATTTTATATCGAAGTACTGCAAACTTTGAAGCCTTATAACTCAAAAAGTACTTAATGAAAAAACATTTGTCTGTAGTGTTTTGAAAAGCTCTCGAGATAAGCTACAAGAATATGTAATGAAAAATAGTGGGTTCAATTTAAGAAATTGAAGGTGACTTTTATGTGACCTTCAAATGACTTTCCAAGGTCAAACCAATGCTACCATCTTATGTCCCCCTTCACACCCTACAATTTTTGTTTGAAACATTTCTTTCTGAAGAGTGCTGTTTTCGAGATATTCGAGTGCATCGATTAAAATGGCCCACCGTGTATATACAGGGTGGGGCATTTATCTTGAGACAAGATAATATCTCGATTGGAGTCGATTATTTTGAAAAAAGTTTTAGACAAAAGTTGTATGGTTTCAAGGGGGACATAAAATGGTGTCATTAGTTTGATCTTGAAGAGCTACCTGAAGGACACGCGAAGGTCAGCTTCAACTTTTTAAACGGGACACCCTATATGCTTTTGCATATTCTTGTAGCTCATCTCAAGAGCTTTCCAAAACACTATAATTAAGTTAGTTTTCATTAAGTACTTTCCAAGTTATGAGGCTTGAAATCATTTTTTAATTTTACATAAACCGTAAAATCTCTTGTAAAATATTCATTTTTCGATTATTTTACCTTAATACTTTTATGTACAAAATAATGAGAAAAATCAATTGGTGTAAAGAAAACTCATAGTTGTTTCGAAAAAAAAAATGTAATTTGCAATTAACAATTACATATTTTTTCTTAAAAATAACTATGTCTTTTCTTTACACCAATTGATTCCTCTCATTATTTTGTACATAAAAGTATTAAGGTAAAATAATCGAAAAATGAATATTTTACAAGATATTTTACGGTTTATGTAAAATTAAAAAACGATTTCAAACCTCATAACTTGGAAAGTACTTAATGAAAACTAACTTAATTATAGTGTTTTGGAAAGCTCTTGAGATGAGCTACAAGAATATGCAAAAGCATATAGGGTGTCCCATTTAAAAAGTTGGAGCTGACCTTCGCGTGTCCTTCAGGTAGCTCTTCAAGATCAAACTATTAACACCATCTTATGTCCCCCTTGAAACCATACAACTTTTGTCTAAAACTTTTTTCAAAATAATCGACTCCAATCGAGATATTATCTTGTCTCAAGATAAATGCCCCACCCTGTATATAAAGAGAGAGAGAGAATAATAAACTCAAATTTTAAAATACCGTTTTAATTAAATTTAATATACTATATAACATCCATTTGTAAACAAAATTTCGAAACTTTATCCATCTTTTTTTTACAACAACGTACATACTTTTTTCTTTTATATTAAATTGTTTTATTTTATCTTGTCTAATTATATAGAATATGTAATTTACTATCATTCATTTTTAGTTATACTACTAACTGCAATAGCATTCAAATGTTTCTTAATCAAGCGAAAAATATTTCTTACCTGCGTGATATTTAAATACGGACACATATCAACATTTTCTTTCTGAGGGTTGTTTGAAGTGTTATAATCTGTCGGCATAAACGTGACAGTTGCCTTTGTCAGTACTAAACTCTTCAATAATACACATAAAATTTTTTCAAACATAATTTGCATTTTTCGTAAATGTTTGCAATAAATCGATTTCCAATCTTCAATTACTTGTTTTCTCACTAATTCTGATGTGTTGATCGAATTGATATTAATTCACATATATACATATATTCTCGATAGATTTCTTAAAACTCAGTTTTAACGAATTGCAAGTTATTATCTTCTAATGTTATGTTTTTAGATTTCTTTTTACGTCACGATCACAGTATATATCTTAAGATTAAATTAGAGAATTTCTAGTAAGTAAATAATTTCTATTCCTTTTTTTAAGAGAACAAATGACAATGCAAAATGGTTCATATTCATTGGATTGTATCACGAATACAAAAATATAATTATTATTAGTTTTCCTTTTTCATTAATATTATAATAGAAAAACAGTCGATAAAAAGATAATCACAATCAAATTACAAACGCTCAAAGAAGATATAGAATTATAGATCTTGTAACATTTTGAGCTATATTCAAGCACACGTAACATGTAATCGAATTGACTTCAATATTTTCTATATCTTTTATTAAATATGTAATTATAACAATTCGTTCGTACGTTTGTGTTACTACGTACAATTGTATTACTATGTATGCTTTTCAAAATCCATTATTGGTGAGCAAAAATCGGTATATAAATCCATTCTTTGTACATAATTTGTTATTATATTCAATTTATTTATTATAATGCAGTTTGAATCAAACGATAAGTAACGCGGTAGCGTTATTAAACGATAAGTAACGCGATAGCGTGTTTTGGCTAGCGATCACAGTAGTAACTGACTTCGAATAATCAATCTGATCATGTGTTGCCATGACTGAAAGACCGGATCTTGATGTCGTTTTCCTCTCTCCAAGGACATGCTAGCGACAGTGCTTCGCGAATGCAGTATAGTCTATGCCGGTCTAGTGATGATAGCAAAGAGGGCACCGTCGCGTAAAAAAAGAAAATATAATAATTTATTATATTATTTTATACTTTATTTAATATATGTATTATTTTGTTATATTATTTTATATATTATGAATATTATTAAATAAACATATATTTATGTTAATATATATATATATATATATATATATATATATATAAATGTTTTTTTTTCTATGCGACGGTACTCTCTGTGCTACCATCACTAGATTGGCATAGACGGTACTGTTTTTCGCGGGGTTCAGCCGCTAGAATGTACTTGGAGTGGGAAAAACGACACTAAGATCCGGATTCTGGTTATGACGTCTTATTAGCTGCATTCCGTTGCAATTTATTTCTCTCTACGGAAATATTTGGCGTTATTTCAAAAAGAATTAAAATCTTTAAAAATTGTTTGACAAAGAGGTATATAGGTACAAGCAGCAACAAATACGGTTTATGCCGGTCTAGTGATGGTAGCAAAGAGGGCATCGTCGTGTAGAAAAAGAAAAATATAATAATTTATTATATTATTTTATATACTTTATATTATATATATATATATATATATATATATATATATTATATTATTATATATATATATATTATATATATATATTATTTTATTATATTATTTTATATGTTATGTATAATATTAAATGAACATATATTCTATATTCTATTAATATAAATTATTTTTTCTACGCTACGATGTCCTCTTTGCTACCATCATTAAACCGACATAGATGGTACTACTTTTCGCGGCGTTCGGCCGCTAGCATGCACTTGGAGTGGAAAAAACGACAACAAGATCTGGTCTCTGACCATGATGTCTTATTAGCTGCATTCCGTTGTAATTTATTTTTCTCTACGGAAATACTTGATGTTATACAGAAAAGAATTAAAGTCTTTAAAAATTGTTTGACAAAAAGGTTATATATGTAAAGGTTATATATGTAAGATTATAAAACAAAAATAGTTCTATTAATAAAAATAATTATATGTATATATAATTGTTTGGATTTTATATTTTTAAACTTATATTATTAAACTTTTTATATTAATTTATTTCTGAGTACCTCTCTTTGGCCTAAGGACACGTTTACTACATAATAAGATATTCTGATTATAAAAAAAAGTAAAAATGAATTTAAAAAAATGGTTTATGCGTTTTCTGTACATTCACATAATACAGTTTGAATCAAGAGATGCGTAACGCCATTTTTGCACTAGTATAAATAAGTACAAATTTACAGCAGCACATACAAACTAAATAAGTAATATAATAAGTAATATATAAAATAAGTAATATAATTAATTGCACGAGTATTATTATCATTATTTGCATTGAATAATCCTATAGTGTGTGTATGTGTGTGTGTGTGTATTAGATGTGATTGACTGCTGATAAATAATTAGATGAAGAAAAATTATGTTTATATTTTCGTCGAAAGTTATTACATCTTTGTCGTAAAAGTCAGAATCCTGATTTCTTTAACGATGAACAGTTGATTCATGTAGCTCGTAACTTAAAAAATTTTAATTATTAAAAAACTCCACGCTGCCAAATTTATTTAGTAGATAATTATGACAACTATTTTACACAATTTTTTTTAATACAGCAATTTTTTATTAAAATAATTTTTTGTAAAATAGTTTTATACAATAATGTTTTACTACTGAGATGACTCGACTTCTTTTTTTTACCTTTTTTTGAAAAGGTAATTTTTTTAGGATATCACTAATTTTTGTAGACAATTAAGAAATAACTATTTTGCACATTAACTTTGTTTAATGTAACATTTTTGTAGTTTAAATAATATTATGTCTTTTGCATAAAACAATTTTTTACAATAATATAAAAATTTTTACAATTTAATACTGACACATGATTAACTTTTTTATACTTTTTAAAAAAGTAATTTTTGAAGATATGTTAAATATTCAAATAAATAAGCAAAGAATCCGCCCCGTCATTTCATTAAAATATGACGATCTTCTCTACTTAACATACTTTTTGCAAAACTTCGTAAAGTTAAAATATTAACAAAACTACATTCTTCAATTAATTCCAGGTGAAGTTCATTTTAATAAAATTTTAATTTTGGGTTTAGTTGCAAACCTTCGACATTTTCAATGAAGAAAAATCGTCTCTAAATAACTTTAAAAATCTGTTATTAATGTTACTAGATAGTGTGATAGTGCAGGAGACAGCATATAGGATGAGTTTTATTTCGTGTACCAATTTTTTTATGCGAGGGATTACTGCCCAGGTAGCAAACACACGTCATTTTGACGTTCCAAACTAATCATTTTTGGTCATAATGTCATCAAAATGACTGATTATTGTTACATGATACTCACGTCACTTTATATTGACGTCTTGATATAACATTATTTTGACGTCATTTTTCAATCATAAAGTGACGATTATTTTATTATGAATGTTATTAGTTAGTACATCGATCCCATAAAAAAAATCTTTTAAAATTTTTTATATAACATGACTTATTTCGCGATCAGACTTTTTTATATATATATATATATATATATATATATATATATTTATTTTTATATTTATTATATTTATATTATATTTATGAAATAGAGAGATGAATTGTATTACTGGCAATAACGAAAGAAATATAACTGAGATATTACTGAAATAGTCAAAATTATTAATTGATTCTTTCAATAAAATATCACTGATTTACAGCGCTGTACTTATAAGTACTGTAATCAGTGATTGTTTACTGTTTTTCAGTGATAATACACTGATTCACTTTTAAAGAGTGCTTTATTCGACAACATTATTAAATATATTATTATGCTAAGAGAAAGACATCAAAATGCGGTACATGTCATGACATCAAGAATCTGGGACATTAGACCGTCACTTTTACATCATAAAAACGTCAATTCGTGACGTCAGTGAATGACCAATTTGAAACGTCAAAATGACGTGTGCTTGCTACCTGGGTGATTGCAATTGCAATAAATTAATCGATACATAGGTAGCAATTATTTGGATAAGTGTTACATTCGATATGCATGGTTGATTCAAATAATTGACATCTATGGGTGCTTTCCGATTCATACATGATGCGCATAAAGTGACAGAAAATGTATAATATGCGTGACATGAACTATACATTTTCTGTCACTTCATGCGCATCATGCATGAATCGGAAAGTATACTATGTACCGATCAATTCATTCCAATTACAGTCGGTAATTTCTCGCATAATAAAAAATTATACATCTCTCATCGTCACGAGAACACAGTGCCTCTTTCGTCAAATGTGCGAACAAGAAAAATATGTCGTACAAGAAAAATATGTGAAAAATGTAGCCATGACGGCGACGGTGACGTATCTTAATTATTAAAAAGTTTCACATTGAGACTTTGCATCGTTATATTTCTTATAGAGCATATAGAGCAAAAATAAAGACACTTTCCTTATATAAATCAAACCCAAGCAATTGATTGAACCTAATAAGAATTTGATTGATTCAACGGTTATTGAGAACCGATAATATGCATTACTCGCATCTTATTCGCGTAAAGATACACGGTGTGTCTTGCGCCTGAGTGATGATGCCTCGACTTCAAGACACTACCGTGTCTCTTGATACGACAGTCTTTATTATGCCTTAGTGTGCATTAGTGCATTCAATTAAATTCCATCTTTCTCTCGCTATATATCAATTACTTTATTTCCAAAAAAATGTGATAAATATTTATTTACGTGAAATATAATTGAAAATAATTCTGTGATGCTTTGTTCTCCTTTGGTGACTTATTTCCATTCATATATTAAAGTCCATTCATATATTAAATAATATACATTGTTATTTTTAAAATTTTTATATTATTAAAAAGATTCTGTATAAGAACATTTTTAATAATTTAAGCATTAATATAACGGTCTCTTTCTAAATTTGTGCATAATAATAGCTGTATTTTCAAACATTTTATAAATTTATAAAAACTAATTACAGAATTCATAAAAGACATAGAAAGTAACTTAAGAAAATGCAAGGAACATGATAGACTTAAAATTCGTAATTTGATTATTCCACAATTACAAAAATTTAATGAGAAAAAGCACTTAATTTCTAACAATGATAAAAGATTCATTGATCTGTCTGTAAAAAGCAAGAAATACAAAAAGAAACACCCTGAAATAATTTTCTCTAGAGCAGATAAAGGAAACATTACTGTGGCTCTTAACAAAAATAAGTATGTTGACTTAATCAATAATATGCTAAGCGATGTTAGTACATACATAGAGATTTTAAAAAATCCTTGTAAAAAAATAGAGCTGGAACTTAATAATATTGTAAAAATGTGGCTAAACAATGATTATATATCCAAACAACAATATTATATACTGAGATCTGTGATGGCTTATTGCCAAAAATTTACGGTTTACCGAAAATCCACAAGCAAAATTTTCCTCTTCGCATCATTGTTTCGTCTATTAACAGCCCGTTGTACAACATAGCAAAATTTGTCCAAAAAATTCTTTTAAGCAGTCTTTCAACTGCCAGAAGTTCTGTAAAAAATAGTTACCAGCTCTATAACATTTTATCGAATACCATAATAGAGGACATATTTTGGTGTCATGGGATGTGGTGTCCTTGTTTACTAATGTTCCAACTGAATTAGCAATTAGTGCCATCTCAAACAGATGGTCATATACAGAAAAATTCACTAATTTACCGAAAAAAGAATTTTTAAGAATAATCAAATTTATCCTCGACTCCACCTTTTTTAACTTTGATAGAAAGGTGGGTGTACAGGCAAACGTTTGGAACTCCTCATTATCACCGATAGTGGCAGATTTAGTCTTACAGGACATTGAAAATAAAGCCTTATTTAAAATCGGCAAAAAAATCAAATTTTATTACCGCTATGTTGATGATATTTTGATAGCGTTGGATAGAGATGCATTACAGAATGTGGTTGAAATTTTCAATTCCTTCTATAATAGATTGAGATTCATGGTTGAACCGGAACAGAATAGAAGCATTAATTTTTTAGATTTCAAAATTTATATTAATAATAATAAGCTAATTTTAAATTGGTTTTATAAGGATACTTATTCAGGCAGATATCTCTTCTTTTTTTCTAATCATCCTACTTGTCACAAAATTAGTACGATATATGACTTAATTGATAAATCAATTCTGTTATCACAACCTTCCATCGGAAGAACATCAATCTTAGCATTAACATCTTATTAAATAATAGCTACCCTCTTCCGTTCATTTTCAAATACGTGTCCGTTAGAATAAAAAAACTTCTTTTCACTAAATCAAAAAATCATAATACGAATAACAGTTCAATTGATGTTGATTCAAAGGATAAAAAATACATAGCTGTTCCTTATATAAAAGGTTTATCTGAAAGTGTTTGTAAAGTTTTTAACAACACGGAATATTCTACAGGTTTCAAATGTTTCAACCGCTTGAATCGTTTCATCAAGGTACACAAGGTACTTCAAAATTAAAAGAAAATAATGTCGTTTATAAAATTAATTGTAAGGACTGTGACGCTTCTTATGTGGGACAGACAAAGAGACATCTTGAAACTAGATTAAGGGAACATAAGAATAATGTTAGACAGCCTTTCAAACTATCGGTCATCACTGACCACATTATTAATGAAAATCATTCCATAGCATGGGACGAAATTAAAATACTTGACTATGAGCCCCATTACTTTAAAAGATCTCGGAAATTATTTTTATCAAAAAACAAAAAAATGGATTAAATAAAATTGAGGATTTATCAGCTTTAAATAATATGTATTTTCCGTTATTGGATTCCTTATGATGGTTTGTTTGTCTCACATTGTACTTGTTGTTCTTGGTCTATTTATATTGCGGTGAGAATAACGTATCTTCTCATTGTCTTACTGTCTGCCGTTGTCGCAACAATGATTTTTAATTGTAATACTAAGACTCGAGTCTATGTGGAGGTTTCAAATTTTAGGAGATTTGGTAAGATTTTTTACTAATGATTTATTTTAATTGTAACGGTTCCTTACTTTTTGCGCATTTTTTGCTTTATTCATTCTTTTATATTTTGTGTGTGTAATTTTATGTATGTAATTTTTATCAGAAACTAAGCTGTCACACAGCACACGTTGACTTCCTATATTCGAGATGCAATCACTATATTTTGAATTTTAACACTTCGTGACTGAAGAGATGCAAGTAAGCATCTAAACGTCTCACTTTTAGTCGTTCTCTTAATAAATGCGACTTATCGACATTTTTCTACTTTTTTGTTTTTTTAACTGACTTATCATCCGCAGTTTAGCTCGTATTAGGCTGATTATTGTATCTATGGTTTTTTTAATTTATAAAAACTTTTTATTCACCAACAAAGATATATATGTACAAGAATTTTTTCGAAATAATAGACCGTACTTGTGTGTAAATATTATACATTATTAGCTTTATTAGATAGTTAGTGGAGATAGAACAACAAATGTTCATTTTTACAACTGCATACTTTTGTAATCATCAATATAATTTGAATATAGTAAGTCATTAAATATAAAGATAAAATATATGTATATACTTATCCCGAATGATGCAAAAATTTATACATGATAACTGTTATAAATTTAAAAATTCAAAAATAATTATATTATTATATTTAACATAAATTTTATTATATTTAACATAAATTATCTTAATATCGCTAATCAATTAATTAAAGGATCGTTGGAAATAATATAATCGACCAAAACTAGATTTATCAATGAAGATAAAAGAAATGTTTTAATCTTACTTTTCATAAAATCTTGATTAAGAAAAAATATCATATCCGTTTTCATGATTGTACAACGTAATATAATGACATTTAATTTGTGTTTTTGAGTAATCGGTGCGAAACCTAATGATTGCGATTATATATATATATATATATATATATATATATATATATATGTATAAACAATATTTTTTTCAACATGGAAATATAATTAACTAGAAATTTTTTGTTTATTATATTAAATATTCACAACCAATTATAAAGGATTTTATTCGTGTTTCCTCTTTCGCTCATAAATTTTACAATCAGTTTATAATTATCGATCATGATATCAAACATGATATCAAAAATTAATTATATTTCCATGTTGAAAAAAATATTGTTTATACATATACACATATATATATATATATATATATATATATATATATATATATATAATCGCAATCATTGGGTTTCGCACTGATTACTCAAAAACACAAATTAAATGTCATTATATTACATTGTACAATCATGAAAACGGATATGATATTTTTTCTTAATCAAGATTTTATGAAAAGTAAGATTAAAACATTTCTTTTATCTTCATTGATAAATCTAATATTAAGATTAAACCTGAAAATAACAGAAACAATTCAAAGATATTCTAGAAATATTTTTTCTACATTAAGATTTATTGAATCATTTGGAAAAGAAGATAAACATTAATTTAATTATATCGGCTAAAGAATATCGACTGGACTCAGTAAGGCATCTTTTATGTTCTTTCTTAATGCTATAATATTTTTCAGACAAAATTCGAAATTTGGTCTGGCATTCGCTGCACTCCAGCAACGTAGCATCAACTGGTACAATGCTGACGGACAGTTAAGAGGCATCGACAATCTGCTTCCAGCACGTACATAATTTATCACTTCTTCATTAGTCTTGGCAGCATAAGGTTGTTCACCCAACGAAGTAATTTCCCACATTAAAACACCAAATGACCAAACATCGCTTTGAGAAATAAATATTCCGGTCATTAAAGATTCGGGTGCCATCCAGCGAACAGGAAGCAAACCTTCTCCTTTCTAAAACATGATTTTAACAAAAATTTAATTTTCTGGTTCAAGTTGTTCATTTTTACAATATGTGCCAACAGAAAAACGTTATCTCTTGCTATATATAAATAAAAACTATTTATATTCTATATTACTTGAAGAAACAATGCACGATACTATTATGACAAAAAAATAAAAAGTATTTTAAAAAGAATTCATTTTTTAATCATTAACTTTTTTTAATAATTGTATTTACCACGCGATAATAATCATCCATATAGATATCTCTAGCTAGTCCAAAATCTCCAATTTTAATGACACGATTCTCGCGATTTCTTGAAGATACTAAACAATTGCGACACGCTAGATCTCTATGTACGAAACGCAATTCTTCCAAGTAGCAACAGCCTCGCGCAACATCTTCGCACATGGCAAATAAATCCTGCAAACGCAAAGCGTGTGAATCTGACGCTTCCAAATTTCGACAATCTCTCAAATATTTTAATAGATCTCCAATTTCCATCAATTCCAACACTAATAACGGAAGATCCCCATCTAAACAAACGCCCAACAATCTTAATATATGTTTGTGTCTAAAACGATTCATAAGCTCGGCTTCCTTTAACAATTTATTTTTCTCTTGGGAAGAAGCATTTTTCCGAAGCGTCTTTATTGCAACGGATATCTCTGTGCTCGAACTTTCTAAGTTTTTCACATTTCCTTGATACACCTGCGAAATATTTCACATAAATTTACATGCGTACTTCACTAGAAAATGTATAGTTTAATGTCACGTAATATTATATTTTACTTTATATTGAATAATTTAACGGAAAATATATAATAAAGTGAATGTTGTCTCATCCAAATTTTATATTACTTATAATCTATTATGAAAATTTATGTAACTTATATTTTTATTAAAAAATACATATCTGTTTTGTTGATCCAAAAATTAATTTGAAACATTGCTTGAAAAAATTAATTTTTACCATTCCGAATGCGCCGCTACCAATATGTTTTGTAAATCTAATTTGTTTATGTGCTATTTTAGTTATCGCACATTCATCCGGATTATAATGTAACATAGGACTGTAAATCGTATTGAATTGAGTGTTTTGGCAAGCTACTTGCCACTCCTGTAGACTCTCCAATTCTATATCAGTCATTGTTGAAGACAAAAATTGTTCATTATTACCTCTGCGTTGACGATACACTGTTATAAAATTTCGACTTAATTATGTAATTATGTATTATAAAATTTATTGTTTTTTAGTAAATTTATTATTTTAAATTTAGTTTTATATAAGTAAATTACTATTTTCAGTAAATTTTTAGATATTATATCAGATATATATGTATAATCTACAATTCAAGTCGATATACCTATATCAAATATACAAATATCAATATACTTACAATAATAAATGTAGCAGATGTAGGTTATAATAACTATAACAATAAAACTTAATATCAATGGTAGGTAATATTTACCATGAATGCTCGAATTCATATCAATGTCACCTATATTAAGCAAAAATAATTTTAATATCTTCGTGTATGTGTTTAATTTCAAAACATATTTCTACTTATAATTTAATTTCAAAAATTTAATTTTTTTTAATTTTAGGGCTATTCATATTTTTAAAAATCAGCACATTATATTATAATATTTATGTAGCACAAAATATTACAACTACTTTGCAACAATGTTGCATTATTGCAAATTGCAATGCAACACTGTAGAAATAAATTAATATGAATTAAAGGTATTAAAGGTTAATTAAAGGTTAATTAAAGGTAAATTAGCGGTATGATATTTATATTTTGAAAACATTGTAAAACTAGAACACTCTTCAATTAATCTATAAAAGTAATGTAATAATATATTTTTTTATATTTGTGTACAGGGTGTCATGAAAGTGAGCATAACTTTAAAAAGTTAAGGTAGATTAGCTCAAAATTAGAAGAAAAGTTTTGTACAGTTATGCAATATTCGCAATAATTAACAAGAAATAAATTAAAGAAAATCGGCCAATCTTCGTGAATAAAAGCGCTCGGCGGCGAAGGCCTTCGCCGTGCATCTACACACATATCGCTCCTCCTCTCCCCAATCACCGCTTCAACGCGCGCCGGCATTATGTTACAGTGTGACCGCCTTCGCCGCCGCGCGCTTCTATTCGCGCAGATTTTCTTCACGGCCGATTTTCTTTAATTTATTTCTCGTTAATTATTGCAAATATTGCATCATAGATATGAAGCCAATGCAAACTTTTATTTATATAAAGCTTTTATTTATATTAAGTTTCTAATATATCAAGCTTTTTAATTTAATTATAAAGTTTCCAAGATATTCGTCTGTCAGAAATAAAAATATTTTATACGTAATATTGTTAGATGATTCCAATAACATTAGATTCTTTCAAATATATTATGCAATGTTGCTACAATACTTTTTTGTAAAAAGTGGACATATTAACTTCATCACAATCTTATAACAATGACTCTGCAGAATTTTGCAATCAATTTGCAATATTGCAATGTTTTAATGAAATTATTCTTCACTATATCTGCAACCTTATTGTGCTGTGTCGGTATATTCATTTGCTTACCAAGTGTTGAAAAAATAAATCTTTCATCAGCCGGCCATGTAAAAGTTTCCTCATATTCGGGATATATCAATATCAAGCGAAACTTGTATAAAGTTTCCGACTGTAAATTTTCGATATGATATATTATTTCTTTGTTAATATTTCTTTCTTTGTTATCATTCGTTTTAATATACTTCGTTGTTTGCCATTTTTCTGCTGCAATATCTTTGTACTCTAGTGTAGGAAAGACCGTAAGATTAACGTTTGAGATCCATGAAATGTCCATGCTATTTGTGTTGACTTCGCTCAAAGTAATATTGTTTGGTTCTGAGTATATGTGATCGATCTTGCTTAAACTCTCGTTGTAGAAATCGCTGAAATTAATTGGATATACACGCACGTATATCAAGTAATCTTGTACTGGTAGCGACAAGTTAATCTTTGTGAAAAATCTGCCATCTGCCACACGTTTCGGCACATTAATAAATTGTTTATTCTCTTGTTGCGTGTCGTTCACTAACTTCCAATGCACTTCGTAGGTCACAACTGCGCAGTTCAATTTCTTGGGTGGCATCCAATAAACTAGTGCTATAGTAGGCGTCAAAGCTAAAACACTTACGTTTTCTGGTACATTAAGCTTGCCCGAATTAGTTTTTATTCGTATTACGTTCGAATCCAATGGATTTATTGATAATTGATCAAAGTAAAAATTGCTTAAAGTAAATGTCAACTTGTACTCTGTAAATGGTGTTAAGTTCTGAATCTCGTAATATCTCTCGGCTGTCTTCACATTGAATTCTTTAGGCTTGTTGAGATTGTCGTCTACACAATGGCTTATTGTGATAGTATATATAGTGGTTGGTAAATTATATTTTTTGCATCCACTCTTTACAACCGACTCCTGTAAATTTACAATGATGCTGTTTGCCGTTGCAGTCACATTCTCAAAATTATAAACTTTTTCGTCAGGTGTCAGACATCTCATTGGAGGATATGATTGTGAATATTTATCAAAAGCGTAAATTTTTTTATAAAACACATTTTCATCTAAGCTTATTGGTATCTTTTTAACATATTTGTATGCATTTGAGACGCTCTTGAGACTTGCATATTTCTTTTCCAAAACGTAGAGTGTAAATACAGAGCATGAATACGGAAAATAACATGCTAAAATGTAAATGTTTGTTTTGTCAATCGTCATAGATTGGAATTTGATGTCATCATTTATGTCTTGATTGGATAAAAAGTTATTGATCTTAGAAATATTAATGTCTGTTACAATTGTACTCCAATTTTCTAACCAGTAAATTAACGACTCTTCATTATTCATGTTATCAATTATCACATTGTTAAAAGAAAGTATATTATGAAATTTGAAAGAGGGAGGATTTATAACATCAATTTGCTTGTTTCCATGGAAATGATATTTTATCATTTCATAGTTTCTAAGCATCAAATTGTATAATGTGTAATATAAAATTCTAAAAAATATATAATTATTTTACTCATTATAAAACATTATTTTAACAAAAACAGAAACTTATATGTAGTAAAAATTCGAAATTCTTATAATTATATAATAACTTATTATTATCTTTTACTTATAATCTTAATTATAAAACCACGTAAAATTATAAAAAAATTACAAATTTGCATAAATCTTTAATGCAAAATTATTTTTTTAGGTGAACGGTAGTAAACGTACCCCATAGACGGTAATATATTTAAATTATAAATTTCATTCATATTTCCCAAAATATTCTCAAATTTAATTATGCCATTTTCCCACATTGTTAAGTCGAACTTTACAATGAAAGAGCGGACTGGCCCTTGATAGGACATATATAGATTTCTTGCTACCCAGTCAAAGCTGAGATAATATAGCTTATGATCTAGCTTATGAAAGCTAGCTATTTTTGTGATATTATTTTCAGTAATCTCCAATGTCATTAGATCATTTCCGGTTATCCAATAAATTTTATGTTCTTGGACACAGTAAGCGACATCTGATATGGCCAATTGTTTAACGAGATTATTAATAGTATTTGAATCTAAGTCCAATATTTGGATGCCAGCATCCGTTACTAATAATAATTTGGGTATTGGATTTTCATGCGTAGTCGACACATTGATGAAATCCGTGTAAAGACCAGCAATAACTTCAGTATGTGCACGTACTCGGAAATAATATGTCGTATTAGGTTTAAGATTGTGCACCGTGTGCTCCAATGTTGTGATATTTTTATCGTCGCAGATTTGAATCTCTTTTAAGTCCTCCATAACAAAACATTGCACTGTGTACCCTTGTATTATTTCATCGGTAAATTCCGGTTGCTTCCATCTGTAAAAAGATAAAATTTTAGTCATTTTATATTTAACAAAATTATAACAGAATTAACATTTTGATATAGATATATCGTTGAATTTAGAAAGAAAAAGAGAGAAAAATAAAAGAATACAAACTGAAAATTTAGATTCTTTACCTCAATGTCACAAAAATGTCGTTTACTTTTTCTGTGAATTGACTGTCGAATTGTACAAATGCTCTGAGAGATGTTGGCTTGTTTAAACTGTTTTCTAAAGATTTTAAGATCGTAACATAAATATATGTAAGATTAAATGGATTATTTCAGTAAATCAGAAAGAACAATTTAATGTGAAAATACCCTGGCAGAAATTGCCTTGCCGGCGCCATAACACTTGTCAACGCAATGGAAGTTTGTTACGTCACAACCTTATTTTCAAAAACTGAAAAGATCCACTCCAAAACTATGGTCGCGGCCGATATATAAATGGCGTAATATTATTATAAAGTTAAACGGGCGCAGATTGGAATTTGACTGGGCTTCTGATGCGGTCCATACTTGCGCCACGTCAGATGCTTAGACATCTTTTCGCTTTATCAAAAAAGATAACATTAAAAGAACACAATATACGACATTTGTTTCTTTACTTGCCGCAATACGGCGACACCAGACTTAACTAAACTCGTATTCAATTTTTTATGAAGTGTATATAAAGGACTGGTACACACATGAGATCTAAAGTATTTTTTTTCTTTTGTGAGTAGTATCGCCAAAAAAAGGACGCTGCTCTCACGTACACGATCAGAGAGCCATGGCTCTCTGATTGTGTGCGAGTAAACCACATTTTCTACTTAACATCACTTTATCAATTTAAGTTTAATTTCTGACAAAAAAACTGAATTTAAAAAAAATGTTTAATAATGTGAATTTTTTGTGGGATTCCAAATTTTTTTCCTTGTTGGATTTCAGAATTTCTTTTCCAGTTTTAGTAATATTTTTAGGCGACTTGGTGCTGTGTAGGAAGTTTTTTATCAATAGTCAAATAGTTCAGTATTTTTTCGTAAAGCAATATTATGCTATACTACAGTAATTCCGCATCTGCCCTATGACAATATCTTACTAGGACTATGTTAATGCCATGTTAGTACCACACAAAATTCATTTCAACGTAGCGCCAGCGGGCAAAACGTGACGATTTCGAGGATGGCTCTTACCAGCGTGTTATGCCAGTTCCTTAAGTAGCAGTGTGGCACTCTGGGCAGTGCCATACAAACGCTTGATCAAAATTTCTACCAGGGTAAAGGAAAGAGAAAAAATAAATAAAAAAGCAAACTACAAAATATGGAAATTAACATAATATTAACCTTTAAAAAAAATAATATAAGAATTTTTTGCGTCATTTAAGATTTGGAAAAGTAATCGTTAATTCGTGGCAAAAACGAATAAATAACTTTCAATAAAATAAGAAGTACTTTTCGAAATATTCCTGTAACTTAAGAAATCAAAAGTATAATATTTGCGATTGCTTTAAAACCAATTAGCAAATTAATAAAATTGACTTTGCCTTAAATCATGACAATTTTTACGTATAATGTTATATTTGTAGTATGTTTTTTTATTTCTTTTTTGGACAAAATAGAATTTATATTTTTTTCACTACTGGAAGATATTTTTAGGTTTGATTTTCACTTTTTCTTAAATTTAAATTATATTTACACTTTTTCATCATAGATTATGTTATTAATGTTTGATGCATTTTTTTGTAACTTACCGATAGATTCTGGGATGATAGAAATATTTGCAAGCGTAACTTCATCGACTTCTCGCTCATTTCTCACAGTACTATCAGAATGACTCCGGTCAGATTTGAAATTTAATATACGATGATAATTTTTCTCGGACATTGAAATATTCTTCATAAAGTGTAACATACGAAAAGAATTATAAAATGAATATCGTTGAAGCGGTTATTTCTGGGGGGAGGGTGCTTTTAATGATAAAAAATATAAATTATAAAATTAAACGAAAAATTACCATTCGTTCTTTGTATGCTTAATAATACCGGTTTGATATAAACCATTCCTAAATGATATATATTCAATGCGATTTTAGTTTTATTCATATTGTAAATTCTATTTTTTATTTTTTTTAAAAACATCTTGTATATCAATATTTAACAACATATTCATCATATCAAAAAGAAAATCAATCAATATAGGTTAATAAGAGTCAATGACGAATCATAACAGCTTTTAGCAAGTAGTAGAAGCGAAAGTGTAGTTCTTTGCAATTATTAAAACAATTTTGTCTAACGATTTGATTCTTTTTTATGATAGATTAGTTAACTTTTCTCAATTTTATCATAACTTAAATTTCTTTTCAAAAATTTGCTGATATTACTAAAGTTTTATTAATGTTTGTACTACAAGCATAAAAAGGTTAAAAATATTGTTTCTTTACAGTTATTAAATATTAGTCATAGAAATTATATATATTCTTTTATTTATATCCTTGTCAAGATTTTTCTCGAGTGTCGTTATGTTTTTAACAATCAAATCCTGAAAATGATAATATAAACCGATAGTATAAACCGATAATGCCTTGATAAGAATATGTGCATGTAATTGTATATGAATGGATATATGTACAATAAAAATTAATATAAATTCTAACAATTGTTATCGAATGTATCGTCGATCGAAATATTAACGTTAATAGATACAATTTGAAGAATGTTTGGTGTATGATTTTTTTATTAGACAGATTTTTTATCTCGATATTTAGCTCTGTTTCGTTATATAATTACCCTTAACACAAGAAAGTGATGCTAACTTTTTAAATTAATTTCTTAAAATAAAATCTACTTAAATCTTACTATATATCAATAAATATTATAAATATTATAAATATCTAGAAAGATAAAGAAAGTTTAGAAACTGAAGAAAAATAACAAAAATCTATTGAAGTGTCATCGTATGTATATATTAATGTAGCCGATAATAGACAGAAAACTTCATTAAATTTAAAAATTGTTATTTTTGGAAATAATTATTATATATATAATTATATATATAGAGAGAGAAAGAGAGGGGGGGAAAGAAATTGTTTTAATTAAATTTAATATACTATATAACATTCATTTGTAAACAAAATTTCGAAACTTTATCCATCTGTTTTTTACAACATCATATATATTTTTTACTTTTATATTGAGAATTGTTTTATTTTATTTTATCTTATTATATAAATAGAATATATAATTTATTCATTCATTTTTAGTCACATTACTAGCTGCAATAACATTCAATTGTTTCTTAATCAAGAAAAATATCTCCTACCTGCGTGAAATTTATATCCTGATACATGGAAATACTCTCTTCCTGAAGGATGTTTGAAGTGTTATCATCCTTCGGCGTGATAGTTGCCTTTGTCAATATTAAACTTTTCAATAAAACGTATAAAATTGTTCCAAACATAATTTGCATTTTTAGTGAACTCAATCGGTTTCCGTTCAACCCTCAATTAATTGTTTTTTTCACTCTACTAATTCTGATGTGTAAATCGAATTGATATTAATTCACATAAATATATATATTTTCAATAAATTCTTTAAAAGTCTGTTTTAACGAATCGCAAGTTATTATCTTCTAATGTTTTTATTATGTTTTTAGATTTCTCTTTATGATCACGATCACAGTATATATCTTAAGATTAAATTAAAGAATTCTGAGTGAGTAAATAATTTCTATGGTACATATTCATTGGATTGTATCGCGAATACAGGAATATAATTATTATTAGCTTTTCTTTTTTATTAATAGAAAAGCAGCCAATAAAAAGATAACCACAATAAAATTACAAACAATCTAAGAAATTATAGAATTATAGATCTTGTAACATTTTCAGCCATATTCAAGTACACACAGCGTATAATCGAATTCACTCAGTATTTGCTATATCTGTTATTAAATATGTAATTATGACAATTTGTTCGCACGATTGTGTTACTACGTGCTGTTTTTTAAAATCCACTATTCATACACAGTTATACGGTTTCTCTAAACTTCATACAATGCTGTTTGAAACAAGCGGTATATAACCGTGGTAGCGTTTGGCTAGCGATCACAGTAGTAACTGACTTCGAATGGTCAATCCGATCTGTTACCATGACATTTTATTAGCTCCATTCCGTTTGTAATTTATTTGTTTCCGCGAAGATACTCGTTATTTCAAAAGAAATTTAAATCCTTAAGAATTGTTTGTTAAAAAATTTATATATATAAGACAAAGATGTATATATATATAAAATTTATTAAACAGTCATATATATATATATATATATATATATATATATATATATGACTGTTTAATAAATTTTATTAAACTTTATTTTATTATCTTTTTATATTCATTTATTTTTGCGTAATCTTCTCTTTAGCATAAGAAAAACACTTATTATATAAAAAAATATTCTGATTATAAAAAAAGTAATAATGGACTTAGAAAAAAAGAGATTTACACGTTTTTTATTCACACAATGCATTTTGAATCAAGCAATACGTAATATGGCAGCGTTTTTACACAAATATAAATAAATATACAATAAATATGCAATAGCACGTAAACTGTAAAAATAACTAAAATAAATAAAATAATTAATTCTACGAGCTATTATTATCATTATTTGTACGGAATAATCTAAAATATAATAACTTATATAACTTTATAATTAATGTAATATAATATATTATAATAACTTATAATATTAATTACTTTATTATTTAAATTATACTACTGTAATTTTGTATGTGACAACCTTTATAATATGTACTAGTGTGCTTAAAACTAAATTTTCTCTTTTTTTCGCTATAAATCAATTGCTTTATTTCCAAAAAAAATGGGATAAACACGTTAATCACACTTTGTTAAATATTGAAAATAATTATGTAATATTAACCGGTCTCCTCTTGTGACTCGTTCAGTCCATTCATATATTAAATGATACATTTTTATTTCCAAAAATGTTTTTGTATTATTAAAGAGACATTCTGCATAAGAATATTTTTAATAATTTCAACAAGTGTTTATATAATGTTTTCTTTAAATTGATACACAATAATATATATATTTTCACAAATATTTATAAATTTATAAAAATTTATTCTCTTTAGAAATAATATCAGTATACGTACAAAAATTTATATATATAATTTGAAATAGGAAAGAGCTTCAAAACATTATGTAAAAAAGACTTGAAAAAAAATTACAATTGTATGTGTTAATATTTATGAATTTACAGAATAGTTAATATTAGTTAATACATTAAAGCACAAATTTTACATAAGATACAAAAATATGCATGTCGAATGTTTGATGAAATATTGAACAAACATTCCAATACTAATATCTGTTTACAATTTATTCCTCTATAATTTATTTATATCAATTTGATAGTATCTATTGGATTCAATAAATTATCTTTTCAATGTCACTTCTAATATAATATTTTCGAGAAAAAATTTGAAGTTTGATTTAATTTTCGCTGTATTGCAACAACAGATTATTTAAATCAATGGATACTTAATTCTTTAACTACCATCAATTGTTGTCGTCAATAGACTGCAAAACATTTTATGAAACGCAGCTGACGTCAATAAGTACTTTATGATGTGATTCCGAGATCGCATATTTCAATTTCAATTTCAATGATTCTGTTTATGTGATGTTATCTCGGGTCTGCATCTTATTTATTTTAATCATTCAATAATTCATTTTCAATCATTCATTTTATTTATTTACGAATATTTATATTACGAATCTCTCTCTCTCATTCTAAATTATCTAAATTATTTAAATTTTTAAATTACATTAGTATAACATATAAAATATTCTGGATTTTATTTTAATATACTTAAAATATCTATAAAATGTTCTCGTATTAATTAATACTTTATAGAGATAGTAATATTTTATAAATTGCTTTACAATAATATATTATTTAGATATTTTATGCATAAAGTTCCATGATGAATTATTTAATAAATAATCAATTTTAATCAATAAATTAAAATACTTCTATAATTTAATATTCCGCGTTAGTGTATATTTTATAATATATAAAATATGTCGGCAACGAATTATCGATAATACGATGTTCGGCTTTGGCAATATAAAATGTAAACAGTAGCGCGCTATGTTAGGGCTTTGTCATCATTCCCACGGTACACTCGAGTATAATAAAGTAATGGTGGAAACGCCTCATATATTGTAATCTAAACACGACTATGATTAGTATCGAAACATAATTTGCTATAATTATTAATAATTAAAAATTAATTAACTTCAGATAAACGACATAAAAATGTTCCACAACGATAAATCTTTATCGAATCGCAATCATTCATTACTACGAATAAAAATTGAAATAGGAAATACATAAAAGGGGATAAGAGAATTAATTATATTATGATCTTTCGATCATTGATGCTTATTATAATAATATTTCTTTAAAATATTTCTTTAAAAATATTATAATTAAATATATTTTAACCAATGCTTTAAATTTTCTTAATCGGCAATCCTTGTTAATTATATAATAGTTATATATCACTATATATATATATTAATTTAATCTTTTAATCTTACGATACATTAACATGTTAAAATATTTCCACAATAAATTATCCTAGTATCCTACCTTGGCGACATAAACAATAAGCTGATGATTTTATTTTACGGTCTTGTTATGTGAATTTAAATTTGTATACTTTATTACCAGATAAATTCCAAATTATATATTATATTATATAGAATTTATATATCATATATAACCCTCCCCATGGGATGTACCTTATCGTGGTGGGAGAGTTTAGTACTTGGATGGTGCCTTGAGTTTTATCTTAAATTTTTCTATTTATGATAAATTTATGATAAATCTTAAGGAGCCTGAAGCTATCCTTTCGCGTCGTCGGTGCCGTCAACGTGCAGCAGACGGCGACGATTCGTCACCGTGTTTTCGCGTTGTAATATTTTCGCATTATCGAGCTTTATGCTCAAGTCGGCTTAGTGATGGTCACGCTCTACTTCGTCAAGTGATTCGAGCCGAATCGGTTAGAATTCGATCGATTGCTCGGAATGGTCGTCAATGGGTCTTTTAAAATGCAAAATTAAATATTATAGAATTTGAATTCGGAAAAGCGCGATAAAACAATCGAATAAATTCAAATAATTAGCTTTGTGATGAAATGTTTAATAAATAATTTTAATCAATAAATTAAAATACTTCTATAATTTAATATTCCGCTCGTGTATATTTTATAAATTATATAATATATTATATAAAATATTTCGGGAACGAATTATCAATAATATTATGTTCGATTTTGACGACGTAAACAATAGCGTGCTATTGTTTGTACATTATGGTATTGCTATTATTTGCTCGATAACATTCGAGCAGTAAAGTTTAGATATTTTCCGATATCTGTGGGCTTAAAGTAATATTCTCTATCTAGAGGTAGTTTAGATTTATTTATATTGCGATATTTTGCAATATTTTGCGATATTTATGGGCACAGTGTAATATTAATTATCTACGAGTAGTATAGATTTAATTTCAATGCGATATTTTGCGATATCTTGGGGCGCAGAGTATTATTCTGTATCTAGGGGTACTTTAGGTTTATTTATATTGCGATATTTTGCGATTTTTGGGGGCGCAGTATAATATTAAATATCTAGGGGTAGTTTAGGTTTATTTATATTGCGATATTTTGCGATATTTTGCGATATCTGAGGGAGCAGACTATTATTCTGCATTTAGGAGTAATTTAGATTTATTTATATATATTGCAATATTTTGCGATATTTTGTGGCGTAGTTTTATTTTCAATTATTAATTAATATTAATTAATCCCCGCAAGAGCTAAGGGGATTGCCCGATTAGACACAGTACGATTAGAAACAGCCAATCATATCGACCGATGCTTAGGGTAACCAGCACGATCAAGCACGATTAGCCAATCAAAACCAGTTATGTCCAATTGTACTGTCTCTAATCGGAGGTGTCTCATAATCTGTGATTAAACCAGCAAGCTATTCCATTGTGCAGGTAAGATTCCTAAAAATAAAAAACGAATAAATAATTAAAAAATATTTCTATATAATAATAAGATATGATATACATTTTTATAGCTAATATATATTTAATTTTATCACAATTTACAATATTACATTATATTTACAATATTAGAATTTGTTATAAATTTTTATAAATTATATATATTCTTACAATTTTTTAATATATTATACAATCTTTCTATGCATACAATTATAAATAAATATAGTGATTGTCGTATTAAATTCATGAATTGCAAACACATTGTTGATTACATATTTTTACATTATTACATACATTATATGTACATTATTATTGATTATATATTTATACTTTTCTATAATCGATTTATTAGGAGAATATAATAATAAAAAGTACAGTTAGAAATGCCAATTTAAATGTCTAAGAAAAAATATGCGATCAATACAAAAATAATTGTAAAATATATTTACAAGGTTTAACAATATTCCAGAAGAAAAAAAATACTATAAATACTGAAGTCAGAAGATGGAATCAGAAAAAGTAAATGATCTCACTCAAGAATATGAATATGAATATAATGAAGCCGATACTGATACAATTTTAATAGATCTTGTCAAAAATTTTCCTCATTTGTATGACAAAAGTGTAGTCGATTTTAAAAATATACACAAAAAAGGAACGAGGCAAATATTTTATTCTTTGGTAATAAACTATAGTATAATAACACCGGCGATTGTGTTCCGAAATTCATTGCCAATTACCAATATTGACAATGAATTTCGAAACGCAACTTTATGATTGGTCGATTTCTTTATACATTATGCTTATCAATGCTATGCAAGTTTATCTGGATAAGCTTTTATTATGGTTATGATTATGCATATGCTTATGTCTTATGCAAGTTTGTTTGGATAGGCCCTTATAAGGGCCTATCCAGACAAACTTGCATAGGTGCATATGCATAACATAAGACCATATGGACCAATGAGCATCGAGCATTAAATCGCTATATTGACTTACATAACATAATACTCGATGCTCATTGGTCCATATGGTTTTATGTTAGAGTGCGTTTTCACTTGACGCTACTTTTTAGCGTCAAGTGAAAACGCACCCTTATGCATATGCACCTATGCAGGTTTGTCTGGATAGGCCCTAACATACACTTTCTATAAGACATAACAGTAAGGTTTCGACCAATCGCGTTGCTCAATTTGGTTACGGACGACCAAATTGAGCAACGCAATTGGTCGAAACCTTACTGTTATTTCTTATGGAAAGTGTGTGCTATAGCCTTCAGTCTGGTCCGAGGTTGACTTAAGACCTCATTCAACCAATCAAATAGCTGCGTAGCATTTCAAGCTCGAATTTAAAGCCGGATCTATATTGGTCGTATTATTTCAAAAATAATCAACCATGATTGGTCAATTTGTCTACGACTTACGACTCATTAGGTTTGTTCGCGTCGCATGTTCCAATGTACTCCAGAGAGCATTTGGATCACAGGTAAGATGGCGGTTAGAGCAGATGAGTTCATATGCACCAACATTTGGTGACACGAACGGACTTGATGCACTTCCCTTTCTTTTTTGCTTCCAAATCCAATCACGCATTACAGTATTATGACAACATGGATCTCATCTTGATGCTTTTGCAACCATCCATCAATTCATATTCTATATATTACGCTTGCGCGCACATTTGTCTCAACTGCACCACCTTCAAAGGTGAGGCACATGGAGCATGCTCCTAATTGCTCCTTAGGCTGGTATTCATAGCCCGGTCTTATATTTAAGATCATCTTAAGAACTCATTCAACCAATCAAATAGTTACAATGCAGTTATTGATTGATAAAATTAGAGAACCTCTAGGAGAGAGAATGGACAACTGATCAAGCTTTTTCATGATTGGCTGGCAGAAAATGTATCAATTTTAGCTATTGCGATGCCAATGCAAAATATGATGACACACAAATAGGACACACATGACACACATAGGGTGCTTTCCAGCAAGCAACACAGGCGACACTGTGTCGCTACAGTGTCGACACAGGTGCTTTCCAACTACGACACAAGTCGACACAATCGTACACAGCAAAAATGCTGTGTTCGCCTGTGTCGTCGTTTTGTAGCACCCCAGTGAGTGCCAACATAACATTTCATATTTGGTATCATTAATTTTTTTAAGAATGGTATTGCGTGATATTGCGTCCAAAAGACATCAAAAGACGACTTAAAGACATCTAGACGTCTTTAAGACGACATAATGTTGTGTGGGAACGTTCTGAAAATTTAGACCTAGTGACAACTATTAAAAGTGACTGCCCTGCACTCTAGTGGCAAAATAAAAAAGCTAAAAAGCGTTCCAACTACAAGTCGACACTGTGTAACACTGTGTCACACAGTGTATCACTGTGTTACCATAGCTGGAAAGCACCCATATATTAACCTATTTGTGTGTCATCATATTTTGCATTGGCGTCGCAATAGCTAAAATTGATACATTTTCTGCCAGCCAATCATGAAAAAGCTTGATCACATGTCACATGATCAGTTGTCCATTCTCTCTCCTAGAGGTTCTCTAGTCACTAGAGCACTAAATATACAGGTATTCTATACTTCGCCATTTTTAATCCATTCCCCCTCCTTGTTTCTCGTGTCACTCGCCTCGTCGCTAAGCTGAGATTATAGTAGATAGGTTAGGCCCGTTTCTACCAACGCCGCTTAACTTTAATCTTAGCTTAACTCATTCTTTGTCTCTTTCTAAAAGAACAGTTAAAAGGAGACAAAGAATGAGTTAAGCTAAAGGTGCGGCCTCATTGACGCTAAAAAGTAGCGTCAACCATTGGTTGAACAAAGAGGTAAGTATACTTACCTCTTTGTTCAACCAATGGTTGACGCTACTTTTTAGCGTCAATGAGGCCGCACCTTAAGATTAAAGTTAAGCGGCGTTGGTAGAAACGGGCCTTAGTGAGATTATATTATTATATGGGATGGGGGGATGGATTAAAAATGGCGGAGTATAGAATACTCATATATTTAGTGCCTTACCCTTGCCCCGCTCAGAGACAAGAGCATTGACCACATTTAGCGGATTTAGGCCGGTATTCATAGTCCGATCTTATATTTGAGATCGTCTTAAGTTCGAGCTTGAAATGCTACGCAGCTATTTGATTGGTTGAATGAGGTCTTAAGTCAACCTCGGACCAGACTTAAGACGATCTTAAATATAAGATCGGACTATGAATACCGACCTTAGGCCCAGTTCCACAATCCAATTAATCCGAGTTTAAGTAGCGAATGGACCAATCAGAACCCAGTTTAACGTATTAAACTCGGATTAATACATTAAACTAGATCCTGATTGGTCCATTCACTACTTAAACTCGGATTAACTGAATTGTGGAACTGGGCCTTAACCGCTAAATAGCAATCGAATATGATTGGTCTCTACTTTCAGGTCTGACCAATCAGCGTCGAATTACATCGGAAAATCTAGTAATGTTGCCCAACTGTTAAGGCCCAGTTCCACAATCCAGTTAATCCGAGTTTAAGTAGCGAATGGACCAATCAGGATCCAGTTTAATGTATTAAACTCGGATTAACTCGAGTTATGGAACCGGGCCTAAGTGCACTGAATGTGGCTATTGGTGCGCACTGTACATACGCTTAAGGTGCAATTTCATTGATGCTAAAGAACAAAGAAGCAACTACTTACTTCTTTGTTCAACCAATGATTGACGCTACTTTATAGCGTCAATGAAATTGCACCTTTAAGGCCGCAGCACACACTTTTGCATAAGCGCATAACCATAAGCATAAGAAAATTGATTGGTTCATTTTCTTATGCATATACTTGGGGACCAATCAATTTCCTTATGCTTATGGTTATGCGCTTATGCAAAAGTGTGTGCTGCGGCCTTTACGCTCGCATGTCCGTTACCCCCTCCATTACGTGTTGCATGTTGCTTCCTTCGTGGATCTGGCAGCTCC
Source organism: Camponotus floridanus (assembly GCF_003227725.1). Lineage (NCBI taxonomy): Eukaryota > Metazoa > Arthropoda > Insecta > Hymenoptera > Formicidae > Camponotus > Camponotus floridanus. The sequence continues at coordinate 1,568,738 of NW_020229459.1, read as the reverse complement.
TGCGGATGGCTTTGCTCAGAGTGGGTGCGCGAGTCGTCTCGTCTCGAATCCCGCATCACCTACGAGAAGCTTCTTATCAGACGAACACATATATACACATATACATGCATAACATATAAATTTTTCGACATACGTCCGACGTCGTTCGTCGGACGTCCGCGCGAGCAGAGTATCCCGAGCTCGCGTTTACAAGGAACGATTGAGAGGACATAACCGCGAAACTCGAGTCTCGGGTCGTCCAGGACGCCTCGCTCGATTAACCGCCCTTCGAGAGTCCTCTCGATAATCCGAGGCCGAGGCCGGAACGAGACGTGACATGGATGCACGCGAGAGAGCGTTAGTACTCCCATTTCAGACTTACATAATGTATATGCATGAGCAGTGTTTGCTGTAGATAATTTCAAAATTATCTAGATAAAGATAAAGATAAAAATCCGTAAATTTATCTCAGATGAGATAAAGATGATTTTGCTTTTACTTAATCTAGATGAAAGATGAGATGATTATTGCGATTATCTAGATAATTATCTAGATACTTTTGTTTATTTTAGAAGACTATAAATATTTGTTAAAAAATGTGACGTAGATTATAAATAGGATATTAAAATCATAAACACATTCTTTCTCTTTTCTTAAAGAATATTTAAATAATAACAAAAAAGTATATAAATGATATGATAAATATTTATTTATTAATTTATATTTATAATCTATTTATAATATATTAATAATATAATAATAATATATTTATAATATATTAATAATAATAATATGAAAAATATATTTCAGATATTTTTGATAGATTTTTAAAAGCTTGCCTGCAAAACTTGCACAATGAAAACGTCATCTTAGACAATTTTTAGATAAGATGACATATATTTTTCATCTAAGATAAAGATAAAGATACTTTGTATTTCTTCATCTGGTTAAAGATAAAGATGATTCATTCTTTATCTAGATAATTTTATCTAGATACCAGCAAACACTGTGCATGAGTCACGAACTGTCACAGGCCGAACGGTAGGTTGGCTGGCGGTGGGGAAGGTGGGGGTAGAGGGGGACGTGTGCCAAACGTCAAAGTCATACGGCAAGGTATCTCCCCTTCCCGTCTTCTTCTTCCTCATCTCGCTTGCACGATAAATATAAAACAGCCGATCTCTGTGTTTTGTTCCCCGGGCGAGCCATCGCACTTTTCGATCACACCTGTCATCGGGTAGTCGAGAGTATTATATATCAGTAATGTATTGTTCCGTGACCGATTCTGTTGATTATTATTCTTTCTTCATGTGTTTATCGCGCTGCCATTAGAAATCCCCCGAACGTCGCTTCGTGAGATTTTGCGTCAACATCCTCCTCGGGTCGTTCGATTCCAAGTGCCAATAATCCCATTGTATTCGTATTGTCGGGTTTTTCCGAGATTTCAACGATTGACAGAGGTACAGTTTGATGACAACATGTCTTTCCCCCCCTCCCCCGGTCTGTGTTGTAGATTCAAATAACGAGACTAACGATTCCACGAGTCCCAGGCACCAATAGCTGGAGTCGGTTGCACGTTGGGATTCGACTAAATTCGAAATTTAAGATTGTTTATGTTTTCGCAGGTCTTGCAGAAGGTCCCAAGAGGCTGTTTAGGATGAACAAAGGATGTTCCAGTCGAATGTTCTCGTAATACCATTGTGAACAATGATAGAATCAAATCTCATCACACCTACGGATGATACCTTGTAGCTGTCGGAGCGTTTTCAAGCCTTTTGTATTCAATTCAGCAATTGCCTATTTGCACTTTGGCGTCGAGAAATGCCAGCACCACCCCCGCCTCTTTCAAACCTGCCAGAAGCACCTATGTGCGAAAAGACGGAAGTCAATGATACCGATTCGCTGCCCCCCTGGGCTAAAATTACGCTCACATCTGCCGAGGCTGAAATCGAAAAGCTGATCTCGAGGAATGAATTGAAGGACGCAGAGGTAACTTACTTCTGTCAAGTGGAACCAATTCTTCAAGACGGGCCACAGTAAGCATTATTGTTTTAATATAATAAAGGTACAAGACTCGAAATTTAAAATTAACAAATTAGTCTCAAGCAATATGAGTCGAGCGTCGATGTTTATAACACATTTATTTATTTATTATGCAATAAAAAAGTATGAAGCAAATAAGAAGGGATAGCGAACCTATTTTTGGGTCATCTTCAGCGCAAATGTGATGATGTGATAAAAATATAACAAAGGTGTTACATATCTGAATCGATTAGATACAGTGCTGTCCAAAGTAATAGTGCTTTAATATGTTTTTCAACATATGTGCTGAAATACGTAAACTTACTTGAAAAATAATTTATCAATAATTTATTAATAATTTATAAATTAATTCTCCATTTCATATATTTATGCTGATTACTCGATACAGACAATTGATGTCGAAATGTTTCACAGATGTGGTTTGGTAGCACTCGCAATGGCATCGCAGGAATATACAAAACCAGTTTCCGTGAGTCAGCTTCTTGCCGAAGCTCGTGTTCGAGGATTCACGCAACACGGGGAGGTTTACAGTGTCGACTTTATGGGAACATTGGCTGCGGAATATCTGCCCGATCACAGACCAGATATTCTAGTGGATTTACAACAATGCCCAGATACGTTAACTCATGCTTTGGCGCACGGAGCGATGGTGCTGATTCCGTACGATTCAGATTTTAACCATGCCCCGTGTTTGAAGAGGGGCCATAAAGCGCATTGGGCATTGCTCGTGGGACTAATCTCTTCCAGGTACAGCGAATATTAAAATTAAAGGACTGATAGATTTAGTAATTATTTGTAATTTGAATTACAACAAGTTATTGTCTATGTTTCCTTTGTACAGGTTTTTCGAAAAGTCCGGAAACGATCGAATATTTAAAAAATAAAGCATTTTAGAGAAAAATGTTTCATATAAAAGTTGTTTGATTTAAAGAGAGCTATAAAATGATGGCAATGGTTTGACCTTGAATAGTCGCTGAAAGGTTACATGAAGGTCACCTTGAATTTCTTAAATGGAACATCCGATATATTTTTGCATATTCTTGTAGCTTATCCCGAGAGCTTTCCAAAACACTATAATTAAGTATTTTTTCCTTAAGTGCTTTTCAAGTTATGAGGCTTGAAATAATTTCTTAATTTTACATAAACTAAATATCTAATAAAATATTCATTTTTCGATTATCTTACCTTAATACTTTTGTGCACAGAATAATCTGAGGAATCAATTAGTGTAATAAAAATAAAAGAAATAGTTGTTTTTGAGAAAAAATATGTAATTGTTAATTGCAAATTACATATTTTTTTTAGAAACTATTATATTTTCTTTACACCAATTGATTCCTCACATTATTTTGTGCATAAGAGTATTAAGTTAAGATAATCGAAAAATGAATATTTTACTAGATATTTTATGGTTTATGTAAAATTAAGAAATTATTTCAAGCCTCATAACTCGAAAAGCACTTAAGGAAAAAATACTTAATTATAGTGTTTTGGAAAGCTCTCGGGATAAGCTACAAGAATATGTAATAAAAAATAGAGAGTTCCATTTAAGAAATTGAAGGTGACCTTTACGTCACCTTCAAATGACTCTCCAAGGTCAAATCATTGCCACTATCTGATGGCCCCCTTCAAGCCATACAACTTTCGTCTGAAACATTTTTTTCTAAAATGCGTTATTTTTGAGATATTCGACCGGACTTTTCGAAACCCCTGTACGTG